>NC_071105.1:30235000-30835000 GCF_024256425.1 Clarias gariepinus
TCACTTTTGATGGGGGAGTAAAAACTCCACACCTACTGTAGAACACCCCACAAGACCAGCTGTTTTGAAAATGATCTGATCCAATCATCTAGTCATCACAATTTGGCCATGTCAAGGTGAAGTCAAGATGTTTTGAACTTTATGTATATGTTGGTTAACCCTTTCTATGCTTTAGATGATTTGTTTGTGTGTGTCTGTGATTATGTTAAATAAATTGGTGGCCAGCTGAAACATGTTAATCACAGCAGTATTTATCCAGTAGAAGGCTCGTTACTATTTGTTTAGTTAAATCCAAGTGGTGCTTTTTTTTGGCCAAGCACTGTACAAGTTAGGGCTGGGGAAATTAACATGTTAATGCCAGGAATAAAGGGGGATTGTTAACCACTTTAAAAACTATGTCATTAATGCAGCGTTATAGGCGGTATGATGGCTTAGTTGTTATTAGCTCTCCAGGGTCTTGGTTTGATTCGCCTTTGGTCTGTGGTCATGGAGTTTGCTACAGTATTGTCCCTGTGCATGGTGGGTTTCCTCCAAGTACTCTGGTTTCCTCCGACAGTCAAAAGACATGCAAATTAGGCTAATCAGTGTTCCAAAATTGTCTGTAGTGTGTGAATGAGCGCAGGTGCCCTGTGATGGATTGGGCGGATTCATGGCCCAAGTCTTTTGGAATAATTCCTCCTGATATTACTTTGGACTTGCTTAAGTGTATTCTTGCAGAAGTTAGTAATTATATGTCACAAGTTATAGTTAAAGTTTTAAACTTCATAATAAATGATTGTATTGAATTCTATTTTATTATTTTTAATATATATATATAAATTCATTTAAGCACTCTGGTCATGTGAGTTGCACGTGACGTTAGGAGTCACATAATATCACATAATTTGAGTGCTCACGAATTAATATATCACAAAACCACAGGGTGCTAAGGAGTCTTTTACTTCGAGCTAGGACACTGGTTTTAACTGCCAGTGTGCTTCCGTTTTGTGATAAAGCCCCTGGATCAGCCTCTGTCTGAAGTACAGTGCAGAGTGATCAGGAAGTGCTTTGTGTTGTCTGGCCTTATAATTTTGTCACTCTGATCCTCGGCTGCTGTATGTACAGTATACTGTACACTATATAACGTAAGTAACGTAGCAGTAACGTACTGTAGCTGGACTGTGTAGTGACGTCAATTATAACGTGTTAATCCCGCCCGCGCAAACCGCGCGTGTTTAATATTACGCGCGTGACATTCTGCGTGTTTAATATTACGTGATTTACACAATCAATGGATTACCACTGTTACAATATCTGTAAGACTTTAGTTAAGATGCTCTCTGTTTGCGAAATATGTCAACCAATGGCTGCGCCGTCGTCACGGGTGAACTGGGCGTTTACTTAAAGCGAAGCCGCGGAGTCTCCACAGCGGTCACCTGGTCGCTATTACGCGCGTGCATGTGTGATACTGAAGTTACACAAGCGGTGAGGAGGGTGTTTTCCCCGAGTGGAAGCCTGCACGAGGAGAACAGGACTACTGTGTATATCTGAATATCAAGAAAGTCAATACGAAGTCGTTCATGGAGCCAGTAGGGAAAGATGCCAGGACTAATCCGGCTGCTTCCGCAAATATATTCTCTCAGATACTTTTCTGGTAAGTATGCTAGTACGGTAGATTTGGGGGATCTTTAAGGGTTACTGTCATTCATCTCGGCTCTGCTCCAGACACGTTTCTGGAGGTCTGTTTAGATTAAACCGGCTGGACTGGACGGATGACAGAAGCGCTGTACTGTTCTCGCTTTGGTCCGAGTTCACTGTGATGTCTTACTGTTTTAAAGTGGTTAACTCAAAGTTATAGAAGGAAATCAGCAAATGTACATTTGTATTATAGAATGGTGGCAGTTAATGTCTGTTTTAATACAATGTTTCTTTTCCGAAGGTTCTTTTGATCTGAGTTAAACGATCGCGTGTCTCGTGCAGCAGCGAGTGTCCCCGTCTCGGGATCTGTCTGTTAGTTATTGTCTCGATCTGTTTTCTTTGGCCAGAAACTTTAACAGCTCCGACTCGCACACCCTTTTCCTTTTGGCCTTGGTATTAAAGACCTCCAGGGTGAATGAAGGTTTTTAAATAGATCCAAACTCTTGAGTTTCCTGTAAACCTTGGGTTTGTCACACACATAATGTTTTCAGCTTTGTTTTTACATTATTCTTGTTTAGGTTCTGTAATCTAATTAGCAACATTTTCATGTTTTTTCTCATTTCCCCTTTTGTCCAGCTGGTTAAATCCTCTATTTCGCATTGGATACAGAAGAAGACTTGAGGAAGATGATATGTATAAACTCCTTCCTGAGGACAGCTCCAATAAACTCGGCGAGGAACTTCAGTGGTATGTACTGTAAAAGGCATAAACTTAATGTCCCATGCAACCTTTAGTACAGGTTTTGAGTCACCAAAGTTTTATTTATTGATGAATATGTCCATACTTGTCTAATATGCCTAATTTCTTTACTGTATGTATGACGAAAGAAAATATGAAGGGGCAATGGTTGAGAAGAAAAATACATGGAAGAAAAAAAAGGCCATAAGATTTTATTTATTTTTTATTTTTTGCCAGGAGTGAGAGTATATCTCAGTGTAAGAAAAGTCACTGCTTAACAATCTCTAAAGTCACGTCTTTGAATTGTTTTTTTATTAGTTACTTTTTGTTTTGCGTATTTCTTGGTAAATTACTTTTATGAACCATATTTATTTATCAGTGCCCAAATAAGAATTGTGTGTTTTTCTACAACTTCTGTAAACAAACAAGCAGGCGTAGTAAATGACAACAACAAGAAAATGCACAACAGATTTAAATATGTAGACAATTAAAATAAAAAAATAAAATAAAATAACAAGAACAGAGAAAAGAAAAATCAAGTACACCAGATCATTTAATAACATGTAGCCTGTAACTTTAAGTATTGGTGCCATTGTGAAAATTTTGGCCTACTCATCTTTATAACATTGCTTCAGTTAATATATGTTTGAGGGTAAGTGTGCTCACTTATGCACAGCTCTCTAAAGATTCCACAATGTCGTTATAAGGTCTGGACTTTAACCTGGCCAATAGCACTTTGATTCTTTAGTTTTTTATATAAACACAAGTTGCCTCTAGATCACATAATGTATTTTTTTTTTTGTCTTTTGAATTTTCAAGAATGCTGCCTCTGTAAAGGATTAGCGATTGTATTGAAGGATCTCCAATAACAATGCTTCTCACTATAGAATATAATTTTTTTTTACATTTTTAAAGGATGGCCTTATAAACATTCCCAGATTAAGCAGCAGCAACAGTTGCTTCTCTGAGATCATAACTGCTGTTCTTTGGTCTTTACATGATGCATGAAACCTACTGTACACTCAATGGGTATAAAATAATAAACTGCAAAAAGTTCAGCTGTCACAGCTGTCATATTAATATTTACTAATGTTAAACCAAGTTTCTTAAGGTTAAGTTAATATTTTTGGGGGGAAAATATGTGTTAAAATCCGTTGTGGGTTTTATTGTTGTCATTGACTTAAATTATTTGTTTGTTTATTGATGGTGAGGACCAAAATGTTATTATAGGCCTTGATGATAAATATATAAAATTGAAAAAAGGGTTTCATAACATAATAATCAGCCATAATAATAAAACCACCTACACCTCTAAAGGTGTGCTGTGGCATCTGGTACCAAAACATCAGCTGTTATTTTTTTTTTATAGGTTGCCAGGTAGGGCCTCCATGGATCAGACTTGTTTGTCTAGTACATCCCACAGAGACTGAAATGGATTGTTGTTAATGATTGTTTAAGTAGGTAGTACTTCCACATGAATACCAGGCCCCAAGTCTTTCCATCCAAACAATGTCTAGAGCTTGATGCTGTCTCTTCCCATAGTACATCCTGGTGCTAGCTCTTCTCTAGATAAGTGATGCATCGGCACGCAGCTATCCATGTGATGTTAAACCATGATATCCTGACTTATCTGACCAGGATGAGACCATGCAGACTTGACCTTTGCATTCCACACACATCAGCCTTTATTTATCAGACATTAGCTTAATATATCAGACTCCATGAGAGGTGGCACTGTAATGAGATAGCATTGGTAACTCAACTATTCAAATATTAGCCCTCTAAAAAAATTTCACTGGCAAGTGGTTTTATGGCTAATCGGTCTACAGACACGTTGTTATACAACAACAGAAAGTGATTTAAAATCTTGTTTCAGTGCAGAAGGAATGCAAGAAAACTAGATCGCTGTTAACTAGATCGCAGTTTAGGATTTATATTAATAAAAAAGTCTCCAGGAAGAAATATAATAAGAGACGAGTGTTGCTCTTGCATATTAAAACCGTACACTTTGTCCTTTGCGTATAATTTCTGAAAAGCCGTTAGTAGTTTTATTAGCGGATGCTTTTTACTTTTACTCCACTACATCCTACTACAAATATTTGTACTGTACTTTCTATTGTACTACATTGGTATAATGCATTGGATTACATAACCATAATGGTGTGTAGTATTTGAAGTGGTCATATCTTCACCTGCTGACATTATAAGTAATTGTATGATTTGCATTCCTTCTGTAAATAGTCAACCATATAGCATGTGTTTGAAATCAGAAGCAGAGGTGGTTTTAGCTAAGAAACAAAGAGCACATTCACAATCTGGAAGCAGGACAAGAGAGAGAAATTTGAGGGAGTTGAAACGTAAATGGAGGACTTCCATTTCACTTAAGTAATATTTTACCATTACTTTAAATCAAGTACAAGATTTGTGTACTTTGTCCTGCACTATGAAATGTAATGTCCACTAAGTTTATGTTTACTTAAAATTACTGTATGATCAGAGTAAATAACTAGTTCGGAATCCATTTTTCTTCAGATTTTAACAATTGGAAGATAAAAATTATGTAGCCTTAATAATTAGCGCGAATTCAGTAAAAAAAAAAAAGGGATTCAATTTAGTCCCATTTTAGCATACACTGCAACAGAGTACTTTTTCGCTCATCATAATTCTCATAATTGAATATCCTCCCCTTTCAATTGTATGTGTTTTTGTGTAAAAACAAAAAATAATCTGATCATAACTGCTCTCTGCTTTAGGCAAATATAACCTCAGACGAACAATAATGTTTTTTTTTCATCGTGTCATTATTTATTTAACAAAAATTAGGCGAAAAAGAAAAACATGTGAGCAAAACTAGCTCCTCCCACGATTCACTAGCTTGTAGATCCAGCTTTACCAACAATAACTTGATGTAATCTTTTCCTGTATGACTTTATCAGCCTATCCATGGAGGAATTTTGGCCCATTGTTCTTTACAACATTGCTTCAGTTCATTGAGGTTTTTGGGCATTCGTTTATGCACAGCTTTTGTAACGTTGGTCTGGACTTTGACTAGGCCATTCAACAGCCTTGATGCATTTATTTTGTTAGCCATTCTGATATAGATTTACCAGTGTGCTTTGGCTTATTGTCATATTTAAAGACCCAATTTTGACCAGGCTTTAGCTGTCAGACAGATGGCCTCACATTTGCCTTTGTAGTATTCTGGTAAACAAAGGAGTTTGTGGTCAACTGAATGACTGCAAGGTGGCCAGATCCTGTGGGTGCAAAATAAGCCCAAACAACTTCAATTTGGTCTCATTTGTCCATAAGACATTGTTCCAGAAGTTGTTTGGGCTTGATGCTTGGGCTTGTGAAGCTGTCAAGCACAGTCGTGGAGGGGTGATTATTTGGGCTTATTTTCCACCAAAAAAGGAGATCAAAGGCTCTGTATTTTTAAGTTATGGTGACTGTGAAGGCACAGTGAACTTCAAGCAAATTCAAGAAACCAGTTTAAGATTACTTTAGCTTTGTGACATGGTGTGTTATGCTGTGGTTAGGACATGGCCAGCAGCAATACTCAAGTAGGCTGTGACATTTAAATATGCTCAATCGGTACCCAAAATGTGCCAAGCAAATATTTCCCACACCAATATTTAAATTAAAATTAAAATTTGATTTGTCACATACACAGTCATACACAGTACTATAGGTACGCAGTACCTCTATCTGTATTCTTACACGACTGCCAGTGACCTTAAAAAAATAAAAGCTCATACATAAGAAAATAAGTATAAATTAAAGAAATACATTAAGAATAAAATTAACTAGTAAAATATGCTGTACAGAAAATATACTGTAATAAAAGAAATACATTAGAAAATAAGATAACCTTAGTGAAATGAGAACAAAATATCAATATAACAGATATAGAAATATAGAAAAGAAAAATAGAAATAGAAATTTGTTAAAACAGAAATTTAAAAGTTTGAAATGGCCGGGTTGTGCATAAAAAGTGACTTCGTAAAGTTACTTATTTAAAGTGTTTTGTGCAGTGGTCCCTAGATGAAAATATGAAAATATAAAAATATGAAAATATATAAAAAAAATATGAAAATATAAATATGTAGTGCAAAGTGTGCATGAATGTGTCCAAAGTGGCCATGGATGCCCAGTCAGTGTTGGATGTTGCAAAAAGACGGTATTAGTCCTGTGTCGTGTTGTGATTGAGAGACCTTATCGCATGCGGGAAGAAGCTCCTCCTCAGTCTCTCTGTGTTGGCCCTCAGGGAGTCGAATCGCTTCCCAGACCGCAACAGAGAGAACAGTTCATTGTTGGGATGGCTGAGGTCCTTTACTATCCTCCTGGCCTTGGTCCAGCACCGCTTGGTGTAGATTGAGTGCAGGTCAGGGAGCTCGGTGCGGATGATGCGCTCAGCTGATCGCACCACCCTCTGTAGAGCTCGTCTGTCCTGCATGGTGCTGTTTCCAAACCAGGTCGTGATGTTTCCCGTCAGGATGCTCTCTATGGTGCAGGAGTAGAAATTCCTAGGCACCTTGGAGGGCAGATGGAGTCTCTCAAGCGTCCTAGGTAGCAGAGACGCTGCAAGGTCTTTTTCACCCTGGTGTTGATGTGACAGGACCATGATAGGTCCTGCGTGATGTGAACATTGAGGTATCGAAAGCTGTCCACTCTCTCCACTGGGCTGCTGTTGATGAGGAGCCAGTTTAAACTGTTGACACGAGGTAGGGTGGATGCATGCTTTCATGTTGTTTTCCCTCCAAATTCTGAGGTTACCCTCGGATGTGGCAGCAGAAATTAAGTCTTATCAGACCAGTCTTTTCAATCTTCTGTTATCCAATTTAGATGAGCCAATATGAATTGTAGCCTCACAGTTTCCTGTTTTTAGCTGACAGGTATGGCATCCAGCGTAGTCACTGGTAATACAAAAATTATTAAAATTATTCATTATCTGTTAAAATGCAGTGCTTATTAGGGATACACTAATAAAGCTTTAAATGCATAAATACTTATTTAAATTTATATCTGGGATTTTTCTTTCTGTAATGCGGCTTTATGACAACATCCATTGAAAGTGCTACAGTAAATTGCATCGATTATAAAAACCCAGTTGTGTGTTACCTTATTTACAGAGATCTCTCATTTTTTTTAAACCTCCTGGACAGTGTACACAGGGCACAAAACGACTCCACTACCTTATATAAAATCACACCTATACCGAGAGCCTGTAGCAGCAGACTTTGTACAGCCACAAAAAAGGTCTATAATAATAAGGTTGAAGATATGAGTGGACTTAAGTTTACAAATAGTTGTTACTGGATAACCATCTGCATTGACCCAGGGGTGCTATAAAGCAGTAGTGCTTTGTAAAGTTCATATCTGGTGCACAGCTCAATGTGTAGTGAAAAGTCAGGCAATTTTTGTATGATGTGATAAAACAAGTTTTTACTGTGGTTGTGCTGAATTTTTTACTGTAAAGAGATCAAAACCTAACATAAAGCCATGGTCATTATTAATGAGGTATAAATGTTGGGAAGTGTTTGAGTGCTACCTTTAAATTTCTACCTTAATGGGAGTGTGCTTTTTAAAAAACTGCATAATGTTCAAACATAACAAAACATAATAATAATAATAATAATAATAATATCTGTATCTTTGTCTCTTAGCTATTGGGACCATGAAGTGGCGATGGCGTCTAAAGAGCTTCGAGCTCCTAAACTTACCAAAGCCATTATCAAGTGTTATTGGAAGTCATATACCATCTTGGGGATATTCACCTTTGTTGAGGTACACATAGCATTTTTTTTTCAGCATAAGGAACCATAAATCTTGGACACAGTTGCCATAGTGTTATATTGGGCATAGGCTAATACAGTGGAACCTCGGATTACGAGTAACGCGGTTTACAAGTGTTCCGAAAGACGAGCAAAGATTTTTAATAAATTTTGACTTAAAAAATGAGAGTTGTCGTGGTTTACGAGCTCCGAGTATCATGTATAACGCATGCGCTTCTTGTTTTGACACCGAGCGTCGCGTCATCACAACTGAGCCAACGTTTTTTCTCTCTCTGGCGCTGCGGGTATTCATCTCCCCTGCTGGGTCTTAGTGCTCGTCTCTTACTGGTATAATCAATCCGTGTGTGTGTGTTTTTTTCTCTTGCACTGCAGAGTGTGTGTGTGTTATGTGTGTGTGCGCATAATTTGACACCGCGCCTGTTCAAACACAAACAGACACGCTCTCTTTTTCTCTCCCCTTTACTGTGTGTGTCAGTTTTTGAGTGTGTGTGTTATGTGTGTGCGCGCGCATAATTTGACACCGTGCCAGTTCATCTCTCTCTCTCTCTCTCGCCTTTAATGTGTTTGTGTGCGTGTGTTTGTGTGTGAAACAGAGAGGGGGTGCTTCACTCACACACAACCGGCACGGTGTCAAATTACGCTCACGCACACACAAAACGGTAATAATAAATGGAAACACTTATTGGTCAGGATTTATTTTTACTTTTTTTAAGGTAACATGCATGTTCATTTGTTTTATTTTTACTTTATATTTTGTGTTAATTATTTTTTTGTATTTCTTTCTTTGAGCTGTGGAACGAATAATTTTAATTTCCATTATTTCTTATGGGAAATGTGCTTTGATTTACGAGTGTTTTGGAATACGGGCCCGCTTCCGGAACGAATTATGCTCGTAATCCGAGGTTCCATTGTATTGGTATTTTAGCTGCCTACCATTGTAAAATTAAGTTGATATTAAATCATGAATTTATTGAGACTATGAGATTGGAAAAGTTTAAGCATTAATATGAGGGTATTTACATTAAATTCAGGTGAACAGTGTAGGCATTACAGGACATTACCAGACAGGACATTACAAGGAAATTTTAAATTAAAACCCTATTTTGTTTTGACCCCTTTTTTAATAGTCAAAAGTATGTTATTATTTTATTTTTTTAAGGAAAAAAACTTTTTTTTACCTACAATCACAAATGTAAACATCTGGTACTAGGACTTTAACTGGGACTGTGTGCTGTAGTCAGATGAGACTAAGATTGAGCTTTTTGGCAACAAACACTCTAATTGGTTCTGTCATAAAACAAAAGATGAGTAACTACCTAAGAGAGCACGCAGGATGATTAAGAACGATTGTGCAAAGAGGAATAGTCAAAGATCCCTCTATCTGTATTCTCCAATCTTGAAAATGTTATAGGAGCAGATTAACTGCGCTCTTGTTGGCAAAAGGAGGTTGTACGAAGTAATAACATCAGGGGTGCCAATACTGTAGGCCTGGAGCCTACAGTATCCCAGGAGACTTGGGGCATGAGGGGGGTATACCCTGGACAGGGTGCCAATTCATTGCAGGGCACACACATACACTCACACACTTTTTTTCACACACTATGGGCAATTTGGGAATGCCAATTAGCCAAATTTGCAGATCTATCGACTGTGGGAGGAAACCGGAGTACCCGGGGAAAACCCACCAAGCACAAGGACATGCAAACTCCATGCACACAGAGACGGGAATCGAGCCTGGCCAGGAATTGAACCCACACCCTGGAGGTGCAAGATGACAGTGCTAACCATTACACCACCGTGCTGCCCCTCAGTGAGAACCATTATCCATAAATGGAAAAAACTTGCAACAGTGATAAACTTTCCCAGAAGTGGCCGGCCTACCAAAATTACTCCAAGAGCACAATGACGACTCATCCAGGAGCTCACAAAACAACCCAGAACAGCATCTAAAGAACTGCAGGCCTTATTTGTCTCAGTTAAGGTCAGTGTTCACGATTCAACAATGAAAAAGACACTGGGCAAAAATGGAATCCAAGGGAGACACAAAGGCTTGATTTCCCAAAAAAAAAAAAATGTATAGCCAAGACCTTTGGGCAAATATTCTATGGACTAATGAGACAAAAGTTACAATTAATTAAAAATAACAGCATTTTATAAAAAGAACATCATACCAACAGTCAAACAAGTGGTGTAAGTGTGATGGTCTGGGGCTTGTTTGCAGTTTTAGGACCTGGGCAACCTGCCTTAATTGATAAAACAATAAATTCTGTGCTCTAACAGGGAATTCTGAAAGCGAATGTCTAGTCATCAGTTCAAGTGCACTTTGGTTATGCAGCAAGACAATAATCTGAAACATACCAATCAGTCCACCTATGAATGGCTAAAAACAAACAAATTAAGGTTTTACATTGGCCTAGTCAAAGTCCAGACCTGAATGTGATCAAGATGACCATAAACAGGCCATTCATTTATAAAAAACCTTCAAATGTAGCCAAATTAAAACAATTCTGCGAAAGGCCTGGTAGGTATGGACAGATTTTTCCCCTTAATAAATGACATTTATTTTGTATTTACAGTACTTGGATTATCTTGACTAATATTAAAATTTGTTTGATAATTGTTTGAATGTGACATCGCAATCATTTAAGGGTAACATCTTTCAAAAAAAAAAAAAATGGCACGGGTAGCTCTTGGGCTTCCTTTTTTGGGACGGTCCTAATGAGAGCCAGTTTTGTCATTAGCTATTGATGATTTTGGCGACTTCACTTGGGGAAACAAAGTTCTTGAAATTTTTGTAAAAATTGACAAAAGGAAGGCTGTAAAAGTGACCATTAATGCTGATGACACA
Organism: Clarias gariepinus; assembly: GCF_024256425.1. Taxonomy (NCBI): domain Eukaryota; kingdom Metazoa; phylum Chordata; class Actinopteri; order Siluriformes; family Clariidae; genus Clarias; species Clarias gariepinus. Next base: position 30,245,996 of record NC_071105.1, read on the forward strand.
GGTTTAAATAACATGTTTTAGAAGCAAAGAAAGACCACACCCTTGTTTTAAGTATATGTGGGCTCACTATCTAAAACAACAGCTTTCCAAAGAAGACTGGTAACTGGCTACCGTTCATCTCTCCGAATGTATCTGTTTGGCACAGAACACTGGTTTTCTCCAAAGCATGCCTCAGTATCTCTCTTGTTTGGTTAATTTGGTTATTAAGTGTGCGCTTGGTTTCCTGACTCATCGGTCTGGTCTCATCATGTCTTATATGACCTTTTCCGTAACTACTACTCCACTATGTGTTTAATATTAAAAGAAAAGATCATATTAAATATCATTAATACCTGTATAAGACGATATGCCAAAAATTATAGAAAGTGATGAGTTTAAGTTTATAAACTTAACCATTTAAGATCCCTAAATAGGTTATCATTTGATTAGAGCAAGGTATAGGTTTGGGACATCATTTTTAGAAGTTTCTTGGATGCAAAGCAAGATTACTTATTACCGAAGTACACCATGTCCTCTGTGGAGCATGGTTAAGTAAGCATCATGTCATGTGCTTGTTACCTTTTTTGGCACATAGCCTTGTTGTGGAGCTGAAGGTGTAGAAATATTTCCCTTTCTTGCATGGTTAATAACCCAAAGTGCAAATAGAAGTCAACAATTGCTTCAGAAGAGGAAGATCGAAGTTTTTGGGTGGACCAATTAGAGCCCAGATCTAAACCCTATTAAAAACATGTGACTTTATAGAGGGACTTTCCACAGGCGATTCTCAAGCATTTTTCCAAGAAGGAGTGGAATAAAATAGGCAACTCAAGATGGAAACCTGCACAATGCTCTGACCTCAACCCCACTTGACATGTTTATAATGAATCTGAATCCTGACTGCATCCCAATCCTTCTAGTACAGCATTAGTTTCTGATCTCTTGTAGCTAACTTGACACAAATCCAACAGCCATGATCCAAAATTTAACAGGGATCCTTCCCAGAAGAGTAAAGGTTATTGTGAGAGCAAATGTACATCTACAATATAACAGGATCTTTAACAACTCCAATTTGGAGATAGGTGGTATCCACATACTATTATACTGTATATTAATCTAGTGTATATTAGAGAAAGATTATTTTTATTGCTTACATCACAAAAACCTGCAGTTTTTATCAGTGGTGATCCCTTCAAAATAGAGAGGGAGGGGAATCACATGTAAAAGTGCTGTACATTTTTCAGTGTTTTCCCTGTTTGGATGTAAATACCCTCAAATAGAAAAAGAAAATAATTTCATCTCCAAGGTACTGTGGTAGACATCTGAAATAACAATAACTTTGTCATCGTACAAAGTTTTATGAACCTGATTGCATCCTAACATTATTTACTGTATTGTGTCATTAAAAAACTACTACAAATCATGAGCAGTTGGTTAAATGATATTGTTCTGTTTTTACAGGAATTTATTAAGTTGGTTCAGCCTGTGTTTCTGGGGAAACTTATTCAGTATTTTGAGAACTATGATCCAGATAACATTGACGCACTTCATGAGGCCTATGGCTATGCTGCTGGGGTGTCTGTCTCCACGCTGGTCCTCGCGTTAATGCACCACCTCTATTTCTTCCATGTCCTGAGAGCTGGCATGAGATTTCGCGTCGCCATGTGTCACATGATTTATAAGAAGGTCTGTATTTCTATGGGGCAGTCATCACATCACAGAATAGACAGTGATGATTTCTATTCTAAAGTTTTGTTCCTCTGTTTTATATGTTGAACATGATGCTATAAAGGAGTCTTTTAAAAAAAATCTTTCAGGCATTGTGCCTTAATAGCGTTGCTATGGGAAAGACCACTACAGGACAGACTGTCAACCTTTTATCCAATGACGTCCACAAATTTGATGAGGTAAGTACATAATCTTGATTTGAACATACAGTGCTTTAAAAAAGTATTCACATCCCTTGAACTTTTCCACATTTTGTCACGCTACAACCACAAAACGTAAATGTATTTTATTGGTATTTTAATGTGACAGACCGCCACAAAGTGACACAAAGTCAGTCTGAAGTGAAAGGAAAATGATTAATGGTTTTCAAAATGTTTTGCAAAGAAAAATGTGAAAAGTGTGGTGTGTGTTTGTATTTAGCCCCGTTTACTCTTATACCCCTAACTTAAATTGAGTGGAACAAATTGTCTTCAGAAGTCACCTAATTAGTCCACCTGTGTGTAAATTGAGGAGGCTCTGTACGTCCAACAGATTCAACTGGAAGGGAAAAAACATGGAATTGCTTAATGTTGCGGGGAAAACAAAAAATCAACAACAGCAACAACAAATTAGTCCCAATTAGTACTTTGTAGCTCCTCCCTGGGCTTTAATAAAAATTTCAGTGTACAAAATTTCACAATATATGTATGCATAGATCATTAAAATAATAATTGCCATCTCACCTCGTTGTTTACCTGACATGCAACTCCATGTCATAAATAAGTGGGTAATTTAATTGTTTTAATTATTAGAATAGCACCAGACAAAGGTTTCAGCATCTCCTTGGCCAATGAAGATTCTTGATTTATTACTGACTATCACATTCATCCAGTTATCTACACTCCATGACCACTTCTCTTAAGCCCACTTTTTAGGTGTTAGTGCTGGCAGTTGTCTGTGTGTCCGGTTCTGCTATAAACATCAACTCCTGTTTCTGCCTATTTGCCTTTTCACATTCTATTCACAACTTCTTTGAAACCATTCTTGGGAATTTGACGAAACCTTCACAGAACCTTAGGAAAGAAACACTAGCTATTTAATTTTCTACTAATTTGATCGATTTTTTTTTCAAGACTCACTGTTTTTGTTGTGTGCATTATCTATTTTCAAGGCTTATTGCATTGCATACTCATGTTTTCCTTTTCACAGCCTTCCCGTTTTGTTTATACCAGCAACAAATTTTAGACACAACTATGTAGGACCAACCAATGTATTTCTTTCTTGGTGGAGTTTTGCAGGTTACAATGAGCAGTTTTCTTGTTGGGGATTATTTCCTTTTTGTTAGCCCAATCCAACACCTTGTTAAGGTGTGTAAGCACTTTTTAGCACTTTTTTTAAACTGCAGACTAAATGCCACTTTAGACATGTGTTAGTATTTATTTTAGAAATAAAGTAACAATTTCACTACTAAATCTGAAATAAAATTGCCATAACTTATTTTTTGTGCATGTGAGAATTATATTTCACAGAGGCAGAATGTTGTGTGAATGTTGTTTACTTATGTACTGTAGCCTGCCTTGTTGCCGTTTGTAAAGCACACAGTGGCTTATCACGAACACCTGTTTGGTCATGTGACCTAATGTTATGAATTAATGTTATCTTGATTTTATGGCTGGATTCATACATTTCCATGTGGTGACTTGCCCCGTTAATTTTCAGAGGGTGACCTTAGACATAGTCAGGCGTATGCGGCTGACTTTGTTCCACTTTTGTTTGAAACATATGAGCACTTTTGTGGTGCTAAAAGTAAAAAAAAAACAATAATCGAATTCTGAAGCATGCACACAGGTGCCAACCAATTAAATGGCTTCCTGTAAATCTCCTGAAGGAACAGCAATGCGAGTGTCAACTAATCAGATTGCTTTATGCAAATGTTGAAAGGGCATGGAAAGGATTTTTGGTGTTGCAAAACATGAATGAGATCATTTTGGCACTCAGAATTCACTCTGTACTGTAAAAGCAGACGTTTGCCTACTGGGACGCCATCCAAAGGAATCGTGTTTGCAGAAGCATTGATGAATCATGTAGGCAAATTCTGTAGTTGTGGAGTTTTTGTTTTTACCACGTACCTTTAGCTTAGTCTAGCTGACACGTTAATGCACCATCTTACACAGTTTGAATGTAATCAGCTGTATTAAAGCACAAAGTTGTGGAGTTTATTCCTTTTAGTAGTGCATAGAGTAAGTGTGTCATGTTACTGCACAGAAACGTTTATAAAGCATTAAGTAACTGTAATGCCATTGATCTTAATGTAGAGATCTTAAATTATAATTTAGGTAGCAAATGTATGCATCCTGTATGAAAAGTCATAATGTGAGTAGGCTCTGCATTTACACAATAACTGATATAAATAACTAACCCCTAATTTGAAAACGCCAGTTAATCTAATCTCCTGACTATGTTAGGAAACCGGAGTACTTGGAGGAAACCCACCAAGCATGGGGAAAACATGCAAACTCCATACACACAGCCCCCAAGCCGGGACTTGAACCCGGACCCTGGAGGTGCAAGGTGACAATTCTAACCACTACGCCCTCAGCAAACTTAATAATTATAAAAATAAGGTAACATTTGTAAACAATATGTCAACCTTAGGTTGAGTCGTGGCTTTATTGTTAGCACTGTTGTCCTGCACCTCCAGGGTTCGGGTTTGATTCCCACCTTGGGAGTTTACATGTTCTTCGTGTGTTTGGTGGATTTTCTCTGGATACTTTGTTTTTTTCCCACAGTTCAAATATGTTCAGGTTAGGCTAACTGGCGTTCACAAATTGCCCATAGTATGTGAAGTGTGTGTGTGTGAACCCTGCGATAAATTGCCACCCTGTCCTTGAATGATGCAGCTAAACAGATATAAAAAAGGTTATCACTGTGCTTTACTCATACTCATTCAAAAAATTATATATACCCACTTAGGGTGCTATAATACATTAATTTGCCTCTTGGCTTAAATTTCCTTTTTTTTTAATTGCTTGGCCAAAAAAGGGGTACCATTTCAGAAGGGTCAAATTATTGGGCTGCGTCAAGCAAAGAAAACAACTAAGAGATTTAAAATTACTGTAATTTTGTTAAGAACCCTTAAACACATTATTAAAACCTAAAAGAATGGTGGAGAACCCTTTATCCATTTTAAAAGAGGATTTTGTGAAAGAAATGTGGGTGGAATAAAAATCATGAATGAAGAGCACTTAAATATTTTAAATTGCATAGTGAAAATCAATGTTACCCACAGCATGTTTAATACTGAATGTAAGAGCATTTCCATACACATACAGTACATTGTGATGAAAGCTTGCAGGATTGGGATTAAACAGATGTGTTTTCATAAGAAAACCACTTGTTTGTGAGACTACTCAGAAAAAAGGCTTTAAGTCACTAGGAGTGAAAGATTAAATAAAAATGAAAAAATCATATGGTCTGATGATTTCAGATTGACCCTATGCTAGACCCCATCATGCATAGTGGCCATTATACAGGATTCTGGAGGCAGTGTGTCATGATCTGGGGTGGCTTCAGTTGGTCAGGTCTAGTCTTAGCAACGTTATGTGGAAATAAAATAAGCTGAATGTACTGAATGATCAGGTTATCACATTAATGGAGTTTTCTTTCCTAATATAACAGGTGTATTCCAAGACTCAAATTATAAATGAGTAGTTCTGAAGGCCTGAGGAAACATTTTCACACATGAATCACTGCATTGTGTGCTGAAATCACAGCTAAAAGTGATTGAGTGATTTGATATGAATAAGTGTTAATATGAAACCTTTTTCATTTGGCGAGGCGGTGTTATTTCTTTTGCGTAAAATATTATTTCCCAAATATTTTTTGTTTAATTAAAATATGCATGTACAGTATGACAGTTGAGCAATTTGCTAACAAAAACTTAATGCTCAGGAAACAAATAAACTTTTTCACTCAGGGAAATAGCAAAGCATGCATGGGCATGTGTGGCCATTGGCACCTTTTTATACCCATAGTACTGTATATACTCAATAGAATGCACATGTGCAAAGACACCAAGTGCAGCCAAACACAGATGTGCTTTTGTTGTCGATGATGGAATTTTGCTGTAGGCTCCAGTAGGATTAGATTTTATATGCTGTGCTTTTTATCCAATTTTTTTTAAATATTTTTAATTTTGACCGTTTTCAGTATTTGTCGTTACATCTCTTTTTGTTGGAGTTATCATGTGGTTATCTTTACATAGGAATATTTCACAAGTTCTGCACAATTAACCACATAAAAATTCCAATCACATTTTGAACCTATGCAATTATTTACTCACAAAATGCTGCAATTTATTACAGGTAATATGCACATAGAGTGTGACGCACAAAGTTTGTCATAATTTTATTTCAGGATCTGTAAAAGTTTATTATTATAATATATTTTTTAAATAATTCTGATTTAATAAATAAATTTAAAAAAGCGAACATTCTCTTATTAAGATCATTTTTTGCTGTTAACCTAGATAAATATATGGTACATGGAACATTTAATTGTTACATGGTCCATTAAATATTGCAATCACAAAATGTTTTAAAATAATGGAATGTGTTGTGTTGTGTCCAGATTTTCGTCTTTAAGGAATTGCAAAGAATTTCTTTGCTCTGCGCCATATTTGAGTACATCTATGGTTGCAGAAGGCATCTCATGAGAAGAAGACCACAAATTACTGTTTTTTTTAAGACCTCCGAGACAGGATTGTATAAAATTTTGTACAAAATAAGAAAAAAATCCAGAAAATCACATTTTCCACCATAAGTTGCAAATAAATTCTTCAAAAATCCTACAATGTGATTTTCTGGATTTTTTTTATTTTGTCTCTCATAGTTGAAGTATACCTATAATGAAAATTACAGGCCCCTCTCATCTTTTTAAGTGGGAGAACTTGCACAATTGATGGCTGACTAAATACTTTTTTGCCCCACTGTAGTTGTTTCAGAAAATCCAAGTTCTTGAGCCTAGTTTGCCAAAATCCTGCCACCCCGTGTCTTTTTTTTTTTTTACACTTTTCTCACACTTTTGCTTCAAGTCAAGTAGAGTTTTTTTCATTTTCAAAAGAAAAATTTCATTTTTAAAGAAATTGTATCGCCTTGTATGCCCGTAATGTTGGTATTTGAGGGTATTTTGTTTTCTCTTTAGATCCTGCCACAGCCTTTGAATTCGCCGTTCCAAGCATTTTTTAAAAAGAGTTTTTGATCATTGTCTTGTTTGCAGGACTCGGTTTAGGCGTACCTTAAGGTGCTGGAGGTGGTCTCACATTTGTCCCAAAAATATTCTGGTATTGAGTGAACTTTTCTCCAGTTCTCCAGGGGCTGCGGCTAAAAAAAGGCCAAATCATCGCTCCTGCATCGTCATGCTGACTGTTATGGGGTGTTTACACTTAATGATCCACTATGTCTGGTTTTTGTCATACTTGGCATTGTACATAATGTCCAAGCCATGGACCCATAAGTCCAAAGGTTATCATCCAGAGTTTTTAAGTTGGTTGGAATAAATTTAGTTTAACCTGAATTGAGATGCCATATGTTTTTTTTTGTTTTCTTTGAAGGGGCTTTTTCCAACCACCCATCCATGAAAACAATACTTGTTGAGCCTTTTTCTGATAAACGCCTGTAGCTCTCATGGTGTAGCTTTTGTTTTTATTTTTTTTTTTCCTGTATTTCTTGCGTGTTGCATGGCTGTACATTAAACTGAATGTTATGGGGTTATACGTGTTTAAAAAGTTCTCTGTTCATAAGCAATCCTATTCACTGTAGAATGGTTAATTTTTAATTGTAAAGACCATCTTATAACCTTTCGCAATTTGATGGGGAGTAACTATTACTTATCTGAGGACATGGCTAATGTTTTTTCTTTCTGGCATGATAATGAGACACACACTTGAGTGCTCCAGAACACCACACTGCTAAAATTTTGATTTTATGGAAGTAGTCAAATTTTTTATTTTATTTTTTTTTCAATTCCATGACTGCAGATGATTTTTTTGGCTGAGTTCTATTAATAAGCACTACCTTATTTTTCAGGTTACAATTTTCTTGCACTTCCTGTGGGTGGGGCCACTGCAAGCTATTGCTGTCGTTGGCCTTCTGTGGCAGGAGATTGGACCTTCATGCTTGGCGGGAATGGCAGTGCTCATTTTTCTGATGCCCCTGCAAACCCTATTTGGGAAACTTTTCTCCAAATTCAGGTGTGTAACCACCAACACAGTGTCTTTCACATAAACATTTTGGGGAAAAAATGTCAATTGCAATAAATATTACTTATGGATTCGTTGTAGGCAAGGCCAGGTTATTCCAGACCAGCTGTTTCTGCACTCAGAAAGTATTGAAATTTCAAGGCCACTGCTTTTATTCTTGCTATGTGCTGTTGACATTTGGGTTTGAGATTAAAAGTTGAATAAGTGACGAGGGATCAGAATGTCAGCTTTTATTTACTAATATTTCCTGACACATCTATGTCTAGATGTGTTAAACAACAAAATATGTCACCAGTATTTGAACATACGTATAGAGATAAAATAAACAACACTTTATATTTGGTCCAATTTTGCTTGCTTGCAATAACTGCTTCAAGCTCACACCCCAGGCATGTCCAAACTTGCCTTCTTCGCTTGGGATGTTTTTTTTAGGCTTGTACCACAATGTTCTTTAATTGTTTCTTTCGTGGGTTTCTCATTTTAGTCCCTCTTTAGAAGGTGAACTGCATGCTTAATTATTCTGGGGATTGACGACTGGTATGCAGCCACTTTCTTTTTTCACCTGATGAAGTTATTTCATATATATAGGGTTCGTGCCCCAGCATCGCCACTGTTGAGCCCTTGACCCTGTTGAGCCCTTAACCCTATCTTTCTCCACACTTTTTTCCATCACTTGTGGAGGCGCTACCCATCTTGGTTTAATCCATTCATAAAATGTTGTGTCTTATTACTGTATTTCTTTGAAATTTGTAATTTTCATTTTTACTGCTGATGAGAGATTTGCATATTGCGATATGTCCTCTATACAGTATGTTTGCTTTCAAAGTCTGATAGCCTTCACCCATGCCTAGTATTAGATGTTGGCTGCCTTGGTGTTTTGGTGTTTTTCTACTCTCTAAATGTCATTAACTGCTGTTGCTTGATGTCAGCAAGTAAAAGCAGGTTAAGTTGTGTGTGCAAACTTGGCAGTGTACTGTATTTCTGTCTAGTGTGTATTGTAGTAAAGTAAGAGTGAAATCCAGCAATGAAATACATCCCAGATTTCTTTAGTCTAGCACTCATATTCCATGAGGAAATATTCCCTAAATTTGAAAAAAAAGTATAAATCAGTTAGTGTATAAATCTTTCTCTGGAATTCTTCACCTTTATTTTAATGACTCATTTTATATTTTTTGCTTCAGTTTTATTTTATTTTATTTTAATATAATAATCAGCACTCATTGTCTATACCACTTTATCCTATATACAGGGTTGTGGGGGCCTGAAGCCTATCCCAGGAGACTTATGGTATGAGGCGGGGAACACCCTGGAAAGGGTGCCAATTCATTGCAAGGCGCACACATTCACATACACACTCACACACACTACGGCCAATCTGGGAACGCCAGTTAGCCTTATCTGCATGGTTTTGGACTGTGGGAGGAAAGTAGAGAACCCGGAGCAAATCTAAGTTATGGGTGTTGGTGTGAAATGACTAAGTTGTACAGAAGTTTCATTAAATTTGTGAGTTTAACTGAAATACACAAGTTTAACTCTCAGTCAATCGTTGTGTAGATTTACACAAACCCAAGGATACATGAGTATTTAACCTTTTGACTTGCATTTTGAATGTCAAGTCAGTTTAATTACATTTGTGTGAATAATAAAAAAAAAGATTTGCATCTCTCTTTCTTCCAGGAATAAGACTGCAGTCCTTACTGACAGTAGAATACGCACAATGAATGAAGTGGTGTCTGGAATTCGAATTATTAAGATGTATGCATGGGAAAAGCCATTTGCAGCATTGATCAACAACATCAGGAAGTAAGTTGCAGAACGTTTTATATTCTAATCATCTGGTTTAAAATATATAATATTATAATAATTAAGTAAAGTACAGTCTCTCCATACCTATGATGACAAACTGAGTGCCTTAACACCTCCGTTATATTGTGTAGATTCCCATTATGCTCTGACTTGTGGTATCTTGCACATTAGCAACCAATCCTTTAAGTCCTTTAAGTTGCCAGGCAGGGTCTTAATGGATCAGACGTGTTTGTCTAGCACATCCCTTGTTTAGCACTGACATGACAAATAAAAAAATGAATTTGAGTTTGCTTGCTGCCTCATATAATACCTGGCCCAAAAAAATTGGGCTCTATTTCATTCAGTTACCTTTACCCTTGATTACAGCACACAATGTTTAGGCCAGTTATTGTATGAAAACTATTCCTCATGCTCCCAGAACCACTCTTTCATAGTTTGTGTCCTGAAATATGCTTCGTCCAACAGGGAATAAAAGCCCCAGTGATGTGATAACCTGTTCATTCAGTACATCCTGGTCATCAGCTGACCTGGGAGGTTTGTACAGTGGCAACTATGCATGATAGGTGCATTGCAACATGAGCTTCTATTTTTACCCTGACATTTGGAATAGGGTCAGTCTAAACTTATCAAACTATATGACCTTTTCTATTGCTACAAAGTACAATCTTTATGCTCCCTATCAAATTGAAGCATTTTTTTCTGATTTTTTGAACAGTTTGTGGACAGCTGTTTAGTCCCAATCCTGTGAGTTCTCTGTGCATTTTGTGCATATGTAAATGCTTTTCCCATGCAAATTTAGCAAGTGTTTAAGTGATCTCCATTCACGATTTTTTTCTGACCACATTTTTTCTACAAAATTAATGGGTCAGCACTATTCTTTCAGGTTTAGATAATGTGTTGTAACAGGTTCTTCAACCAGTTCCAGTAATTTAAAATCTCCTTCGTTTTTTTTTTTTTTTTTTGCTTGATGTGTTTTCCACACTAAAAATAGTTTTAAGACCAGTTATGGTAGTAGTGGGATATTATCTTGGATTGGAGAATTGTGTCTTGTGCTGGTAATTAAATGTTATTTAGTAAATTTATAATTTAGCTACATAATGAATACAGCACTACTGAGGATGGATGATTAGATCATTATGATCTAATAACTCTGGTGGGTACAGCGCATGCAAGTGAGATTGTTTGACCAAATGAAAATATGTTTTGTGCGCATGAGAGGGTGTTCAATTGTAAAGGCATGCTGCCATCTCGAACCTTATCACGTGCTGGGAATTTACAAGCTGGTGCTTTTCACACAACTGCCACATTGGTGCTGAAAAGACAGCACCACTTCAGCACTCTCTCTTCCTTCCCGTCTTAAATGAGTGACCAATATTGGAAATGTGTGTTCTGCCAAAAGAATGCAAAGCATTGTATGATGCTAGAATTAGCTATGACACAATTGCTATCATACAACGATTTGGGAGGACTGGTGGACACATTCAAAGATGATTGCTCCAGCATGATATAAAGACTCTCCCTGGGGTGGTCATCCAACTCCACCCTTATTGTGTCCCAGAAGCCTAGTAGAAAACCATTGCTAAAATATTGCACATGGTGATTATAGAGGAATATAGGATTATATCTGACAGCAAATTGTGATACTGCCCAAGCTCATGGGAAAACCCCATCTTTGTAATGACTTCAGGAAACTTAACAAAAATTTTGAGTTTATTAGCTCCCTTTTCCACTGACTTGGTATAGTGGCTGGGGAAAGTCTACTTTAGCTCCACCCTTGAATGCATCAAAGGCTACTGGCAGGTGTCTTGGCAAGTTTAACACCCCTGTAGATGAAAGGACATCTTTACTGTATTGGAAAAGTACTGTATGTGCTCCCGTGGACCGAGCACACTCCTAATACTCTAAAATGCCAAATGGGTCTGACAGAAGTACAGTACGAGGTGTACCACATTGGCAGAGGATTGAAGAAGCCTTTAGAGAAGAGCATGGAGGCTTTCAGAGAGTACCCAGGCCTAACCAGCCTTTTTGAGGCTGATTTGTATATTACAGGTGTGTTTTTTGTTTCCGTAGCCTCTCCCTTGTCAGCTCTCATAAAAAGGGTCCCCAGAGCAGGTGTGCTGGAGGCCCCAGAGCAGGCATTTCATGTCCTGAAACAGGCCCTTACAAGCTCCCTGTGCTGAAAAATCTGAACTTTGACCATCCCTTTGCAATGCACACAGATAAGTCTGAGACAGGCCTTGGCATGGTGCTCTTAAGTTTGACAGCAAAGAAAATCCAATACTAGACGTAAGTCATAACTTCACCTCTGCAGGACAGGACCATGGATTATTAGCCCTGGCCATTAAAGAATTAAAATATTACCCTTCTGCTGCCATCTTGAACCCCCCATTACATGCTGGCGCTTTCACGGTGGTCCTGAAAGGACAGCGCCACTTCTGCATCACCAGGACGTAGGCAACTTGCACATAATGAGTTGACCATGAGCTCTCTTATATACCAGAGTATTTTAGAAGCAAACTTGAGCTTCGTCGAAATTGGGCCCTGCAAACAGGACAATGATTTAAATCACACTAGTAAATCTACATTAGAATGACTGAAAAATAAATTAATCAAGGTTTCGGAATGTTCTAGTCGGAAGTTCTGACCTCAACCCAACTGAAATGCTGTGGTGGGATCTTATGAGAGTTTTACGTAAGAATTTGCCCAAAAACCTAAATGAACTTAAGCAATGTTGTAAAGAAGATTGGGCCAAATTTTCTCCACAATGATGTACAGTAGATTGTCATACAGAAAATTACTTCAAGATATTGCTGCTACTGTACAGGCTAATCTACAAGCTATTGAATCATTAGCAGTACTTTTTTTTATTGGTATTTATATAAGTATTTCCAAGGTTTTTTTTTGGCTTAATTTTTGTTAACTAAATAATGGAACAGCTGAGATTGTATTTGCTTAATACTTGACTTGCTATGATCAGATAATTTATCAATTATGTTTTTACATAATAACAAATTAAAAGGTGAAGTAATAACTTTTGAACATGACTGTAAATCATAATAGTGATATGTTAGTTGAGTACTAGTTGGCTGTATGAACCAGCTTTATGTGAGCGATGAGAGTCTTATCCAAGTTCCAATTTTATTTTTTTTGTTGTTGCTGCTGTTGTTACTACATCACAGCATAATAGGTGATCTTTTCATCGCTCTGTTCAGCCAGAGGCACTCTAATGCACTAACTAAATGTTGCGTTGATAGATATGTGTGCCAGTGACCAATCAGGTTTCATGACAGACAAGGATCATGACATCAGATTAAACTGGGGAGGGGTGGACTGTTGTTCTACAGAACAAAGAGGAAAGAAGTGGATGACCAGCAGATGAATGACACTTGCAAAAGATCGTATCATTTGTATGTATTTTAATAACAGACAACACAAATGCAGAATGTAGAATTTGTAAAAATAAAACTATCAAGCAGGGTCTGATAACAATCTTAAAATACATATTAGAACTGTACATGCAACAGTAAATAAAAAAAGAAGTTATCGTGCCTGCTACTAAACATGGAAATGTCAGTACATCAGTAAGCCAGATGCACTTTGTTTAGAGTTTGTAGCAAAATTATAATTTAGAAAAGTCAGTATAAATAAAACATTAATTACATATGTATATGTAAGATTGTTGGATCTTTGTATATTAATAATTTTGTACTAAATGTAATGTAAAATAATGGTATTCTGGAATTTAGAAGATTTAATATAATTACATGGTATGTGTAACATAAATTATTTAATCATAGGTCAAAACATTGCAAAATTTGGCTGAATTATAAAAGCCAAAAGTATTAATAAATGAAGAGTTGTGTGGGAGAACCAAAAGAGCTAAGCCAAGTGATCTGTGTCTCTGAAAAAAACATGTTGATGTTGTTCCCATCAATAAATTTTAACACTGGATCTAGAGGATTTTACTGTGTGCACTATGGATGCCTTGCTCCATGAGCTGTCCTTGCATTGATACAAAGTTCCCTCTGGAACAGTCCAAAACTTCAAGGCTTCTATCTTTTTTCTTTAATAATTTTTTTTTCTGATTATTCTTTCTATTATCAGAAATGACCAGAAAATAAACATAAAAGCACGATCTCAACTGAAATGAAAAAGACCAATAACAATCCAACTATCACTCTCATAACTGTACAGTGCATCATAAAGCAGGCCTCAAGCGGGTTGCAAGAAAGAAGTCCTTACTTAAGAATCCCCAACAAAACCACATATGGCTTGGGTAGGATTTGGGAAATGTTTACAGTCAAATAAAAGCAAAATCTTTTTTTCCTAATTAGCAAAAATAATGCTGCCCATGCCTCAAGAAACACCATCCCCACAGTGAACTATGGTGGCTGTAGGTTCATGTTATTGGGAGGGAAGGAAAGATCTGTACTAGGTTTTTTTTTTTTTAACAGATTTACATTTAAACCCTGTTTCCTGAGTTTTCCATTTCATTCCAATTTCATATACTTACACACAAGGTTTTACAGCATACAGCTATTCTGTATTTTACTTTCAATACACTACTCATTAAATGACATGAGACTTTATTATAGTAAATGTACTGTATGGGAATCACTGAACATTCCTCTGGCCTGCTGTGCTATGACCATATTAGCATTTCTCATTCTAAAAATTTGAGACCTCTGTGTTTCCTGGGAAGGAAAAATATTTTCTAACATGTATTAAGGTATGTGTGGTCTATTCAAAAATTGAATTTGAGATATGGGCATTGTATTGGCAGTGAAAATGAAAAGAAATGAAAAAAAAAAACAGGGTTTCTGACATTATATGGAATCTTAAGTCATCTGACCTTATGTAGAACTTAGCTGTGTGCGCATCATGCCATTATTATGTTTTCTCCTTCTTGCAGAAAAGAAATTTCTAAAATCATGGACAGCTCCTACCTGCGTGGTCTGAACATGGCCTCCTTCTTTGCTGCAAGCAAAATCATTGAATTTTGCACATTCACTGTGTATGTGTTGTTGGGAAACACAATCACAGCCAGCCGTGTGTTTATGGCTGTGTCACTATACTCTTCCGTCCGCCTCACTGTTACACTCTTCTTTCCTTCTGCCATTGAAAAAGTGTCTGAGGCCAGCATCAGCATCCGTAGGATCAAGGTAACAGTCCGATATAAATACATCAACCCAGTCAATGGCTGGTGAAGCACACTAATAAATTTACAAATAAATACTTGATAAAACCCTATGTGTGATAAACAGGTTTTTAGCAAACTAAAATGGTTAGTGATTGTTTATTAGTTAATAATATTTAATCACAAGTTATTTACAACTGAAATAAAATGAATGTGTTCTGTTTGGATATGTTCATGTCATTAACCTGTTCTAGCGTTGGTTTATAGTTTCTAGGTTCCTGTGCGCAACTTCTACATATTTGGCAATGTAATTCATATGGCATAATTACTTGGTGAATCATAGCTCGGGCAACAAGGCTTAGTTCTGTTACTGGTATTTCCTGCTCAACTGTTATGTATGAAGTACCTACTGAACTTTTCATTCCTAGCCATAAAACAGTTAGGCCTAAGAAATTTCCCTTACTTTATCATTCTGCTTGTCTGTGTTTGCTGCAAAAAAAAATCTATTAATAGTTCGTTACATGGAAGTGATTATTTTTATGAATATAACTTAAATGCCATATAAGAAAAAGGTAAGCCAAAAGTATTAATTTAATTTCCAGGTGTGCAAACATCACATCAGAAGATTTAGACTTTTGGAGACAAAACAAAAATCATTCAATACTGAAGGAAGAGTTTATTTTGTCAATTTATGCTATAAAAAAACAGCGTAAAAGTAATTTAAAATAACCAAAAAGAGCTAAGCCCTGTGGTTTGGATCTTTATGGATTAATTTGGATCAGATATGGAGCATCAGTAGCTACAGTACCTTTGTCTGTGGGAGGGGGCAAGTCATTACATCAATTATTACATTCCCTGGAGAAATACCAAAATCCAACCAACACAAAAGCACTTTCTGCAGCTGAAAATGATGACTGCTTTTTATATCACCTGGTGTACAACTGTTCATATTGTATAAGAGGATTGTTTTTGATCATTATACACTAACCACAGTCTGAGGGCCACTGTAACTCAAAGATTATGTCTGATGCAGGGCTGGAAGCAAGGGAAATTATGAAGTGGGCGCTGATGTGTTAGCTTTTTTGATAGTATTAAAAGTGTGTAGCTGTTGAATTTTAGTATTGACAACATTAAAATTTTTATTGTATAATTAATGCCTGGCCCACCCAAATTTGATTATGGTGCACATTCGCCATGGCATTGTTTCGACAACCTTATGCAATTTCACAACTTGAATTTTCATCCAGATTTGCATTGGTTTTTGGACGAGATGTTGTATTGATGACAGAACAGTTTAATCACTTTGGAAAGTTTTCTCCAGCACATCCATGGGATTCTCTTATGCATAATTCATGTGTGCAAATGATTCCTTGCGTTCCCAGAACCACTCTTTTACAATTTGAGCTTGATGATCCCTGGCATTGTTGTCCTGGATCATGCCATCCTGGTAGTTAAAGGAAATTCATTGTTGGGATAACTTGTGAATCTATTGTGTTGGTGTTTTATGATGAAATTCCCCAAAGCATTTAAGCAGTCTCTGATTACAAATGTTCAGAATTTCTGACCACAACTCTTCAATAAAGTTGATGGTTTGCCACTATCTTTCCAGGTTCTAACAGTTTTAAAAACCAATCCTAGTAATTCCAGCAAACTCTTTGTATACTTTGTCTTGATTCAGGCCAATAATGACATCAAAACTAGGCTTGTTGCTAAGTTGTCTCTCTTCGTTTATCAGTCGTGCTCTTTGCGGTCTGAAGATATTACACTGTTTGGTTGATGGCATGATGCTCCATGATAAGATAAGATCATCCTCTATTCGTCCCACAGTGGGAAAATTTCTCAAACATGATCTTTGATGTCCTTGCATGTTACATGAAAGGAGAGGAAATTTCCAAAATACCGGAAGTCAACAACTTGCTCCAGGCCGGTATTGGCTCATGTGGTACTTTGCACAAAGAAATCTGAATGAGGCCGTTTATTTTTAAGACTCGGAGACCATAAGCAAACAGTAGGCCACAGAAACTAAATCAGCAGAGTATTATAAGTCTGTAGGCTGATGTTGCAGCATTGTAAATATTGTCTGCAATGCTGTGATTTGGATGGTGTGAGCTGGGTTTTTCCAAGAGCAAACTAGCCAGATAATCTGCCATCCATCTGATATTAAAGGTCAGTACAAGGTGCATCAAGTGTAATTTGTGGCTTGCATATCATAAGAGCCACAAACTGTAAGAACAGTGTTGAAGCTAGCACACAACGTTTTGTTTGTGGCTGTTAATAATAGAAAAAAGCATAAAAAAGGTTACATGAGGACATATTCCTTATCTGACAATTATGGAATCATGCAGTGTCTTCAAGTTGTTTTCTGTCAATTCCCAGCAGAAGCCCCCAGAAGAAGACCATTACTGTTGCAGTTTCCATTTCCTTGTCTGGCGAGAATGACATGACACATTTTTGCTGTCACATCTAAATCATGCACTGAATTAACCAAACACAATAAAGTTGTCCCATTTTGTAAATAACTAGGTGGTTCAATAGTTCATAAAATACATTCTTGGTCTCTACCTTTTCCCCAAAAGTGGGAGCGTTCACAACTACCATGGAAGCACACCATGGAGGTTCATGAGTCTTTGATCTATTTGGGGTCAGATTGTACCACTTGACCAATTTGGAGTGACCTGGGAAGTCAACTTCATGGATATACAATTAATTGATGCATTTTTCCTACCAGAAGATGTTACAAATATCACCTTTTTTCCAGACCCTTTGTCTTAGAGTCTTATTTCACTAAACACAACAATATCAACTTTAAGATAAGACAAATCACAATTAACAAGGAAGGTCCACCTTTCTTGGCACTCAACATCCTTACAATAAAGGAAAATCCTCACATTTCATACTTCTACAATCAATGGGTTAAGACAGCATTGGTAAGGCAGTTCAGATCCAGAAGATTGAGTTTCAGAAGTTCCATGTGATGAATAGTCCAGTTCAGACACGGGTACCAGTGTCACCACTGCTTACCTTCCATCCTTCCACCAAGCTTTTAACAAACTTGGCCTATTCCTGTCACCTGTCTGCTATCATTGTTGGACATAACAGAAAAATCTTTCATTGTGACCTATCTTCCTTGGCTCACCAAATGGCATGACCAAACTGGGAGTACTACAGTAGACCAAACTGGGAGTACTTGACCAAATTGGGAGTACTTGACTTTCAGTTTGGTTAAGGACTCTCGCAAAATTTCTTTCTTCACAGGACCATGCAAGCCCTTCCACCACAACAAGAAGATGATCCAGCAACTTAAGTGCAAATCATAAATCAGTTTCATCTACATTGAAACAAATGTCTGCACACAATATCTTTTTGGTGTAATATACATCTAATTTACATAAAATGCACCGTAATTCATACACCAGTTGCAGTAATAGGAAACAGATTACCGAAGAGTCAAGAATAGATTATTTCTTAATACATTTCTTATGTACAGATTTACTCCTTAGTTTATGTTAGCAGGCACAACATTAACATGTACACATGTTGGCAATGATATCTTTTGGTTGCTTCATCATCTTGTTATTTATTTGGTTTTTAGAACTTCCTTATGTTGGATGAGTTGGTTAAACGCAATGTTGTAGTTCCTAAAGAGAAGGGGGAAGTGTCTGTGGAGCTCCGGGATCTCAGTTGCTCCTGGGAAAAGGTGAATCATGCCTAACTTTATTTATAATTATGTTACAATACACCTCTAGTGTTTCAGTGACTAATGACTCACCTCTTATACACAGAGTCTTGATGTTCCAACCCTGCAAAACATATCCTTCAGTGTGAAGACAGGCCAACTTCTTGCTGTTGTTGGCCCTGTTGGCGCTGGAAAGGTTTGTAATCTAATCATTCTTCTTTAAATTCTGTTTGGAAGACAAGCATTTCATTTTCCTGTGTTTACATTTAATTTACATTTACATTACCTTTTCTGTACTTCACTCCCTCAGTCTTCACTACTCAGCACCATACTTGGAGAGCTGTCACCAGACAAAGGCGTAGTGAAAGTTACTGGAAATCTGACCTATGCTTCTCAACAGCCCTGGGTGTATCCAGGTACCATCCGCAGCAACATCCTGTTTGGGAAGGAGCTACATCCACAAAGATATGAAAATGTTCTAAAGGCCTGTGCTCTTAAGAAGGTATACTAGTGTATTAAAAGTATATATATATGTAAATATATAAATATATAAATATATGTACCAACATGTACAAGCATAGTAGCACACCTCTGCTTATGTGGTAGGACATGGAGTTACTCCCCCAGGGAGATATGACTGTGATCGGGGACCGAGGGGCAACGCTCAGTGGAGGTCAGAAGGCTCGAGTTAACCTGGCCAGGTATGATTCAATATTTTGAAGTTTACTGAGACAAACAGACAGGCTGATTTGTAGTTTACAAGATTAACAAGGAGCAGGCTGAGAACACAGACAGGGCCAGATTCACAGACAGATTTGCAGAGATACTGACAGAGGCAGAATCGCAGGTTAATTCAAGAAACAGGATAGTGTCTTAAGAGAATCTGTCAGAGTATGAATCATGATTGTCATGATTGAAATATATCAAGTAAAAAAAAAAGATGATTATATCAAATATATGAATATCAAGATTTTTTTGTTTAATTAAAAACGAGATGCTCGTGGCGGCACGTGGTGTAATGGTTAGCACTGTCACCTTGCACCTCCAGGGTCTGGGTTCGATTCCCGGCCAGATTTGATTCCCGTCTCTGTGTGCAGTTTAGACTAATTGGGGTTCTCAAATTGCCCACAGTGTGTGAATAAGTGTGTGAGTGTGTGTGTATGCCCTGCGATGGATTGGCACTCTGTCCAGGGTGTACCCTGCCTCGTGCCCTAAGACTCCTGGGATAGGCATCAGGTCCCCATGACCCTGAATACAGAATAAAGCAGTATATAGAGTGTGTGAGTGAGTGAAATGCTCATATATTCTAAGTTAATTACATTTAAAGTAAAATATTTCAAGCCTTTGCTTTGTTCTTATTTCTATTATTATGTCTTACGAAATCAGACAATCTTTTTAGGGCTGCAGTCAGCCCTGTTGCTTGTGCATCGTTTACAATCAGACTTTTCGATTCTAGTCAACTTTTTTTTTTTTTTTATGCTTTGAACAGCCAGCCTTTTCAGCAATGACCCCCTGTGACTTACCCTCCTTGTGGAGTGTGTCAATGATCATATTCTGGACAACCACCAAGTCAGCAGTCTTCCCATGTACACTAGTGCTCAGAAGTTTGGGATCACTTTCTAACTTCAACTTTTTTTATTTTTATCTCTTTCTACATTGTAAAGCAATGCTGAATGTAAAGCTTCATATTGGCTCTAATCCAAAGTGCTGTTTGTTAATTGGTGATTTCTGAGGCTGGTAACTCTAAATAAACATCTTCTCTTTAGCAGAGGTCTTGCTTATCTGTTAAAAATGGACTAAAAGTGATGGGTCATTGGACAAAAAGCGGTGATCTGTGATTAGTCAGCATGCATGTGCAGATGAGGCGCTAAGGGTGCTCAAGGCCGTACAGGCAGAACATTTACCAATTAAAACAGGCTAACAGATTTACAGTATAGTTGGAGGAACACCATCTGCCGGTTTAACCATTTGTATATTTAATAATGTTATGTATATTTTAGTTTTTTTATGATGATATTCATAAAATAAATGGTTAATTAGTAAAAATAAAACAGAGTTGGTACTGTCCAGAAATGTTATAAAAAGCAAGAAAAAGTAAAATAATAATAATAATAATAGGTTAGAATAACAAATGTACCTGTTGTTAAAAAATGTGTGCAAATGTGCATACACTGCACTGTGCATTGTTGCATACAGTAGCAATAATAACAATTATATTGTGATCTATTTATTTTTTAACCTTTTCTAACTTTACTTGGGGTAGGTTTATTATTGATTTGGTGTAAGAGATGTTAATCATGGTTAATAAAAGAATAGATAAGATTAGCAAAGTGTTTCTGATGGAGTAGAAAGTGTAAAGATGGAGAAGGACTGTTCTGTTTGAATGTGGGTCACTTTAATTCAACAGGGTATTCTGTAAATTATAATGGTACATGATTTTGTTAACTTTGAGCACCTACCCCTCTAAAGGTCCCTGCACGACTGTGTTGGTCACAGACACAACACAAGTTATTATTAGTCAGTCATTACACACTGATTCAGAAGCACCTGTTCTCTCAACTCATGTATCACAACCTGTGATGTGAGCTGCAAAGCTGTACTGTATCAGGTTCAAGAGAGTGACTAAATGTCTGCTTAGAACGTCCACAGAGTATCTACTGCTCTTTTTTTAAGTTACTAAAAGGTTCTAAAAACAGTCAAATCTCTGCCAAGTCAAGTTGGCTCAAGTTTTTAGAAACACACATGTGCCATCAAATACAAGCAGAAATCAGTGAAAAGCATTAATAAAGATAGCATATAAAATGTCTTTGTAGGGCTGTGTATCAGGATGCTGATATTTACCTGTTGGATGATCCCCTGAGTGCAGTCGATGCAGAAGTGGGTCGACATCTGTTTAATCAGTAAGTTGTCTTTTTTGTTATCTCAACAACATTCCACAGTACAAACACTATATTTGTGAATACCTCATGATTACTCCCACATGTCAGCAAGTTATTACTACAAAGTTGAAAGTTGTATACGATAGCTTTGTGTGCTGTGACATACAATTTCTCTTTACTAAAACTAAGAGGTATTATTATTATTGTTATTATTATTATTATTATTCATAACCAAGACAAAAGAGGGAAACCATAAATGAATAATCAGGGATATACATGAGTAGATACATAAACATCACATCATAAAACATGAACTAACTATTGTGTGTAGTTCAGGGAGAGGGCCACACAGAGGAGTGTCTTATCTTCAGGGAATGCACATGGCAGGTTTTTTATAATTATCCAGGAAACTGTTCAGGTGCACCCATAGAAAATTAAAGCACAAGAAAGAAGACAAAATAAAGCCCATTTTTGCCTAAAGTCTTTCTAAATGGGAGCTTTTGACTGTTCTACAAAATTGTCAGAGCCTTTGATATACTTACCAGCCAACAGGTAAGACTGCAGATTGATTGAAACAATTCAATCAACTGTCTGTTTGGATGCTGAAGGGGATATAAATACAGTGCCGTTTAATGGTTTGGATTAATTTTCTACATTCTAGAGTACAGAAGTGCATTGCATTCACAAAAGAGAAAAAAATCACAGAAATTATGAGCTCCTGATCTCATAATTATGACTTAATATCTCATAACTAACCGGTAGATATTAATTACTGTATGTCAACACAGCACAGGTACCTAAAGTGCTTAGGACTGTTCAAGAGGAAAGCACATTCTGTCCTTCTCGAAGTGGCTCTCTTCCTTCAGGAGCAGCTAAACTTGTAACGATGCGGGTCTCACGAGGGGCATAAATACTCTGAATAGGCAGAGGCGCGGCCACATACTGTAGACATAATCATGACATAATTCCTGAGATTTTTTTTTTCTTTTGTGAATACAATGCGCTTCTGTACAATGCGGATCTTTTCAAAACTATGTAAAACACTTATGGCATTAGGTAATTAATCAACGACAGAAGTAAATTGTTATTTTTAAAAAACAAAGGTGACCTGTGGAGGACAAGTTAATTTAAAATGGATCAAAATGGAGCAAATTTATTTTTAAAAAATGTGTACATAAGCCTTTCACAGCCTTTGACATACTGCATATTTAAAATTAAGCTCAAGTGCATTCTCTTTCCACTGATCATTCTTAAGATGTTTTTTCCACCTGTAGTAAATTCAGTTGATTGGACATGCTTTGGTAAGGCACACACCTGTCTATATAAGGTGCAACAGTTAACAATGCATGTTAAAGCACAAACCAAGCCATGAAGTCCAAGGTATTGTCCGTAGACCTCTGAGATAGGATTGTTTCAAGGCACAGATCTAGGAAAGGGTCCAGAAAAATGTCTGCAGTATCAAAGATCCCAATGAGCACAGTGGCCCCCAGCATCCATAAATGGGAGAAGTACCCACGAGTACTCTTCCTATAGCGGGCCACCCAAACAAACTGAGTGATTGTGGGAGAAGGGCATTAGTCAGGGAGGTGCTGCAATGTACAGAGACATCCCTGATGAAAACCTGCAACCAACCTCCCAACAGGACAACAACCTTTTTGGAGACGGCCAAGATAACAAGGAGATAACCAAGATAACAAGGAGATAACCAAGATAACAAGCACATAGCCAAGATAACAAGGAAGTGGCTACAGGACAACTCTTCGAATGTCCTTGAGTGGCCCTGTCAGAGCACAGACTTGAACCAAATCGAACATCTCTGGAGAGATCTGAAAATGGCTGTGCACTGACAATCCCCATCCAACCTGATTGAGCTTGAGAAGTCCTGTGGAAGAAGAATGAGAGAAATTGCTCAAAAAAAGACTGAGGCTGTAATAGTCTGCTAGGAGCATAAAGATTGAACTTTGGAGCAATGGAGAAAGATCATGTGATCTGATAAGGCCAGGTTTACCCTATTTCAGAACAATGGTGGTGTCAAGGTAAGAAAGACTGTGATTGAAGCAATGCACCCATCATGCAAAATGCCCACTGTACAAGTTTCTGGAGGCCATGCTGGTGTTGCTTTAATTGGTCTGGCCTTCACTCAGTATGATTATGTGGCAATACAATAACCGTCAGATGACTGCCTGAACGTACTAAATGTACTGAATGACCAGGTTATGCTATCATTTTGTTTTTCTTTTAAATGTACTTGAGGTTTTTTTAAGGAGTGGTTTACCTCTCCTGTCATCAGTGCAAAATCAGTGCTACTTTGAATAGAAATAAATATTGTGAGGTTGTATATAATTGTCAAAACTTTTCCACAGCAAATGCATGCCATAATCAAAGGCGAAAGAGATTTGCATGAAATACCAAGAATGTGTCACTTTTTCATTTTGGCCAAGCAGTGCACTTTTTTTTTCATGTTAATGAAATGAAAATGTTGTCGATGGACTGTGACAGAAAATAAAGAGGATACTTGTTCAGCGGACTGCACTCGGAACAGGGTTTTTAACTGGTGTTGAGTAGAATAACAAACATCTGTACACGTCTTTCCCATTCGTTCATTGATATTGAAAAGATTGTGGCAATAGAAAAAGGTAAAAAAAAAATATTATATCACAAAAGCCTACTCACCTGGGTCTGCAACTAACTTATTATATTTGATAGGGAAGTGTTTGATACTGTAGGAACACATTTTTGGAAATGCATACATACATACATACATAAAATAAAGCAAACCCAATAAAAAAAAAATCTAAAATGGTCTCTTTTTTTACTCTGCAGGTGTATTTGTGGCATTCTAAAGAAGAAACCAAGGATCCTGGTGACTCACCAGCTTCAGTACCTGAAAGCAGCTGACCATATACTGGTTTTAAAAGAGGTGTGTGTGTGTGTATGTGTGTGTGTATGTGTGTGTGTATGTTTGTGTGTATGTGTGTGTGTATGTGTGTGTGTATGTGTGTGTGTATGTGTGTGTGTGTATGTGTGTGTGTATGTGTGTGTGTATGTGTATGTGTGTGTGTATGTGTGTGTGTATGTGTGTGTGTATGTGTGTGTGTATGTGTATGTGTGTGTGTATGTGTGTGTGTATGTGTGTGTGTATGTGTGTGTGTATGTGTATGTGTGTGTGTATGTGTGTGTGTATGTGTGTGTGTATGTTTGTGTGTATGTGTGTGTGTATGTGTGTGTGTATGTGTGTGTGTGTATGTGTGTGTGTATGTGTGTGTGTGTATGTGTGTGTGTGTGTATGTGTGTATGTGTATGTGTGTGTGTATGTGTGTGTGTGTGTGTGTGTGTGTGTGTGTGTGTGTGTGTGTGTGTGTGTGTGTGTGTGTGTGTGTGTGTGTGTGTGTGTTCGAGGCCCTGCTCGTATACCTCTTTACTTCTGTAGCTGACTGTGGTGAATACTTGCTCTAGGCTTTATTAGATTTTTGTTTTTAATAAGGATCCTAGATGAGAAGTGTTTACAAGCCAGTGTTGTTTGTGTCTGTGGATAGAGGAAGATTGTGCCTATCTTATCACACATTATGTCTCACTTTCCACACCAGGAACAGGGAGTCTCTATTCCATATCAAGTTCTATATCGTTCCACTCCATGTCACTTTTGTCATGCCCGTATGTAGGGCACATGCAGAATGGTTTCTCAGGGTCAAGCCGACTTCCTGCACTGCCTAGTTCTCTACTTGAATTGCTTTGCTGGCTAGTCCAGTAGTTGCTTTTTGTGTGAAAGGCTGTTAATACCATATGCACATAAAATGTAATATCCAAAGCGTTTTTTCTTTCTCTCCCTTATTAATACCCCTCGTTTCCTTTTTTTAGGGTCACATAGTGGTACAGGGCACATACGCAGAGCTTCTTTATTCAGGTGTGGACTTCACATCTCTGTTAAAGAAGGATGAGGAAGAAGAGCACGTAGGAGGGCCTGGAGCCATGGAGCAATCTCGCAGCCGAACCCTTTCACAGAACTCTGTTCGCTCAGGGACCTCATCAGTAGTGTCTGATAAAGATGGAGCAGATCAGCTACCTGTATGTGTTTCAGTTACTTATTGGAATGCATACTTTCTCTTATAAGTTCTTTATGATCACACAGTGGTCTTATTCAGGGATCATTTCCATTTCAATTCTGAATAGCAATTTTCGTACATTGTTATGAATATATTTCATGATTTAATGTTTTTATATAATATCTACCATTGCTGTTTCTAGACAGAACTTGGTCAAACTATGTCAGATGAGAGCCGCTCTGAGGGGAACATAGGGTTCCGCATGTATCTGAAGTACTTAACTGCTGGAGTCAACACATTTATGTTGCTTATCCTTGTTGTACTCAACTTGCTCGCACAGGTACAGCATGCTATATGACGACAAGACTTACACGGTTTTATCCATTATGCATTCAGTAGTTTATTTACGTTACTTTTTAATTACCAGACATCCTATATTCTTCAAGACTGGTGGCTTGCAAACTGGTAAGTGAAGTATTTTAATCCGCTGAATCTTTAGAGATTTCAGCCTCTTCTACTTGTTAGTGTTGACTTTTCGAAGGGATCGGGGTCTATTTTTAAATCACGGATTGGCCGTGAACTAATTAGTGATGTGTTCTAAATGGATTTTCACTGACTACTTGATCTGAATCAACAGGGCCACAGAACAGGAGAAGCTAGATGTTCTAAACCAAAATCTTACCCTCACCAATAACATGAATGTTACTCATCAGCTCTCCATTGATTTTTACCTGGGCATTTATTCAGGTATAGTCAAGCACCAGTATGACAGACTGACAGACTGACTGACAACTTAAATACAAGCTAAATTGGAGCTATGTGATCTTGAGTTTTGTAAGGATATGGGTGGATCGAGTATATTTAATTCACGATAAAACTATCTTGTTTTTTGTCTTTAGGTTTAACAATGACAACGCTCCTTTTTGGATTCACACGCAGTTTGATGATGTTTAATGCTTTAGTGCGCTCTGCCCAGGTGCTCCACAGTCGCATGTTCAACTGTATTCTCAGGACCCCTGTTCACTTTTTTGACATTAATCCTATAGGTAAGTCATTGTGGAATGCATTCTCATTTCCAACTTGTCTAAAGTGATATTTGTGTATATATATTTTTTATATCAGCATATATCTTACACATATACAGACTGTCTGTCCAGTAGAGAAGGCAACCATGTATCCATTATTATTTTGTATTTGTTTCTAATTTAACTTTTAATAGCCTTAAGGATTGGTTTGTTTAGGCATCTTATAGACTATTTTTAATGTTTATTCCATCCTTGCGTTCTTACATTTTATGTATAAACGTAACTTATTTTGACTTATGTTACCACGTTTCTACCATGTTGCATTTTGTCAACTTAAATCCTTGCAATTCTGAAGTCTAGTCCACCAGAGGGAGGACAAAATTAATTCTTGTACCACAATGTAATAAGACCCATTTAATATTTAATAATAATTATGGTAAATATTTCCTAAAAATGTAGATTTAAAAATTTAGATTCTATTCAACGAATATGTAGTATACTACTTATGTTAATAAACAGGTAGTGGAAAATAGTGCAAAATGTGTCTGTGCATCAAAGTAATGTAAGATTCACATTTTGGATTGACTTAATGTCTGCTTAAATTGAAAATCATCACATGCATCAATCAGACATGCACCCTTTTTCTTAACTTTTACTGAAATTTAAGAGGTCAGATTTATATATGAATGTGCTCAATCCAGAGAAATTGACACAGAAATCATACTAGGTCAACCCTCATAAATTTTATAGATCAGTTTAAACCCAGAACAAGTGTGAATGCTATGGACATGAGCCAACCAGTCATGTCAGTATATATCATATATCATAAATAATATATCATAAATCATGTTGCCAAATTGGCCACATTTACTCGATGGGCTACTTCCTATCATCTTGGGGTGGAAAATATCCATATAGTGCAAGTAGTAAAATAAAATTGACTTTAATGGTGTGTTACAGAGCATAAAGTATAAAGCTCATTCTGTACCCAGTGTTAATGACCTTGCCAAGACATTACAAACAAAACATGCAGTGTGTGTGTGAGAGAGAGAGAGAGAGAGAGAGAGAATACAGAAACCGGAAACAGCTAGGAAAAAAAAAATACCCCCCCTTTCATCCCAATTATGTTCGGGACATTTTAAGGCATTTCCCATCCTTTTAACAGCTTTAGCTTTTCAAAACTTTTTATTTACAGACACGAGGTGAGAGTGAGATTTAAATAAACCTTCTGCTTCATTTAGAAAAACTACAATATGATGACTCATATGGTGGGCATAGCGGAGCCTTACAGTAACTCAGAGGAGGGTTTACCAACCTTTTTTCCTCACAAACATGTTGTGGACATCACAGAAAAGACGAATCTGAAGAGGGGAATTCTTTTTTTAAAGACTAAATTTGTAATTTTAAAGAAGAGAAAAGGAGGGTATAGGTTTGTCATATTTTATTGTATGTACACACAGTAAAGACCCCTGTGACAGTACTGGGACTTTTACTGCACAGTCCTGAGGCATGTCTGAATGAAGCTGTGAGGAACATTTACATAAAGATAAGGCATGCCTGAATGACACATACATAAATATCTAGATACTGTAGGTTATATGGATTGATAAAGCATTAAATACATAAATACCCTTAAATGGGTAAATACATTATATATTTTCTTTCAAAAGGGCTTTAATTCAGTTTAATGCAGTTGCACATTTTGAACACAAGAGGTCCTAGTCTGTTCAATGTAGAGAGGTCAAATTGATGGAGAGCTCACCTGTCATGCAGTCACTTTGTTTCATTGAGAGTCTTCTGTAGTCCCATAGTGAGAACTCTTGTATTGCAATGATCAATACAAATCTTACTAAATTACATGACCATGACATAAAAAAAATAGAAATCTGACATTTAGTTGATTTTGGACATTGACTATGATTCAGAAATTTATGCATAGTCTTTTTAGTCATTATTTTTTTTATTTAGATAAATTTGAGAATTAAATTGAACTGTAGCTTCATGCCACAAATAAGATGTCTTTATGTCAAGTTAAATTAGGTAGGGTTAATGTATGGCCAACTGGTTATTATCACAAAATACAGCTTGACATTCATGAGTCATTTGGATTTGTATCAACCCAGAGATCATTTGCTTAGGATAATGGAAGCTAAGTGTATTTAAATATAATTATGTATTCATTTGTATATTTAGGCAAGTACACATTTTACACACATTTTACGCTAAAAAAAAGTGCTAAAAATGGCACATTTCCTAAAAATGTTGAATTGCTCAAAAATTGATTGAATTATTCCATCCAACATGAGGACCAGAGAGCTGTCTATTGGAGAAATGCCGTTTTGTAACGTCACACGTTCTTGTGCTCTGTCATTCCATATTTATCTTTTGATCCCAAATCCAAATTTATTAATTTTTTTAGGTATTGTGTAGTATTTAGACTATCCTAGAAACTTACTTTCACGATTGCAAAATTGTTTTATTCACTTTAAATATCATCTTTAGGGACTAAATCATCCATTTACTACACCATAGAATGGAGCAGCCGAAAGACCAACAACAGATGGGAATCTATTTATTGTTGTGTTCAATAGCACTAAATACATTTCTGTTTTGAGCAGTAAAGTATAAGCTCGCTGTGTAGTACTCCCAAGTACTTTTATTGTTGAAGATATTTGAATAGCTGTTGGTAGTATATTTATCAGGAGCTGTGTTATTTCTGATCATGTTATATTCCCTGACCTAATGGATGCAAGTTCTTGTACATGTGTTTATTTCATGACTAGCAGATTTATGGCATTTGACCAACGGGTTGAAAACAGGAAGTTCGGCTCATGGACAAATGAATGGGATAGAATTAGTCAATAGAATGTTTTCCATGCTGGCGAATGTTTTTCCAGTTAATACGGAGCATTTCTTAGCAGCGTAATATTTCTCTCATTATGTTCTTTTGCATCTAATTTTTATTATCATCTTAGGTGTCTTTTATTAAAAATTTATGATGAGGTAGTTTAACAATGGTGTCAGCAAATTGTATTTGTGGCTTTCATGTGTTTACTTTTTTGCTTTTGCTGTTTTTCAGGAAGAATTCTTAATCGGTTCTCAAAGGACATTGGTCACGTAGACTCCATGTTGCCCTGGACATTTGTGGACTTTATCCAAGTAAGTGTGTGTGTGTGTGTGTGTGTGTGTGTGTGTGTGTGTGTGTGTGTAAGTGTACCTGCTTCATGTCCTCACAGTGCCATTGTATAATGCTTGACAGACCAAATTAAACCAGCGTAATAGTCTTCTTTTAAAGCACATTTCATTCTGTCAGGAAGGGGGACCCTTCCTTTTTCTGTTGTGTTGGCAGACTGAAAGGACTTTAGCAACTTGACCATTGTCACTTAGTATTTTAGGGGCCTTTCTCGCTGTCTGCTCATCGCTATTCTTCCCCCATTTGCTATAATGACAAGGGGGCCTTTAGACAATGACTGAAGCCTTCTAGCTACGATTGTGTGTGGAGGGCTTAGATTTTTTTTTTCCCAGCTTGTGCATAGACCTAGTTTCTTTGAATGCCTGGGTCCCCCATTAAACCTTGTATATGCACTCTTTCTCCTTATTGGTAACACATTTTGTCAAGAGAATGACCCTTATCATGGCTCAGTGGACCTTACTAAGGAAGATTTGACACACACATTTGTGCCACCCAAATAGATTGTGTTTGACTTTATCACATTCCTAGCAGGGTGGCCACTAAGGCCATTGTTTTATAACCAGCCCTGTGGTTTAAATGGAAATTTGCCCCTGATCATTTTTTTTTGTTCAAGAAAGTTGTATGGCTTTAATTACATTGTGCCAAAACTGGCTAGCATGTCCAGTTTGCTGATTATATGTTATAAGATATTAAGGAGACTTGAGATAAACCATGGGATATGTCTTTATTATATGGGAACGTTCCGAAACTGTCGAGTCATGGCAAAATAGACTGTGGAGGTAGGCCTTTAACACTAAGGAGGCTTCAACATATTTTTAAAGACCCAACAGTTAACCACCATGACAAAGAGCTTATACAGTATCTCTCTCTCTCTCTAGGTGTTTTTGCAAATCATAGCTGTCATTGCTGTGGCTACTTCAGTCATCCCATGGATTCTGATCCCTGTACTGCCCCTTCTTATTGTCTTCCTTTTTTTACGTCGCTACTTCCTACAGACTTCGCGTGATATCAAGCGGCTTGAAGCCACTAGTGAGTGTTTCTATTAGTTGCTTACAGGGTCTTTTGTTTGTATGTCTGATTATTTGAGATTTTAAAAATAAACATGTTTTCTTTTATAGCTCGAAGCCCTGTTTTTTCTCACTTATCATCCTCACTGCAAGGCCTAAGTACTATTCGTGCCTTTAAGGCTGAAGAAAGATTCCAGCAAACCTTTGATTCCTATCAAGACGTGCACTCAGGTACAACAATATTTACATTAACAAACTGCAGGGTGTTCGGTTTTATCAGCTGCTGTGGCTGCAGGTTTTTGTTCCAAGTAATCAAACTGATGATTGACTGAATGTCAGGATCAAATGATTACGCAAACAGTATGAAATCAGATGAGGTTATCTCTGATTGTAAAAGAAGAAAAAAAAAACCGCAGCCCTGGCCATTTGTAAATAAGCCTGAACACTCCATCCTTATAACCTTCAGTCAAACATGTATTTTAATGTTTAACATTCATATGTAGAGGCCTGTTTTTTATTCCTGACCACTTCACGCTGGTTTGCCGTGCGTCTGGATGGAATGTGTTCGGTGTTTGTCACCATCACTGCCTTTGGATGCCTTCTGCTGAGAAACAGTAAGAAATCATCTACACTGTTTATACTGTACATATGGAGTTAAATATCCTGGTTATATTGAATATGTTAAAGTTTTCAGACAGCGCTATTAAATATGTTACCTAACCTGTCTGCTACTTTAACACCAAGGGCCTGTCTCCTGCAAACAGTGTAGTGTGTAAGTTCTAATATGTTTGATGGACAAAATGCATAACGATGTGATAATCTTGAGACTGTGACTGTATCTGTCAGGTCTGGAGGCAGGTGCTGTTGGCCTAGCCCTGTCCTATGCTGTAACCTTGATGGGCATGTTCCAGTGGGGTGTCAGGCAGAGTGCTGAAGTTGAGAACCTGGTAAGGCATTCTTTTTATCTACTATGGCATGATCTTAAGGAACATATTTAAAGAAAAATGATTTTTCAAATGATGTTTGTGTCTGTGCAAGCATAGATGACTTCAGTAGAAAGAGTTGTAGAATACACAGAGCTGGAGAATGAAGCACCATGGGAAACAAAGAAGCCTCCTCCTGAATGGCCGAGTCAGGGATTGATTACTTTTGACCAGGTCAATTTTTCATATAGTTCCAATGGGCCTGTTGTGCTGAAAAACTTAACAGCAGTGTTCAGACCAAAAGAAAAGGTAAGTTAAACCAAACCTGCCAGTTATGCATTCACTGTCTTTTTTATTGTGCATATATTATCATATAACAAGCTTAATGTTATAGTTGATCATTGTCCTTCATGTATAATTGGAGGTTTTGTTATCTGTCACATTGGAAAGGTTGGCATCGTAGGAAGGACAGGTGCAGGAAAGAGTTCTCTGATCTCTGCACTCTTCCGCCTGGCAGAGCCCCATGGAAAGATTTATGTGGACGGCTTGCTAATTTCTGATATTGGCCTCCATGACCTTCGCCAGAAAATATCTATTATTCCTCAAGATCCAGTGTTATTTACTGGGACCATGAGGAAAAACCTAGACCCATTCCAAGAGTACATGGACAAGGATCTATGGAATGCTTTAGATGAGGTACACATACAGTCCAATCCATAATTATTTGGACATTGACCATGTTATTATTACATTTTATTTTTAATAGGACATTAATCCAAGGGTAGTTACAAAGTAACAATCATAAATTGTCATTTGAATACGTTGTTGCTAATTCTTTGCAAAACTCGACATTTTGGATATAAATATTAAATTTGTTAACTTTTATCACTACGAAATTTGACTGGGAGCCAATGCAGTGTGGTCTTCTGCTTATACTAACGACTCTAGCTGCTGCAGTTTTGATTACCTGGAACTTATTCATGTACCTACAGAACCTATTCATAAACATACAGACAACAAGGTGAAATAGTAATCCAACCTGGAATTAAAAACTACTTTTCCATTATCATAAACATTATCATGACATTTTTCTGCATGTGTTCTTGAACAAGTAGTTCTGCCATTTTGAGATTAGGTAGCAGTTAATAAGCATCTAGTGTCTGATGTTCTTTAATCTGTTTTTTTTTTTACTTAATCAGATTAAGTTCAAGTTCAAGTTCAAGTTCAAGTAGGCTTTATTGTCATTACAACCATATACAGTTAGTACACAGTGAAACGAAACAACGTTCCTCCAGGACCAAGGTGCTACATGCAACATAAATTTACAACATAAATTAACAGAGACACTAAACTAGCTAACCAAGAGGCCTAGTTAACTGGCTAGCAGAGACAGGACAGAGAGACCTAACATAAATTACAACATAAATTAACAATAACTAACTAGCTAAGTAACATTTTTATAGACAACATAAAGTGCACGTGCAAATGTGCAAACAAGAGCAACAACAAAGTGACAGTGCGCAACCACGACATAACAGAACATAAGATATGGTGTTGAGGTAGTGGGTAAACATAAACATTCCTTAGAACAGCAGCAAGATTTGAGGAATTAGTGCAAAAATGTAGTCCAGTAATGATCATTGTGCAAAAAGATTGTTAAAAACAGTGAAGCATTTACAGGTTGGTGTGTACGATAATTTGGTGGTGTAGGTCAGTGTGTCTGCACTTGTGTTGATTAGTCAGTCCAGTCTCAATATTTTGAGGTAGTTGAGTTAAGCTGTGTGATAATGTTTGTGTTTGTGTGTGTGTGAGTGTGTTTGTGTTTATCAGTCCAGTCCCTTTTTGTTAAGGAGACGGATGGCTTGTGGAAAAAAGCTGTTGCACAGTCTGGATGTGTGTGCCCGAATGCTTCGGTACCTTTTTCCAGATGGCAGGAGTGTAAAGTGTGTGTGAGAGGGGTGTGTCCGATCAGCCACAATGCTGGTGGCTTTGCGGATGCAGCGTGTGGTGTAGATGTCTTCAATAGAGGGGAGAGAGACCCCGATGATCTTCTCCGCTGTCCTCACTATCCGTTGTAGGGTTTTGCGATCCGATATGGCACAATTCCCAAACCAGACAGTGATGCAGCCGCTCAGGATGCTCTCGATAGTTCCTCTATAGAAGGTGGTCAGGATCGGTGGTGGAAGCTGGGCCTTCCTCAGTCTTCTCAGAAAGAAGAGACGCTGTTGGGCTTTCTTCTGTAGGGAGCTGGTGTTGAGGGACCAGCTGAGGTCCTTCTCTAGGTGGACACCCAGAAATTTGGTGCTTTCGACGATTCCCACAGAGGAGCCGTTGATGCTCAGCGGAGAATGGTCGCCTCGTGTCCTCCTAAAGTCAACAACCATCTCCTTTGTCTTGTCAACATTTAGAGACAGGTTGTTGTCTTTACACCAGTCTGTTAGCCTCTGCACTTCCTCTCTGTACGCTGACTCGTCGTTCTTGCTAATGAGACCCACCACGGTCGTGTCATCAGCGAACTTAATGATGTGGTTCGAACTGTGTGTTGCTACACAGTCGTGAGTCAGCAGTGTGAACAGCAGGGGACTGAGCACACAGCCTTGTGGGGCCCCAGTGCTGAGTGTGGTGGTGCTGGAGGTGCAGTTCCCGATCCGTACTGACTGAGGCCTACCGGTCAGAAAGTCCAGGATCCAGTTGCAGAGGGAGGTGTTCAGGCCCAACAGGTTCAGCTTCCCAATCAGTTGTTGGGGGATGATAGTGTTGAATGCTGAGCTGAAATCTATGTACAGCATTCGAACATATGTGTCCTTCTTGTCAAGGTGTGTGAGGGCAAGATGGAGTGTAGTGGAGATGGCGTCGTCCGTTGAGCGGTTAGGACGGTACGCAAATTGCAGTGGGTCCAGTGAGGAGGGCAGCAGGGTCTTTATGTGTCTCATGACGAGCCGCTCGAAGCACTTCATGATGGTGGGTGTGAGTGCAACGGGACGGTAGTCATTGAGACATGACACAGTAGACTTCTTGGGCACGGGGACGATGGTGGTGGCCTTGAAGCACGTGGGAACGACGGCGCTGCTCAGAGAGATGTTAAAGATGTCGGTGAGAACATCTGCCAGCTGTTCAGCACATTCTCTGAGCACTCTGCCTGGGATGTTGTCTGGTCCAGCAGCTTTACGTGGGTTGACTCTGCGTAGAGTTTTCCTCACCTCAGCTGTAGTGAGACACAGCACCTGGTCGTTCGGAGGAGGGGTGGTCTTCCTCGCCGCTACGTTGTTCTGCCTGTCAAACCGAGCATAAAAGTTGTTCAGCGCA
This sequence comes from Clarias gariepinus, assembly GCF_024256425.1. Lineage (NCBI taxonomy): Eukaryota > Metazoa > Chordata > Actinopteri > Siluriformes > Clariidae > Clarias > Clarias gariepinus. Next base: position 30,280,933 of record NC_071105.1, read on the forward strand.
TCTGGGAGGGAGCCGTCACTGTCACAGGCAGGTGATGTCGCCCTGTAGTTTGTGATGGCTTGTAAGCCCTGCCACATGCGCCGTGTGTCACCGCTGTCCCTGAAGTGATTGTGGATTTTCTGGGCGTGTGCGCGCTTTGCCTCTCTGATGGCCCGAGAAAGTTTGGCCCTTGCTGTTCTGAGGGCCACCTTGTCTCCCGCTTTGAAGGCAGAGTCTCTGGTCCTCAGAAGTGCACGCACTTCCGCAGTAATCCACGGTTTCTGGTTGGGTCGTGAGATGATGCTCTTGGAGACAGTGACGTCATCGGTGCACTTGTTGATGTAGCTGGTCACTGATGACGTGTACTCCTCTGATGACGTGTAAGATATGGAACACATGGAAGCTAATACCATGTGTATATATAATGTGTAAAAAAATTATAAAATAATTACATGCATTTACACAAACTACCATAAAGTTTATTTAAATGCTCGTAGTCGTACAATAGATGGCCTAAAGTCTGTAACCCATGGGCATCACTTAATACTGAGATTCCTCTTGAATGTTTTGCCAAGTTTTTGCCAGTTTGACCTGGAAGCTCTGGGTTATATTATGATGGCAAGAATGGCAAATATCACACATGAACGGGGCCTCTCTCCCATGATCATGGGTATATCTGAATTAAGCTATTAGGAACATTTATATAAAAAGTGAGTAATCACTAAACAAAAGACAGATAATTATTTTTTTATGGATTAATGAAGCTCAAAATGTTACATATTCCATCTTATGAAAAAGGCTTTTCCGGGCTCTGACAAAGGTATGATCATCAAAACCACCTTAGACCCCAGGATTACACGCCTTGTGCCATGGCTTACAGTATACACCTAACTAAAAAAGTAATTTAATTTGCCTAATTTAAGTTTTCTACAACCATATGTTTTCTATAACCAAAACATGGTATTAGTGCAAAAAAGTTTCTCACCGAGGTGAAAAAGTTAATTTTCAGATAGGATCATATAACACCATTTTTCATAATACTTTTCTGTTCCCTATCTCCTGATCCATTCTTCATTTTTGTAAATATGCATACACGTATATTTTTATCAAATAAAACGAAACACATTTGCTAAATACAATTTCATGCCCTTATATGTAGGGTGTGTAACTTTTTTTGAATTTAAATCGTTTCATGATCTTAATTGTCATTCAGATGAAATTTGGCCAATTTAGATTTTACATAAAAAGACATAAACCTAAAAAATTATATTATTCTAAAATGCAAAATTGTTATAATATTGCAACAAAAAATTTGACATGGTTACGGACACTAAAGATTTTTTGCTTTTTTAAGATTTTACCAAAAATTATTTCTTGTGCAAAGCACTGGGATACCCCTGGAATTTGAATGGTATGTGTGTTAACAATAATTATTGGACAGATTATAAAAAGCCATTTTAAATGAATTAAGTGTGCACCACTAATAGCTCAGTAATAGTTCTCAGTAAAAGTTTTATTTTCTCTCTGATACGTTTGTATAAAAGGGCTGTATTGTCCTATTTACCCAATTCGGATGTACTTTAAATACCAAGTTTATAATGAAAGTAAAGTTTGTAGTCTGCAGTTTAAGTTCTTATTCACTATGTGATTTAGCTTTCTTCTGCATAGCATGGCATGCTGGTGAAACTAATTCTGAAGAACTGTCAATTCTTTGGTGTCCCTATCTTGTGTTTGTATCTGTGTTCACATGTATACACTTTAAGGTCCAGCTGAAACCTGTGGTGGAGGAGTTGCCTGGTAAACTAGAGACTGTGCTGGCTGAATCTGGTTCTAACTTCAGTGTTGGTCAGCGGCAGCTTGTGTGTCTTGCCAGGGCCATCCTGAGGAGGAACCGAATCCTTATTATTGATGAAGCAACAGCTAATGTTGACCCCAGGTGACTGTGAGAGCCATTATAGGCTGTGGCACTCAAATACAAATATTATTGCTTTTTTTGTTGTTTTTTTACCCAAAAAAAGGTTCAAACAGCCCATAATATGTTTTCTATTTTAGATTGTCCATAGTAGCTAGATTTAGCTTTGATGACAGCTTGATACACTTATGGCATTCTCTTATCAGTTTCACGAGGTAATCACCTGATAGTGGTACCACAACTACTGTTGTAGCCTACACCTTATTATGGCAAGACACACTCACTTTAGTAAAGAGAAAAAAATCAGTCCATTACTTTAAAATATGTAGATCAGTCAATTTGAAAAATCTTAAGAACTTTGAATGTATCTCCAAGTGCAGTCACCAAAACCATTAAACACCATGATATAACTGCCTCTCATGAGGACCGTCTCAGGAAAGGAAGGCGATGAGCTACTTCTGCTGCAGAGGATAAGTTTATTAGATTAACCAGCTTTAGAAGCCCACATAAATGCTTGTCGGAGGTCAAGTGGCAGACATATTTCATCATTCTCTGTTCAGAGGAGACATGGTAGAATTGCAGCAAGGAAATTATTATTTCAGCAGAGTAACAAACAGAAGATATGTGCCTGGGCCAAGGAACATAAGGAATGGACATAAGATCAATGGAAAACTTTCCTTTGGTCTAATGATTCCAAATTTGAGAATTTTGGTTCTAACTGCCATGTCTTTGTTAGATGTGGAGAAGGTGAACAGAATGTTTCCCAAATATGTGTTTCCCACTGTGAGGCTTAGAGAAAGAAGTGTGATGGTGTGGAGGTGCTTTGTTGGTTACACTGGCGGTGACTTGAGCAGTGTGACTGCCACAGCCTCTGGTTTGAACATAATGGGATAATCATTTGTTTTCCAACTGGATAATGACCACAAGTTAGGTTGTGTAAGAGCTATTTGTCCAAGAACGAGAGTGATGGAGTTCTGCATCAGATGACCAGACCTCACAAACACCCGGTCTGAATCCTATTGAAATGTGGAGAGTGAAGAATAAGCAGCCAGCAAGTTCTCAACAGCTCTGAAAACACCTTCAGTATTATTGGAAAACCATTCCAGGCAACTACCTAGTCTTAAAGAATGCCAAGTGTGTGCAAAACTGTCAGCAAAGCAAAAGTTCGCTACGGTTTATTTAACACATTTTGTTGACAAGATAATTCCATATTCGTTCTGTCATATATGTCTTCCATATTAATATACAATGTTGAAAATAACAAAAACAAAGAAAAATCATTAAAAACCATAAATAGAATAAGCAGGTGTGTTCAAACTTTTGACTGAGACTGACAGACAGACAGACAGACATTGTGCCTGCCCTAAAATAAATGTGTTTATTAATGTACAGTGCATTACATTGCATCCGGGAAGTAACCAAAAGGTCTACAGACACTTCCTTGGACTTCATAGCTTGGTTTGTGCTTAAGGATGATCAGTGGAAATAGGATGCACCTGAGCTCAATTTTGAGTGTCATGGCAAAGGCCGTAAATACTTATGTACATGTGATTTTTATTTTATTTTGTTTTTACTAAATTTGCAAACATTTCCAACAAATTTCTATCAGGTTGTCATTATGGGTTATTGTTCGTATAAATACTGGGTAAAATAATGAATTTAATCCATTCTGGAATAAGGCTGTAACATTGCCAAATGTGGAAGAAGTGAAGTGCTGTGAATACTTTCTGGATGCACTGTAAATACAGTTCAAGACTTCTGTTATTCTGTTCTTCTTGCCCCAAATATGGAGCAGGTAAAGGATCTGGGAAAAAATACAGTCACAACCTTAGGCAGCACAAACCTAACTTTGTTTAGCTGCTCTTTTTGGATTGTTTGCGAAGATAAAACTACTACTGATTTCTCCCCAGTTGTTTCGCAATAGTTTGCAAGTATTTGTAATAGTCTGTATATGTACAGTATGTAATTATGCAGCGGAACAATCATTCTAAACACACTAGAAGGCCACCTCCGAATAGCTCAAAAAAATAAATAATGAAATTTTAAAAAATTCTTAAAAATTGATTTTGTAGTGGCCTAGTCAAAGTCCGCTCTTTAATGTGGCTGAATTAAAACAATTCCGCAAAGAAGATGGGTAGGTTTGGACAGCTTTTTCCCCTTAATAAATGAAATCATTATTTTAAAACTGCATTTTATATTTACAAAATGTTATCTTTGTGTAATATTAAAATTTCTTTGATAATCTGAATCATTTACCCCCAAAAAAATCAGGAAGGGGCAAATATTTTTACAGCAGTGTGCATACCATTAGAAACCTCATCTCAGCACTGACTTGTGCCAGGGTTTTATAAAATTAGTTTCTGCCAAGCTGCATAAATGAATCACATTGACTCATATCTTGTATTGAGAAGCTAATGTTCTCTGTGTGTATTTTACAGAACAGATGAGCTTATTCAGAAGACCATACGGGATAAGTTCCAAGAGTGCACTGTCCTAACCATTGCCCACAGACTCAACACAATCATAGACAGTGACCGAATACTAGTGAGTAACACAGAGCAGTTTCACTTCATTTCTTTCCTCCTGAAAAGGCTAGTGCCGTTAGTTTACAGACACACACTGGCTTAGGTAAGCTTTTCCTAAGACGGGGCGACTATTGCGGGTTAAAGAGAAGGGCTTCAAAAGGGCTGTTCTACACTTAGTATATATCAAGCAATGTTTGCTGCAGATTAGATTTCCAGAATAATGCATATTGAGAAAAAAATTTATATAGCAACTTAAAAGAGATGAAAGGTGTATTTAGTAGCACCTCACCAAATTTACAGACGGTTATCCAGTAACAGCCATGTGTGAACTTAACTCCACTCATGCGCTGCCATATCTTCAACCCTATTATTATAGCACTTTTGTGGCTGTACAAAGCCTGTTGGCGTTGAGGTGATTTTATAATGTGGTGGAGTCATTTTGTGCCCTGTGCACTTCACATTGTTCAGGTCTCTGTAAATAAGGTAAAACACAACAGGGTATTTATAATCAATGCAATTTTTTATATATAGCATTTTGAACAATGGAAATTGTCACAAAGCTGCTTTACAAAAACAAAAATCCCAAAAATAAATTAAAATAATGTCCCTATGCATTTAGAGCCTTATTAATTTATTCCTAATAAGCACTGCATTTTAACAGATCATGAATAATTTCAGTACATTTATTATAAGTACTATTAGACTATTTAGTAATCGCACCAAGAGCAAGTGCAGGGAGACAATACTGTAGGTAATGAAAATGTATTGACCCCAATGGGAAATTAGATTGTTAGAGCAGCCACTTTACAGATTATAAAAAACAAACAAGGTATGTGAGGAGGGCTACAGGGTTAAATTAAAATTTAGGACTTCTAAAGAGAGATACATGAGTGCAGGTAGGTGGATGATTTAAGAACAAAAAGGTTGTTTAATAAAATGAAGTTTGAATATTAACATAAATTAATATACAGATCTTATAAACATTAGCAAAAATGAATCAAGAAACTGTAGATTAAGGTGCATAAATGAGACCCTGAGGAATTCTCATGCTAAAAGTACTTTGTGGAGAGATATGAGGTCTTCTCTCTGATTTTCAATCATTTATGTAAATTAATTGTACTAATATATACAAAGGCCCCTGGGGATTCCCCAGCACCAATCAGTTTGTCATTTGTTGGATTCCTAATCAGATTGTTCAGTTTACTGTTGTCACCACCTGTGATGCTGCTCCCCAGCAGAGAATATCGCACTGGCCAATACAGAATGATAAAAGATATACAGCATCTCACTGCAAACATCAAAGGACCTGTGCGTCCTTAAGAAGTGTGCCGTGTCCCTTTCTGTAGACAGCATGCGTGTTACATTTCACTGAAGTATCTATAACACTCTACCACCTCTAATGCCTCTCCTATAATGGAAATGGTGTTTAATCTAGCCATGGTCCTCCTAATGTCTTTAAACGTCTCCTTCAAGAAATGGTGGCTTCTCCCACAGCAGTCCACATCACTGTCCACCAGACCTCTGTACTCTGATTCCAGTCCTCCCAGACACACCCCACAACTCATGAGTCACCTGAAATCTTCAGTAGATGACAGGACTTTGAGTACTGAAAGTCCGAGGTGTAAAGTTTAAAGAGGGAAGCTGCGCTTCCATGACTACTCGTTCAGACATCCCCGCAACCTCACAAACTGTGGTCACTTTGGCTTACCCAATTCATTTAGTCCCAACATGAACACCCTACATCATCTTTTACGTTTCTCGGGTAGAAACACAAAGCCATGGTTAATCACACTGACCACTCCTACTTACAGTCTCTGCTGTGTGTTCAGTTGACTTACAGTACACACAGTATGACTATTTTCCCGTTTCACATACTTCACATAATTACTGTTTACCTCGCACTAAGGGCTGTCCTTACTGATGTTATTATAGCTTCCTAGCTTACTCACTGCCATCATTATTGCTGATCAAGGTCTAAAATTCTGACAGGGGATGCAAATATTAATTTAATGTAAGCATTATTTAGAATTTCTTCCTTAAAATCCTTGACACAAAATCATTTGCATGCAGGTTCTCAGTGCGGGCAGCATACATGAGTTTGATGAGCCCCATGTGCTGCTCCAGGACAAGGATGGAATCTTCTACAAGATGGTGCAACAGACAGGAAAAGCAGAGGCTGCCTCGTTAATACAGATGGCCAAAGAGGTACAGAACGCCTTTAATACTTTCTGCATTTAACACTGTAAAGTCTCATATGTTTTACACAGCAAACTTTATTCGTTAACATACTTGTATTCTGGCGTACATTTGATTGTTACACACTTGCTCTTTTTCGCACACACAAACACACACACACACACAGGGGTTGGGTAATAAACTTAAGACTGAAAACCATTTATTCATTCAGGTGAGTCCAAACTTTTGTACACACACATCCTTTCATTCCTGTATGTGATTATGTTCTCTTTTTTCCCATCTTGTTGTCTTTTACTGAACGTCACTGTACCTGTGACAGAAAAGCACAAAAGTGTTTGAAGGAGCTCTGACCATTGTGCCCTTACTCTGTATCAGTTATCACTCTCCTTTGGCTGGTTGATGGGGAGGTATTGTAGGAGACTTTTGCCCAACTCCACCCCAACACCCCCCACCTGACACCCCTGGTCTTTCTATGGATCAGGTTCCCCTTTGCCTCCCACACTGCTGAGTTAATTCACAGAGCTAGCCCTCTGGAGATTACTGCTGAGCTTTTCAAACACACATCATCTGATACTGCCCCAATCTTCCTTTGTTTCTTATGAATGCAAGCAGAATTGGGAGTACATCTGATACTGTAGCCAACTGTTTTTGGTCACGCTTTGTGTTGTATTGACTTTCTGTATTCCAGTAAACTTCCTTCTCATACAATCAGTGCTTAAAATTACAGCATAAGTTTTTGAATGCTGCAGACTAATGGAATTAAAGAAGAGTAAATGGGTGCAAATGTTGATTTGCCTGTTGTGGACATGCTCATGTTTAGAAGTGCTAAGCTGGTTAAAAAAAAGAAGAAGAAAGAAAATCCAATTTACATTTCATCTCCTTTCAATTCTACTGAAAGAGACTTGTGCATATGCTTAGCTGTTCACTCACTTGTGCTCTTTCTACTACCTGCAGGCATATAAGAACTCCCGTCAACCAAAGTTGAACACTGGTGTGACCTCCAGCAAAGAAACTACCCTGGTTATCTTTGAGACTGCTCTGTGAGAGTCTAATGCAATTGTGTTTGGAGGATTCCTGCAGCTAGCACATCACATGCAACTACAGAAGACTGATTATTTCTGACATCTGTACATAATTTATGTGTTCAATAATATATTCAACCCATGTCACATTCTTTTTTTTTATTTTTGCTGTTTTGCAAAACCAAATGTCTTTATTTTGTTAAATCAAGAGATAACACTAAATATGTTTTTAAAAACATATTTGCATTAAGTTTAATACTTAAGTTTAAGTCAGTTGTGTATGTGTGTTTAGCTCTGTTTTTGCACAATAAATGGTATATCTGATCAGTCCTGCTTTCATTAACACCATGGAATGCTACTTGATGTTTTGCCACAGATCTGGAGCACCTGTCAGCGTTCCATTTAATACTTGAGGTATTCATCATGATTGCGGACAGGGTTCCGTCTATAACACACGAGTTTGACGACCTTGGCGAACAATGTCCTTAAAAACCTAATTGACTGCATTGGTAATGAAGTCATCAGTGCCTATTAACCATTATAGTGGTCTATGATAATTAGGAGAAAGCTCAATAATGCATATACGTATGTTGGCTATTCGGAGGAATTTGATTTTCATTCTTATTTAGAAAACAGACACTGTAAACCTTTAGCCAGGCTGAATAAAGCAAAGAGCTCCAAGTGTGTGGGAATTCATTGTATTCCATATTTAACTGTATTGTTCATTTTCACTAGAGCACATATGCTGCCATACTGCTCAGGAAGTAAATAACATAGTATTGGTTTAACAATGGATTCCTTTAAAGAAAAGTGTTTTAAGACACCACAGAACCAACACTACCAGTCAAAGGTTTGGACACAACTTCTAATTCCATGGTCGTCTCTGATTTACATTTTTTTCTACATTGTAAAACAGTGCTGAAGGCATCCAAAATGTACAATAGTCTACACTGAATGGTTGATATTGAGATGTTTCTGCTCTGTAAAGCCTTTATAAGCGCTCTAATAGCAACTGACTGTTGTTCTTACTTAAATATCTAATTCTGTATGTGTTATTTCATAGTTTGGAAACTCCAGTATTGCTCTAGAATGTAGAAAAATCAAACCATACTTGTGTCCAAACCTTTTGACAGGTACTGTATGTTAAGACAATACATATTATTTCTATAGAAGTTTAGATAAAATAGCTTGTTAAGTTGTAAGATTTAATAATAACTAAACTGAAACCTCTTTTAATATTGGAAATGTCTTCTTGTTTGTTGCAAAAGTTACAAATCCTGATATGAACAAAGCTGCAGCGTATTTTTGAAAAACTAGTTTAGAAACAGGTGACTATATTAATGGACTATAAAATAACACTTTCATAAACTATACCATTTGTTATCTTGTATTTGAATCTTATGTTTAGATTCAAATAATGCTTACACACAAACTTCTTCAGCTTAAAAGAACAAAAGGAATCTTTTGTTTACAGTCCATGCTGTTGTAATGTCTATTATAACTGTGTAAGACAAAGTCTTGACCCTGGCACAATGGCGGATTAACTGTGAGCAAGAGTATTGTTGGGCTAAACTGGTGTCAGATCTCATCCTCTAGCCCTGTCCGTTTACTTCTTTAACATCCTTAGAGTGAAAATGATACCTTGGTCCTTTCTCTTCTTTGATGGGTAAACAAAAGTACAAAATGTTTGCAGGGGAGGGTTCTATTGTGTCTAGTTCAAAGATGTGAATGGCTGTGAAGGAATGTGTGGCTTGACACTTTTACAAAGGAACTTTTATTGCAAAAGGTTGGAGGCAAATATGTAATGGATAAGCAAATCTATTATTGTTGAAGATATCTGGTATGCCACCCTCAAGCCGTAATTTTAGACCAAATTGGTTACGTAGTGTGTAGTAATGGTAACCCAGGGCTATATTAATGCAATGCACCCAACGGTTAAATGTAGCAAAATCTCTCCACATTGTAACATTCATTAAGACTAATTTCAATGAGCCAAATTTATCAAATTGGTATGAACAGATTTGTCAATTGTTCATTTAAATAATTATACAGGAACAAAAAATGTTTAAGCTACTTATTCTTCTGATTATGGGTAAATGTACACATATGAAGCCTAATTTAATTAGTTCATTTTTATTACATTTCATATGCATTCTGATGGTAGTCTGGGAATAAGAAAACCATTAAAAGTATTTTGTTTGCCTCAGTTGCTTTATATTATTGCCATCAATTAAAGAATATGAAAAAGAAAACCCCACACCAAACCATAAATTAAGACAACAAAACTTTAATCTTTTAATTATGACAAAAACAATGCAACCAAATGAGCCCATGGAAGAATTAGGATTTATGTTATTAATATTATACAGTATACAGGGTAGCTCAAAGTTTGGATCTACAGGCAAATGAATGGATGCTGTAAAAATGTGCAGCGGCTTCTCTTGTGAAGAATCCTGTCTTGTGTACATACGTTCTATATCATGATCTACTTTTTGTTAGCTTGCATCATATCTTGAAATAAAAAGAAAAAGAAAAAATGTAAAGAATGATTGGAGCTAGACATTTGGGCTACTCTGTATGTTATCAGATATCTTCAATGGTATATTGTAGAATTGAGTAAAAAGATTTCCAGTTATCCTTTAATCCTTACATCGTCGTTAATTTTAGGATAAAATACTGTATAAATTTTGATTTGGTATCTCTCATTGTATACTCAGACCTGGTTTATACTTTTGCCTAAAGACTTATTTGCATTACAGCACTCATAGTTTATGGGTAAGGCATGACACACAGGAGTGTGTTGCATGAACCATGAACTCCAAAGCAGCAGCTAAAAACCCACAGCAGAAATGTAAATAGATATAATCATATTTTCATGTACACTACTGGACACACCTAGCCATCAATAAACTAGCATTCATTTCAAGACCAGATGTCGCACAACATTGCAGATATGTAAATATTGTATGTGATATCTTTTTAAGTTAGGTTTGTAAATTGATTTTATACATAATGATGTAGAAACTTTGCACTAAAGATAATATGACACTAACGACAGTCCTGTATCCTGTCTTCCATCTCTTAAAGAACGCTTAAACATTTGGTGAAATTGAATCATTAAAGATAACAGTAAAACTCAATAGCTATGTTCAATAGTGAAAGTCAGAGCATTTCCACACACACACGAGAAGGGATTGGGACTAAACAGCTGTGTAACCATAAGAAAACCACTTATTATTGAGGCTAATTAGAAGAAAAGACTTCAATTTGCTAGGGAGCATTAAAAATGTGACTGACTGTGGAGCATTGGAAAAAAGTCATATGGTCTGATAAGTCCAGATTTACCCTGTCCCTGTGTGACATGCACATCAGGGAAAGTAGAGAGGCTGAAGAAGTAATGCACTCATCATGCTTAGTGTTATTATCTGGGGTTATGATCCAGAGTTACTTTTATTTGTCAGGCTTAGATTAATGTTATGTGGCAAAAACAAATCCAAAGAAAATTAAGGAAATTGATATGAAATGTGTAAGAAAATCTGTATAAATCACAATGATTAGATTGTCTCTGATGAGCAAGCTGAGGGTGATGGTGGCAAGGAAAAACTCCATGAGATGGCAGCAGGAAGAAACTTTGAGAGGAATTCAACAGGGACCCTTCCTCATTTGGGTCATAATGGATAGCCGGGATTGATTTGCAGTGATATTGTGTGTTAGGAGCTGTCTGCATCAGTCCAAGACTATCTTCATGGTAAAGTGGAACCATCCACAGTCACCACATGCATCCCAAGCAAACCAATCTCCAACCAGGAATGGGGCTAAGGATGAGTCAGAAAGGTCAAGAGCGCAGAGGGGCCTGGATCATTGGGGGCTCAGGAGCAGCATGTGTAGCTTAGAGGGTAAGTGATGCAAGGCAAGTTTTTCCTTGAATGGACTTTTTTTTTTTTATGGTGGCATGGCAAGATGAAAATGGTAGAATTCATCAGGCTCAAATTGTAAAAGAATGGTTCAGGGAACATAAGATATTTACATTTAGGCATTAAGTAGGATTGCAGCGGTCTGACTAGCCATCTTCATCACAAGATCTTGTAAAGAAATTATTGTGACTCTATAGAAATACTTGTTTCCATGAAAAAGCGTATTGTATAAACAGTTAAAAGTTAAAAGTCTTTCAGTTAAAAGTCATGGCCATAATTAAAGCAAAAGCCGGTACAAAATATTGTTGAGTGTGTGACTTTACACATAACTCACGTATGTTTCTATGTAGGTGCATCCATCATATTAAAGAAAAATTCATTATAAAATAAAAGATAATTTTAGACTAATTTACATATTTTGATGTTTTGACGTATGTGGTAACATGTTTTGTCCAGTAAGAATTTTGTAAGAAATGCTATATGCTCCAGGGGCGCTGTAAGCTGGCTGACCCTGCGCTCTGACCCCAGTTTCCTAATTGGGATATGCAAAAAAGACATTTCACTGTGCTGTAAAGTACATGTGACAAATAATTGAATATTCTTCTTCTTAATTTGTCCATATTTCTTTTTTCAACATTGTACTGTATATTTCATATTTTGTCCTCTGCTTGATCAAAACAAGTAGCCAATAATTAAAATAAATATCTGTTATTTGTTAATTTTCTACAAAACAAAAGTAATTAAAGTGACCATTAAATCTTTATTAATGTGTTAGAAAAAAAAGTTATTTTCATTTTTTTATGTTTTCCTTAGGCTTTTAAATTGGGATACAAATTCTTATTAAACTAAGCGTCACGGCATAATGCAACATTCGTTTTTTTCTCTCGTTTTTAATTTCTATTTCCTGAGCCTTTTCTTTATCCTGCTGCTTGCTCATAGATAAGTATTCCACTGCTCTTTCTTTTTTCTCCATTGAAACACTGTGGTTCCTGAGTAAAACAGCTCCCAGCAGCTTTTCTTCCAAAGTTGTTTCAAAAAGCACACAATGAATGTGAATAGGTCAAAAGACCAAAGACAAATTGAGTGGACAAAAAAGACTGGTCATTGTCTTGCCATTCACATCTATTGTCCTCTTTCACCGGCAGCACAAATTTCAGGGCATTAGCAACCCAGTATGGCCATCTTTTTCTCTTATTCGAGTTGTCCCCATCACTTCTTTCACAGTCATTAGATTCATTACCAAGCAAAAATATATCCAACAAACCTGCTTGTAATTCTAACCTATGGAAGAGATCTCTGAATGGACACTGGAATGGGAAGAATCTCATCAAGGTTCCCAAATTGGGTTAATTCAGAAAGAATACTTACAAAACATGATTATAAAAAGCATATAAAATCTAATCTGTTAAACTGTATATTTGAAACTGCAATAACATAAAAGTCTCAACTGTCAAGTATTAACAAGAAGCAAATACGTTCCAGTAAATACTGTAACGTGAAAAATTATCATGTTTAAATCAATCACGGCTACATTTACATTTAACTAATGTTTATGTGTGTGCACTCCTCTTCTTTTAAATGGAAGTCCACAAAATACCATAAACTGAGGTACCATGGTTACACCGTTGTGAAAATTTAAATGGGACACACAGCTGTCCGAAGAGAAGGGGCCCTCTTCAACGATGAGCAATGAAAGCCTTTTTTTTTTAAATACAATGCTCCTTCACTTTTCTCAAAAGAACTTTCTTTAAACACTAAATGAGCTTATCCTTGAGAGAGAATTTAGATCACCCATCCGACCCCAGCTTTAAGATCAGCAGACAAAAAGAAAGTAAAGGGTGGAACAAAGTAGACTTAGAAGTCATTTGACTCTTTGATTAACTTTTATTGTATCGTTCTTGTGTTATCCACACTTGGCTCAAGACCACAGTGATTCCTTGATAATAAAGGCCAGAAAGCTCTTATTTCCCATCCTGAAAATAAATAAGGATTCTCTCCCATTCTCATCCCAAATGCTTCCTTTCCTGCAATTCTATTTACATTAATTTAGCATTTTCATTTCTTTTTAACTTGATGACAGGGACACATACCCTAAAATGAAATGAACAGAAATGCTGCATAAATAACTATTGTAAGTAAGATTTAGTTCAGAAATTCAAAAGTCTTTTACCAAAAATGTTTCATTAAATATTTTAAATAGATGGAAATAAAAAAGGGAAAAATGTATTTGAATAAAAAAAACAGGACTTTTTCAAATGTAACCGATGTCGTGGGTTGTTTTAAAGCAAGTACAGTACATAACATACAATATAGAAACTTTATCTGGATTGTATTATTATTATTATTATTATTATTATTTTAATTGTAAAAAATTATTACCCAACCATGAACACGGATTTGCCACAAAAGAATGACCTTGCAACCACAATTTCTGTTTTATATAAAACATAATTTCACTAGTTCGGTAATTCTATATATTTCTATATAATTCGATACTGTTGTGTTTTATTTTGAGAAAAACTCTAAAATGACCATTTTTGACTAATTATGTTTATAATTTTCAAGACACATTGTACAGGAAATCAAAACCCTACAGACTGATGATTACCCATGTAGTACTGTTAACACTCATCAGTCAGATTAGCGGTGTTGGGGACCGAAGGTGAAAACACGGGCGCCTTCCCGCCACGTTAATGACGTCATCGCCGGGTGCGTCTCAGTAGGAGGTTCTAAAGCGTCCTTAACGGCTCTTAACGGAGTACACTGATCAGTGAGCACCTGTTGGGAAGCAGCTCGGCACAAACGTCTGCTGGATAAGTGCTCTAAAAGCTGATGTATTTCTGGAAGTGACCACAGTAAATAGATATGGGAAAGGTAACTAAACTTTCCACAGGACACTAACAAAAAAGTGTTTGTATACGGAAGGAAAAGTTTTGTTAATCGAATTTGAGGTGGTGTTCGGGATTTAAAGAAGGAGACGGCCTGCCAAATACACGACTGGCGGGAAGATGTCGAAACAAGCTGAGCATATAAAGCGTCCAATGAACGCCTTCATGGTTTGGTCGCGAGCGCAGAGACGGAGGATGGCACTTGACAACCCGAAGATGCACAATTCCGAGATCAGCAAGCGTCTCGGCGGAGAGTGGAAACTTCTGTCAGACTCGGAGAAAAGACCTTTCATCGACGAGGCCAAGCGTCTCCGCGCGGTTCACATGAAGGAACACCCGGACTACAAGTACAGACCGCGACGCAAGCCCAAGAATCCAGTGAAGAAGGAGAGGTACCGGTGTACCGTGGCGTATAACACCGGCGAGCAGGACGCGCTCAAAGGGCTACTTCTGAACCCTGAAAAGACTGCTGCAGCTGTAGCCTTGCTCGGTCACTCTGCTCCAACCACCCCTTACCCTTATCTGGACATGAACTCGAAAATGTCAGAATTATCAGCGACCACATTTCCACACACCTTGCTCGATTATTCTGGACGCGTTGTTGCATTTCCTCGAATGGGATTCCTTGGTGGCACACACACGCATCCCTCTCCGGGCAATCCTGGATACATGATGCCCTGTAACTGCCCAGCGTGGACGCCCTCTTCCCCTCACCCTCTTCCTTTAGCTTATGTGCTTTTGCCGGGAATGCGCAAGACTCTGCACGAACCGTACTCTTCTTTTGCAGGGGCCTTATGAGGGCCGCATGCAACCTATAGCCTACTTTATTATTATTATTATAAGGACGCTGTAACTAGTTCTACTGGGTAACGCTTTTTGCGTATTAACCTCATTGTGAATGTATATTTGTAAACAACAGCAAGAACAACAACAAGAATAATCCGTATATTCTGAGAGTGGTATCCATAAATCCTGCATATTTGTTCTAAATCTTGGCTTTAAGAAATACAGTAAAAACTACAGCAGTTTGAACAAAATAGTTAACCATCTTGTGTCATTTGTGTGTGTGCTGTGGATTCTTAAACAGGACACACAAAACGAAATTACTTATCAATATTTAGTTTAAGATTAAGAATCCAAAATTTTGCAATTATCCAGTAAACCCATAAAGAAACACTATTATTTGTTTAAACCACATTGATTTTATTCAATTGTTTTGTTTGAATGAAATTAGTGATATTAATCAACAACCCTTATTTCAGTGCATTCTCGAGAACATAAAGCAAGTAAATGAAACAGTGGAAGGGGGTGAGTTTGAAATAAAAGCACTTGACATGGCATAAGGCCTGTGGTGATTGACTTCATTGCTTACATTTTAATTGGAAAAACGTTTATGTGTATAGGTGGAAATACATGTGTGGTGAAAACACCCACATGCAGTAAGCATTTAACATTAAAACTTATCCTACATTACTCCTGTTTGTGAAGTAATAAGCCAATTAAATGAGATCAGTATGATACAGGATATATACATTTAGGCAGATGTATGATAAATAAAACTGCAACCAAAGAAGTTATTAGAGCATTTGCCTCTTTTTAGATGATAAAGTATTTATAATTCTACAATTAACAGCAATAGAATTATTATTATTATTATTATTATTACTGCTAAGGGTTACCCCTTAAAACCAGATAGATTTTATTAATGTGATGTACAGTACATAAGGAATGTAATAAATTTAAAGACTTACAGTAAATCAGTTCTTTTAACCAAGCAAAGCAGACAATTCCTGTTAAGAATTAGCACACACCATTATTTGGAAATATATCAGCTTTTAGCATTAAAGGGAGAATGTTATTTAATTCTTTATCCTGCTGGGAAAAAACTAATCCATTTAGAACACATGTAACTAAACCAATTTGTGTCAGAATCATCAGAATATATTCCATTTTATTTTTTCTCAGTTATTTTTTAAGTACCCCGTCCTTTACATTAATTATCCTCTCACTGCAAATGATGTAGAAATGTTTTAGCACAAACTTATATTGATTTTAAAACCTTTAATTGAAATTGCCATTAAATTTATACATTTATGTTTTTAGGTTGCTAAGACAAATGGATAAATTTTAAGTCTTATTTTACTTTTCTTGTATGTGCCATATATATATATATATAATAATTTTTTTTTTTTTTTTTTTTACTGACTGGAACGGGGAGAACAGAAGAACACAGTTTTTTTTTAAGTTGTAACGTTAAAAAGTTGTAAATTTGTGATCTTCCAAGTAAAAACTTTTTAAAGTTACAACTTATCTACAACATAGACATGGATTTCTCCACTAGGGAGCACCATGTTAAATCGATGTGTAACAGGTACATGGTGCCCCCTAGTGGAAAAATCAATACATACTCTGCCTGGCCCCAAACAAAAAGTTGCACTCTCCTTTAGCTTTGATTACAGTGAAAATGATTCCTCATGCTCTCAGAACCAGCCTTTTACAATTGGAGGCCTGGAATATGCCTGCGGCATCATGGGAAATAAAACTCCATTGATGTGATAAGCTAGTCATTCGGTAGGCAAGCATTACATTTTAACGTGTTTGAGCCTAGACCTGAGCAATTGAAGCAACCCCACATTATAACACTGCAGTCCAGAGGCTTGTACAGTGGGCACTACGCATGAGAAGTCAATCACTTCATGCATTTCCCTTCTTATCTGGACACACCATTGCTTTTGGAAAGGGTCAGTCTGAACTCATCAGACCACATGACCTTTTGCCATCATTCCAAAGTCCAATCTTTATGCTTCCTACCAAATTGAATTTTTTTTCTGATTAGTTAAAAAAAAAAGTACTTAAGTGTTTAAGTGATCTCAATTTATAATTATTTTCTGACTACAGCTGTCAAGCATTTCACTACATATTGTACAGTCTTGTATCTCAACATAGACAGGTCCAGATTGCCAGATGTAGGATAATTATTGGGTCTCTGTATGATCAATAACTGTAAAAATCCCTAAATGTAGTACAATAATTTCTTGTCATAGAGAGTAGTCTGATGTGGAACCAGTCTTGTCACTTCCTAGCTATTTACAGTAATGGTGCACAATGTAGCCTACAGTAAATAGACATAAACAATCAATGCTCAAAATCGATCATTTGAATAGTTGGCGTTATATACATCGCAAACTTAGTTCTACAAATTAATATTTGCTCAGTTTTTATTTATTATTATCAGAGCAATAAACATTAGACTTTTTCACTGGCAAAGTGATTGTCATTTCAGGCACTTGTGAAAATGAATATCAAACCACATAAAAGTTTAAATCTATTTAGTCATTTATACAACAAACATTGGCATTACAGTATATTTAAGTTTAGTTTAAAAATAAACATTGTGTCTGCATTATTTCTGTGTGCAAATCCATATGTACCCCATTGCTCTACAGAGTCAAGAATATTCATGGCTTTTTTTCAATAAACACACCCAAAATTTATTGTTAATTATTGTTGCAATGATTCATATGAAAGATCGTTCATCGTGGATTGATTTAACTCTAAATGGGATGGGTTTGCAGAGCACTGCGCACACACACTCACCGACACCTAGGGGCCACTTTGCCACCAAAAACATGTTCCAGCTAAAACAATAAAACAAATATGTTTAGATGACATGTAGAAAATGAAAACTATACAAAAAAAGGAAAAAATATGAAAGTGTCTTAGTAAGTTTTTGGCCCACCACATTGCATTTAAAACAGCTTTAGTGCTTCTGCATCTGGATTATTACACGTCTCTTGTGTTAAACACCATTCTTCCATACCTTAGTTGGTGTTTCGATAATAGTGGTAGAGACTGCAGACTAAAATGTCACTACAAAATCAACTCAAGCTCTTTAACTGAGTGAAGATATGGTGACCACGAAGGAGATAGTGTCTTCATAGCAGGAGACCACTCCCATCAGTAAACATAAAAGTGTTTCAGAATAGGATGAAACTAATCAGTCATCATAACTATTTTCTGTTATTAAGTATGTGGAGCATATCTATGCCAGAAAGATATCTCTGATAACAGATGTGCTAATATTTAATTCCTCATCAGTTTGCCGTTTTTAACAGGCAGACCTTCAAACCACAGATAAAAATAGAATTTCTTATCATCAGTATGGAATTACCAAAAATATGACCTTTCCAGATATCTTTTACATGCTTATCTACAATAATCTTTTTTAATGTATGTGGATGCTTATATAGCCGAAACAATTTAAACTCAGTCCTGCATGTCCAGCTCAATACATTGTACAGGTGATTATTTATCAGAAGGGTCCAGCAGTTGCATCTTATCCCTGCCTTACAACATTGCATATAATATAATGCACATGTTTACATTAATCTGTACACATGGTAACATGTTTTGACGTCTTTTGACAACAAACTGCTTCTTCTGGAGTGGCTCTGTGCTCTTCATAAATAGGGGTTAACAGTGTAGTATCAATATCGATCTTCAGTATTGTCCCCGTGGACTTCTGGACATCGTTAGTGGAAGTGTCACAGAGGAAAGCGATGACACTTCCCAGTAAAGACTTCGAGAGAGAAATACTTTATACAAGATCACCACGGAGATGGACTGGCACAGAATCACACCAATCGTTATGACCTAAAACACAAGCAGCAAAAATATATACAGGAGGTCATTTTGATGTTCTACATTATTTTTTTTTTTTTTCCTAAAACATAGTGCAAGTGGTACACTAGCTCTCATACCTTTTCCTTTTGATGCTCACTGAATAGGAAGGATAGAAGAACCAGGACTGGGTGACACAGAAACCATAGGAAACAGCCCTAGAACAATATATTTTTCTATTACTTAAACATAATAGAGTTTACAATGAAAACATGTAAATCCATAATACTCAGGGTTTTAGGGCATTTTTTCCCATCTATTTAAGTAAATATTGTACTTATGCAACATACTCTTAGTTTAGGAAAAACTGCATTCTACAAGATGAGTTTTTGTAAATTTATAAAAGGACACTCACAGCTCTGATTTATCAGATTCACCCCATATAACTGGCAATTAATTATTATTGAAAATGTATACACTGGTTACTAGTAATTGAAATCACCATGGGACCACACAATATGATAGTATCACGATGATTTGTGGCAAATTGATCTGTATTGCATGTTGTTTTGTTTATGTTCAAATATAATAGAATATTTGTGAAACACTATTGGTTCATATCAATGTGCTCCCATATTATCAATGATAATACAATTTAATTCAATAAATCTTAAATATATAATGAAAAATTATCAAGCAAGCCCAAATACATAAATTAAGACAAATAAGACCACTTATTTCAATGAAGAAATGATGCAAAACTAGGCCTTAATCTGTGATGTCATATAAGCCCAAGTATACTGTGTGCCATCACCAGGCATCCCAAATACATACTGTAAGGTTATCCTTGTTTATAACAATAATAATAACTACAGGGTTTCCAACAAGGCTAGTTTAAAAATAATTTGCGACCACCAGGATCTTGTTTTACAGCAAATAATTGGAATTAAATATAATAAATTGTCACAAACAATAATTTTAATGCAAAGTCTAGTTGCAGACAGAGTGTCTATGATGTACACCTAATTGCTTATCATATGCTCTTATATTTGTTTCACATTCTTGCCAATCAAAGACTGGAGGGAAGACAACTATTGGGCTACTGATCCTGCACAATTTGATAAACAGCAACAGCGAACAAACAGCTAATGATGTGATAAATTAGCTTGAAAATATTTATTTATCAACTAAAAAGTATTTTAAAATTAACAAATACTTTTAAAAATTTTGTTCTGGGAGCATGTTCGTAAGTCAGATTTGTTCTTATATGGCTTTGACACAAATATACAACGTAATGCATAATAAGACACTTACGTATTACTAAACCTGTCCCCTTTCCCCACACTACCATCATGTGGCCAAAAACCGTGAGGAGATTAATCTCATGTGAAACCCAACAGTGTTGTCTCAGAGCTTTTTTCCACTCTATTGGTCTGTTCACTATGTTTTGATGAGGATTTTTCAAAAACAGGATTATTCACCTTTAGGACAGCTTTTTTTTGCAATTAAATAATTTTAGAGAAATATAAGAAATTGCGATGTTCTTCTGTTATTGCATTCCGTAAACTGCCTTTGTCCCTCACCAGTATTTGATTGGCTGGAACTGTGGCACAATTACAATGATGCCATAAATTGAGCGGGCTTAGTGTTCTGATATTGGACATCAATGTTGGTGTAATATGTTACAAAGTAACGCGTTAAAGTACTTGGATTACTTTTTTGATGTAACAAGTAACTTTATGTAATGTAACTTTAACCAATGATTACTTTTTAATGACAATATTTTTGTAATGTAATTAGTTACTTTAAAAAGTAACATCCCCCAACACTGTTGTGCATGTGCAAGACAGAGCGTTTAATTGAGTAAAAAGTAAAATTTTGGTGCGAAAGAAAGATTTTGAGCACTTTGCTACTTATTCAGCGCCCAGTTCGATTCAGAGATTTTAGTTGATTTACCTTGGCAAAGCTGAGATAGAAGTCCCTTTTTATTGTGCTCCGCTCTGCAGAGATAATCTGGTACAAGAGTGACGCAAGTATCAGCGTGAGAGAAACACGCAGCACCATCAGCAGTAACCCAGGTACACTTTGTTGACCATGATAACTGTGATGGTCGGTGTCCTCAAACTGCTCCCAGATCAGCAGTGCTCCCTGTAAAGTTACAGGTGAAGAAACTAAAGTTGAGTTGAGTCTAAAGAAAACCAGGAATTTTGTGCACTTTATGGTTTCTGAAATAAACTCAGGATTAACACAAAGCTATACATAAACAAAACACACACAGCATGCCTAATATATGGTTGGATATAGACACTAAATTATATCAAACTGTGCAACTACAACAAACATAGTAAAGCAATTAAAATAAAAGATTATGCATGAAAAATAAGCTTCAATGTAAATAACTCGGAAACATATTAAATATGTATTAAGGAAACCAAAACATGTTAAACCTAGCAGCATGGGAAAAATGGCAGGTTTCAGCATGTGGATGAACTCATAATGTGTATTGAGGAATGAAAAGTAATTTCATTTACAGCTATTAGCACAGTACAGCGTTTGGATTAGTCTTTTCTAAACATCTATGATATCTGACTTATTATTAACAACTTTCGCAATTTCTTTATAAGTTATTAACTGGCTATAGTCTGACCTGTGTAACAACTCCTCCAAGAGCAAGAGCGGTGGATGCAGGAGAGGAGTCCCACTGCAGGGGTTTACTCTGGGATTTCCTTCCTCGGCTCAGCGTCCATCCCATACACAGACTCAGCAGCATGTATACCATCTGCATTTGAGCCACCATGTCACAGACTACACACCGACATACACAAACAGAGCAACAGAATTGACAGAGGCAAAATTCCATATTAATTTGTTCAAAATTAAAAGATATTCATTTGTCCAATAGTAAGGGATATTTAAAACAAAATGCATCTAGTTTTTGTTAGCAGGTAATGATGAGTAAACAATAGAATGACTTACACTCTGCTAGGTTGCCCATTATAGGTGCTCCCACTCCATTCCTGGCATACCTACAGAATAAACATAATATAATACTGTCCACCAACAGCATGAGAAATAATAGGAAATGTTCTATAGTCAGTCTCACTTGGCCATGTGGATGTAGTTCAAGAGCACGGATAAACACTGCAGGAACAGAGCTGTGGACAGGACCTTCAGCACTGTGTGCATGGGCCCTGCCTTATATACAGCCTGCCACAGGGGCTGCATGTAGATACAGGAGGCCACAAAATAGGCCAAAATCAGCAAGAAGAAAAAGCTGTGCAAACCTGAGGACAACAAGAAAAGCAGCATCACAATGATTTCTATGACGAGAAGTCGTTTAAAACAACAAGGGCAAAAGTAATCCCATAACAGGGCTAATGCACGTTTGATCAACAAATTTCTATGACGGATTTGACCAGATTTCTATGACCAGCTTAACTTATTAGGTGTTTATCATGATTGAACAAATTGTATCATGATTAAACAAAGCCAAGGTACTTAACAGAACAAAGCCTTGCCATCCTTACCCTATTATATATAGGGTTTGTGTTGGTTCAGATGTGTATTATTAACCCAATTATTTGAAAGATCGATTCAGACTATATAAGTAGACAATAAACAAGAAGAAAATTCAAAAGAATATTATTTTTATAAAAATATAAAATGTATAAAAACAATGTTTTGTGTAACTGGTACTTTTAGTATGCTAATTAGGCTCAATCTCCTTTCCAGATCACATGACCTTACAATTTTCCTCAAAACAACAAGCATGGTGGACAAGATGCAAACTTTTTATGGAATCTGCCAAGAAAAATCTTCACTTGTTTGTGTCTCGGACATCTTGTTTCTTTTGACATTTGCATACTCATTAAAATTCATGGTTTTAAAAGATTAGTTGTCTGTGTTTCAATTATTACCAAGTTTCTGACTGTTATTTTATTCATTGTGCTAGTTCTACTGGCTATGCTGTTATCCAAATGAACTTTTTGTTAAATTATAACAGATGATGAGATGATGTGTTCTCTATGTTAGACCCAGATTTGCCTGTGAGAGCCAAAACCATTAGTTTATTCTAACCGAATGTTTAAACGTTGGTGATGATACTGTGACTACTACTACTTCTAAAACTAATAAGGAGAAGAAGAAGAAGAAGAAATTTGTTAATTTCAATTAATTAGCTAATCACTAAAAAAAATGCATATTACAAAATATTAACCTACATATTAAAAATATAAACTCATAGGTTCATTTTTTCATTGTTGTATATGAATACAGCTTGCTCACCAGCCTCCTCAGCACTGAAGTGGTCTGTTGGGTTTCCTGCAGAGTCTGGGTTGAGCATGATAAGCTGGAAGCCCACATCCTCCAGCACAGCATCGAGTTCCTCCTCCTGGCAGGTGTAACGGTCTGCATACATCACATGCCAGGCCTGGGGTCTGGCCTGTCGGGGTATGGTCTGATTGTGTTCTTCTGCACTCAGGGATACTGAACAAGTATTAGAAATTAATTTATACATGGTTGATTAAAAGCTCATGCTTAATAATTTATAAATTATTGAATATAAACATATTTACATAAATATTTTAGATCAGTGAAAATCTGTACTCAAAACACAGAAAATTTAAATGCATAATCCTAACCAAACACGAAGGATTCAGGTCCCCGAATCAATACAATTAATCCAGTCACCTCTTACATCTATTTAAAAAAATTATCTTAGAAATAAAAATGGAAATTTAAAATTCATTGTTTCTTAGCATGTTTTTTGTCTTAAAAGAAATGAGGAAAACTTATTATTGGATGTTTGATTATGTAAACTGCTATATTTAACTGAAAGTACTTCTTTTAAACAGGTCTTACATTCGAAGGCCAAAGTGGTCATTGAAAAAATATTGAATTTGTGTTTCTGTGTTGACCTGGTTGCATATTTAGCAATATTAATATGGATGCACCAAACCAGCAGTTTTAAAGTTAGGACATAATATTGGTATCTAAGTAGTGGCTCCAATTAATGGGTGGTGACTGATAGTAATCGAACTCTGAGGTCAGAGTCAAAGGATGTAAGCAAAAAATATGTTGTTCCAGATGCAGTTCCAATATTTCTGTAAAATAGCAGACTTAATATGAATGTTTAATATTTTATCAGTACATCCTGAGCCATAGTTTTTTTGAAACATCCATCTAAGGCAAGGTCTTAACTACCTGCCAGAGGCAACCAGATTTGGGGCTAAAAGATACAGAGAGATGTTTGTACTGAAAAGTTAGCTATAATGGACCCATTCCATTAGCTAAAACTTACTTCACCTTATAAAGTTTATGCCAAATGGTGGGGCAGCACCTCAGTATTTCAGTGTCTCAACAGCTTCCCTGATGTTGAATTGTTACACATTACATCTAAAACTTGCCCACAAACAAAAAAGGTGTAAAGATCAAGAGATTTGTACTGTATGCATTAAATGTAGTAAATTTAGAATGTAGTATGCCTCTCTACATTGGTTTTGTGCAAAAGTCTTGAGACCCCTTATTTCTTCATATTTTGCATCCAATGAGTCAGGCTTAGTTGTATTTTTTGTGTTGTTTTAAGGCATCTTGAAGGAATTTTTGGCTCTTGATTTTGGCAAGTTGTTTGTCAGTCATTTTCAGTCCAGTCCCTGTACCTGACCAGTTCCAGCGGTTTTCATAATGTTTCTTGTTTAAGTTTAACTTAATTTAACATAGATCACTGTGTGGCTTAACAACAACAAATATAAATAATTATATTATTTAAAAAAAACATCTTAGTTAAGGCATGAACCGGTGAGAAACAGGTGCTGGTGATGACAGATGACGAGGCCGGTGATTAAAATACTGCTGATGCTGTATGGTTGGAACAGACGAGAGGGGAAATGAGGCTGCTGCTGAGGTTGTTACGTGAACAATCAATTTTAAAATTGTATTTCAGACACTTTGCATCCTGTCACAGTAAAACATATGTTTCCATTTATCTAATTAAATAAGAAGAAATGATTGGTGGTTAAGACCTATACAGTATACACAACACTATATATAAATCTGGTGATTGCAGGCTAGGCCACTGCTTAGGATCATTCACCTCATGACAGGATGACAAACTGAAAAGATCTTCTAGCGGTACATTTGAATGTGTTCAGCCAAATATTACTCCTTTCCCATGTCATATTAAACAGGAGGACAATATTTGTGTAGTACCACACAACAGAAAGACTTACTTTTAAGCTGGGCCCCTGACACTCTGTCAAGACAGCTCAGGTTTTCAAAGCTCTCGATGCCCTGAAACAGCAGAAGCCTGGCCTCTTTATGCACCAGCAAGGGCACGTTCTCCAAACGGTAGGAAATCAGCCCATTCTCCCCTAGACACGCCACAGGGACACGGGGGTAACGAAATGTCACACGAGTTCATTTATTAGCTTTTCAGAACTCAGCCGACCAGACTCACAGCAACACACATTCAAACCACATCACAGCATCCTCTACACGTGTTTCACCTTTCTCTGTCTGTAAAGTGTCTGAAACATGGTATACATTTAAACAAACCGAACAATTTACGCATTATTGTGATTTTAAAAACAGTAAATCTGAATCCAACCACCCACCGTGGTAGAGAAATTTTGCAATGTATTGCCCATTGTTTTCCCTCGCTGTGTGGCTTTGAAACACTCCCGATACAGTTTTCCCATCAGCAGGATAGTAAGTGTGCACAAAAGCGATCAGAATAACTGTAAACCAATACATCGTGTCATCACTTTCCCTTATAAAATGATCAATTTTCCGCAATGAATGAAGATCACGGCTTCCCTTCGCCTGCTTCGATGATTAACAGACCTGCAGACCAATCAACTGAGCAGAATTTCGAGCGCGTGCATTAGAAGAGCCAATGAAAATCCAGTGAAGGAAGGGAGGGCGGTTATGGGCAACGCTGGCAACAAATATGATACGTGTCAGCACTGCCGGAAAGCGTTTAAATGCGTCGGAAAGATGGCTCGTGATCTTGGTTACTAAACACTAACTAGAAAGGTATATCGTTGCTTGATTTGTTAAATTTATTAGTTGGCACCGCGGTTTAAATATTTAAAGGAAACATTTGTGTAGTCGTCACAGAGTGAATAGAGCAGCGGAGATTACGTTCGTGTGATTATTTTAGAGTGTTAGCTTTGTAGCTAACTGTATTCAGTGTCTCAGTGTTTGGTTGTAGTAAAGAGTGATCTGTCACTCGTGTTGTTTTATTTCTTTTGTGTATCACTGCTGTGTGTTAGACCTAGGCTTGACAGACTGAAATCGACTGAGATGGTGGACCGCAGCTTCACGAAGAGACTGTCACGAGGTAAAACTTCGGTGAAGAAGAGATCATTCCCTGGAAACCCACAAAGTAGTTACTGAAAGAATTATTAAACCATTTGTAAAAACAAAAAAAACAAAAAAATGTCAGATAAAAGTCAGAGTAAAACTGTCAGTGAGAAAGCACAGCTGGACTGTAAGACTGTTCTTGTTACTGGGGGAGCTGGCTTCATGTAAGTGCTGTTTATTGGTTTGTTATATTAACATTGTATTTTTCTTAGTCATTGGTCCACATTAATCATTTACTTCCCTCATTTAGTGGGTCACATCTGATCTTACTTCTGGCTGCAAGATATCCTCTGTGGCGAATCATTAACGTCGATTCTGTAAGTTTTATTACTCAGTATTTATAACTATGTGCACATTCATATTCATGATTTTTATAGATTATTTAGGGCCCAAGCACAACGACGTAGAGTTCTTAACATGCTCAAAAAGCATGCCTAATATATGGTTGTGGGGTGCGCCCAGGTGGCAATGGTGTAGGTGCTTGGGCCCGCTTATCGTTGCTTGTAACTATACTCTTTTTCTTTTATTCTCTCTTTTTTTAAGTTGAACTATTGCTCAAGTTTAAAGAATCTAATTTTTCTGGAGAATACAAGTACTTACAAATTCATTCAGGTAAGTCTTACACTTGGAAGAGCTATTGTGGCCTATCTTTCTTCATTTGACTGTTTAAGTAAAGGTATTGCTAGTGTAGTGTATTTACTGTGTTCACTAGTCTTATCAGTGGTGTCCAAAATGATTGTGTACAGTAGAAAGCTGAGAGACCCATGTTTAGAGGTCCGCTGAGTCTTCCTCATCCACCTTATCCTTACTGTATGTGGCACTGTTTAGTAGTGTAGTAATCTCTATTTTGCTCTTGATGGTTTCATGATACACTTTGCATCATAGTTAAACCCACTGGGACCTGCTTTTTCTGCAAAATATTCTGTATAGTCATAAAAACAAATCTAACATTTAGAAATGGTGATTAATGTAGAAATGTCCTGTTCTACTAAGCTTCTTATTATATTTTGTTATTCTTAACAGGGGGATGTATGTGACCAATACTTCATTAACCATCTGTTTTCTACTGAAAATATAGACATTGTTTTCCATTGTGCTGCTCATTCACACGTTGGTAAGTAATGTTCTGGAGATAGGCAGTAGTCATTTCTGTTACCTTTGCATCCCCTAAAATGTATATACAGTATGTTGTGCCTATGAGCTGTGAATCATACAGTAAGTATACTGATTTGTCTTTTGGGCATTGTGATTTTTTCAAATGTAATAAAATTTTATCACACTAAAATGTATTAGGGGGTGTGGGTTTGATTTCCGTCTCGTGTCTGTGTACATGGAGTTTGCAGTTTCCCCCTGTGCTTGGTGGGTTTCCTCTGGGTGCTCTGGGTTCCTCCCACAGTCCAAAGACATGCAGATTAAGCTAAATGGGCAATTCCCAAATTGCCTGCAGAAGATGCACGTTCTTTGTATTTTCTGCAAAAGCCATGGTATATTTATAAGGAATTCAGCAATTTTGGAACATTTATAATTTTTAAGTTTGCATAATATTTTTTTTTCCACTTGATTCAATTAAGAGAATTGACAAAAAAAATCTGTATGTATAAAGATTTAATTGCACTGCTCTAATGCACAGTTTTTTGTGTGTTTTATCAATTAGAGAATTCCTTCCTGTATCCATCGCAGTTCATGCATGTAAATGCAGCTGGCACAACTGTACTACTCCAAGCAGCATTTAAATCTGGAGTTGAAAAGTTCATCTATATGAGCACCGATGAGGTCTATGGAGACAGTTTGGACAAGGTCAGTCGCACATAATTTGGCATAGATTTTTGGTTGAATTTAAGCTTAAAGTAGCATATTTAGAATTAAATACTTTAATTGTATTTTGTTAGCAACTCCTTGAAGTTGCCATATTTTAGTTCTTATGATATCTAGAAGTTGTTATATTTTACTTCTGGCCATATTTTACTTCTTAACAAGTTGGCATACTGTAAATCTGTAGCTTCAAATGAAAAACAGCTCCTTCTCCACATAATCCTTTTGTGGAAGTTTATTTTAAGCCAATATGAATGCAGGAAACAAGAATTCCCTGAAAATGTATTTGAGGCAGAGGAGTAGCTGTACACCCTTTTTCTTTTTTTTTCTTTTCTTTTTTTTATCTTGCCTGGAGTGATGTCATACCAGGTGGGAAATTTGAAAGAGAAATTTGCATTTTTGTGTACAGTATGTGTGTACTCACTTGAGAACCAGGTAAAAGTTCAGAAATAATCAAAACGTGCATAATTGGTGCCATTTAATACTTGTGAATACATATTCAAAGCCATTCAGTAGTGGAAATAATTTTTTTCATTAAGCACCAGGATTGTAAATTACTGAATTATAAGGGGGTTTTTGGAGAAGAGTTATGAGAGAACAGCTTGAACTGTTAAGCTGTCAACCAACTGAATGGCACATTTACTGAAGTCAGAGATCACTAATTTAGTCTTGCTAATGTTTAAGTGAAGGCTGTTCTCGATGTAGTGTTACAATTTGTGTAAAAATGCAAGTATGCCATCCCACCCACACGGCCAATCTGGTGCCTAGAAATTTGAATTTGCTATCTCCATATAATTGGGTAGACACTTTTCTTTTGCACCATCAGCAGCCTGTGCATTTAATTTAACTGGTATCACATTCTATACCTAAAAACAAAGTTACTGGCCAATTAAGTGATGTATTTCTAGTTAAAATATAACCTATTTCATTCTTTTTTTTGCCAGTATTTTGATGAGTCGAGCCCAAAACAGCCAACCAATCCATATTCAACATCAAAAGCTGCTGCTGAAAACATTGTGATGTCATACTGGAAAAATCACAAGGTATCATAATACCATTGGTAAACATGTAGTGTCCTCACTGTTTATTAGTTATAATGCTCATTTTACTGAGGCTTCAGTGTTGTTTTGTTATTTTCTGCATTTTTTAGTTCCCTGTAATTATTGCACGGAGTAGTAACGTATATGGACCACGGCAATATCATGAAAAGGTATGCAAAATGTTGAGGTTTATTAATTGTTTTCATTATGAGTAATTATCAAACATGTACAACTGTTTAAAAAAAATTTTTTCCTAGGTTATTCCAAGATTTTTACTTCTTTTACAAGAGGACCAAAAATGGTGAGACTGTATTCCTTACATTAGAATTACAAATTACAAATAACTAAGCAATTAGAGTTCTGTTTTCTTTCACATAGCACTATTCAGGGGACAGGTCTCCAGTCCCGTCACTTTCTTTATGTAGATGATGTGACTGAGGCACTCTTGATACTCATGAAGAGAGGCATCATGGGAGAGATTTACAACATTGCAGCCAACTTTGAAATTGCAATCATACAGCTGGCTAGAGAACTGGTGAAGATGGTAAATTATTTTGTCTGAGTTTACATATTTGCATTCTGCTCAGCTTTTTTCCCCTTTTCTTTATAAACAGCACCTGCATTATATTTGCATTGAAAAAATATTTATAAAATTTCTGTAAAATATGATTTCTGTAATTTCTGTAAGATATTCTTTTCTTTGGTCTAACTGGGTATGACAAAATAGTCTGCCACCTCTGACCAGAAGGTAGTAGAATAAACAGTTGGTGGTTAGGGTGCATGCATATAACCTGGTAATGCTGATTTTTTTTTTTATTTATTTATTTATTTTTTTAATAATATATTTGCCTTTATGGTGCAGGCAGGCAGTTTTGGGATTTTGTTTATCCTTCTCTCTTTTTTTTTTTTTTTTTTTTTTTTTTTTTTTTTTTTAAGCTATTCTGTAAGCTGTAAGGATAATCAGTAGGAATATAACATTTGGTAGTTTATTTATTTATTTATTTTACTATTATTGTTTTAGATTAAATGTTTGTATACATACGCTTTATTATAATTATTATATTATTTTAATAATAATTGTAATTATTTCCTAGGTGAAAAATGCTTCTAATGAAGAGTTGGATGATTGGCTTACGTTTGTTGATGATAGGTGTGTATAAAACAAGTATTTGTATGGATTATAGTATGTACGAAGCTATTAATGCAGTCAGTGGCCATTTTGTTAGCTCCACTTGTTTAGACATACTTCTTTCCCATCTTAGAGAGAGAGAGAGGTGGACATTATAGGTATACTGTTACCTACAGTGAATTGTTTGTTGGTATACACTGGGAACTCTGAAACCTTTTTGCAGCTAAAAATCCCCATTCTTTCTTAGCATAGATTTCATATATAAACATATTTTATTTAATGAGATTTATCTTTTTTTATTTAAAGATATCATTTAAATATGTAAAATTATTGGCCTTAAAATAAGTCTATTAATCCTCGGTCACATGCCCAACATATTTTCATTAAGCTTGCCACTAGGTCACAGTTGACATCAATAGGATTACTGAATTAAGCCATTTTATTGTAATCAGTAAAATTGGTACTATATAGCTAGTAACTTTATATATATATATAAATCAAGCTGGGTTTGGACTGTTTTCACAGGAAAATAGGTATTCATGAAAATCCTGTAAATTCAAGCAGAGGTATTTGTCATCCAAGAGTAGGATATAAACGTATGCATTAAGAACCCAAACAAGGTTAAACTCCAGGGTAAACCTTGACATGCTTGATTTAAGATGATATAATTTGCATGGATTACTGCAGCATTTTATATAGAATATTATTTAGAATTAAAAGACAGTGACCCAAAACTCTGGATCTGTAGGCAAAAAAGCTAATGCTATATATGATCATCTATTATTAGTTTTAAAGCCATCTTGGACCAGAAATAAAAAAAATATATATGTAAAATCAATAACAACTCAATATCAAATGTTTGCTGAGTAATATCTTTTAACCAAACATATTAATATAAACATATTCATGTATGCAAGTAAGATTATATATCCTTTAACTCTATATACAGTACACACTACAAGAATGACTTACTGTCAACTTTGTCCACGTAAGTTAGTTATCATAGATTAGTAAGCAAGTTATCATAGACTACTAAAAAGGCATAACAGGCTGTGTACAGTGGACAGTTTTTTTGTGTAGATGGGTTAGTGAGTAATTGTACACTAAATGGCCAAAGGTTCGTGGACACCTGACCATCACACATGTGCTTAGACTTTTCCTAAACTGCTACAAAATTAAAAGCGCACAATTGTACACTAATCAGCCACAGCATTAAAACATCTGGCCGGTAAAGCGAAGAACATTATCTATTACGGTGGCACCTGTCAAAGCAAAAACCCTGCTGAACACTTTAGGATGAACTGAAACACTAGTCCTGCCCCGGGCCTCCTCAGCCATTGTCAATGCCTGACCTCACTAATGCTCTAGTGTAATGAATGAGAAACCCCCTAAAACCATACTTCAGAATCTAGTGGGTGTGATGATCAGGTGACAAGGAATTTATGGCCATATAGTGTATATCTTTTAGCTTTTGTCCTTAGTCCTATGGCTACACTTAATTTTGCACTTCCCAAAAACAGTTTGTCTCACATTTTCAATGGATACTGTAGACCTGTCCCTAATCATTGCTGATGTAATCAAAAAGGTTATGATGCCTATCCTAAGCATGGATTCAACACAATTAGTTAGCATATAACTGTGGAAGATCGATTCATAATCCCAGTATCAAGTGTCACCGAAATGTGGAATCTGGTTTCTTTCAGGGATTCCCCATATTGTTTGAAGGGATATTATTTCTTTGTCACAAATCTAAGGCATGTAGCTTAAGCCCTTCATTAGGAATAATGAAAGCCTTATACAGTACAAATATAAATGGAATTTAAATTTAACCTTCAAACATGGCTATGTTTTGACCAATGGATGCATATGGCTTTTGAATTAAACCTTAATTGAGGTTTTATTTTTGCATTTTAGACCTGTTTGTGACCTGAGGTACCCCATGATCTCAGAAAAGATGCACAAACTTGGATGGAAGTCAAAAGTCCCATGGGAACAAGGCATCAGAAGGACAAGTAAGGACATTAGTGTTTGTTGCTTAAACAATAGGCCTGTGTTTCATAACGTTGAGATATCAACAACAACCTGTGCAACAATACTTTTTGCTTAAAGGCTTCACATTTATCAATATAAATGATGGTAGTTTTATTTTACTTTATAGACATGTCAATAATTTCACTTACTGTAGTTTCTACTGCTACTAACATTCGATATAAGCTTTTTACTTCATTAAATGGCTGTACAATGTCTACAAAAGAAAGAATTAATGTTTTTTCACTTGTTTGATTGATTAATATTTAGCATATATAATAGGCATAAGTATTAAACACACAATGTTATTAAAAAGTTTGTGTCTAGCCTTGTGTCTTATGTTAATGTCTTCTTTCCTTTCAGTTAAATGGTATGAAGAGAACAAATGCTACTGGCCAGTGCTCACTGACAAAGAGTCTTAAGGATATTAGTAAATGGAACCAATCATTTCTAAATGCAAAGAACCTTCCCCAATGAGTGGCTGTCGATGTGTTAACTAAAAACAAACAGGACTGAATTACATTCTTTTATATTATATTTTAGGTACAATGTGACTTTTGCAAATGTTTATTTTTTATTAAAAATCACATGTAAAATATCATTGTTTTTTATTTAATGGAATATTAGATTTTTTTATTTATTTTTTTAAAAATATGCTATGTTGCCAAAAATGCCTGGGTCCTATTTCCAACTAATGCCCAAAACCCAGCCACTGGATACAGAAATTCCTTAGTTCCGGCCTCAAGCCTGGATTAAATGGGTGGGTTGCATCTGGCAACAAAAAAACCTGTATCAATGTGAATCAGATAGGGAACCCTTGACAAGAGCAGCTAGAAAAAAAATCCATTGCCAGTATATGTGGACACCAGACCAATTACACTTATGTCCTCTTAATATCCTATTCCATATTTCTTCCCCACATTGCTGTTATAATAACCTCTGCTGTTATGGAAAGGATTTCCACTTTTAAGATTTTGGACCATTTCGGTGGGAATTGGTCCATTCCGCCACAAGAGCATTATTGATATCAGACAGTAGTTCATTGAAAACTACAGGTTTAAAGTCTATCAAGTGTATTTAAAAATATATATTATTTATTCTGGTCATTAAATGCTAAATAAAAATTTGGGTAAAACTTCGATTCCTCTGTTATTTCTTAAGCTTTGCATTACTTGTTTTTAAAGATTTTTTTTTTAAGGCTGAGATGCAGTGCACAATAATTGCTTCACATGGGTGTGAGCACGGGGCTGACATGAACACTCTATAAACGCAGAATCGAATCCTCAACCCTGGATGTATGAGGCCACAGTGCTAAAAACAATGCCACTGTCTCAACACCTGGCAAATATATAATCACACCATGATATTCCGTTCGACCATCTTTAGTTTGACTGTGGTCCACTTTTGTTGTAGTAAAGATTTAACAATCTTATGCAACATCACAATCTTTTTTTGTTCATTTTTGTCATTTTATGTATCTAGCAAATTTAAAATAAAAGCAAATGATCCAAAGTGCTTTTCAAAAGAATCAACACATACAGTGCTGTGAAAAAGTATTATTTTTTTCAATAAAAACTTTAATCTCTAAGCACCATAAAAGAATGTCATTGTCGATTGTACTGCACTAAAATCCAACAGAACTTACATAGAGCAGGAGCCAGAGTCAACAGTGAGTAGGTCATTATAAACCTTAAATAAGGTGGCTTCTGTGCTATGCAATGCTTTAAAACCAGACGGAAATTTATAAAAGTGTTAGAATTCTTCAGGTACAAGAAGACCTGGTTAAAGACAACTTTTTCCAAAACCTTAGCAATAAATGGGATTTTAGAAATGGGCATGTAATTACTGATGGTGTTGCGGCCTAAGCCTCAGGTAGCTGGGCGGTAGGAAGGAGGAATTAATGGTATTGAACAATCCTATCGGTCTGTGAGCATTTTTTTTATTAATTCAGCATAATATGCCATCTTACCTGTCTTATTAAATCTTTGATATAGTTTTAAACATCTCTTAAAAGTCCTGACTTCTTATGAGACTTGAGGATTGTCTTTTTTCCATTTACTCTCTGCTATCCTATGAGCATGTCTAGCTGCATGGATAGAATCATTCTGCAGGGGGAGCTAACAGTATTTGATTTTTTTTTTAAGTCTTAACTGGGCAACATAGTCTAGTGTGTCTATGCAAGAAAAGCTGACGAGTGTAATAAGCTCTTCAGGGTTAAAGCAGGATGGAAACGCGTCTAGAATACAAAGTAGGTGCATGAATGTGAAGGTGTTAGAAAAGTGACTGGCTGTGGCTGAATTTATGCATAGGACAAGGCAATGGGATTGGGTAGAGATGGAGAGGAGACAGCATGGAGTCGAAAACAATCATAAAATGATCAGAAACATTTACATAAATAACTTATAGGTTTGAAACAGAGAAACTAAATGACTAGATTTTATACTAGATGAGATTTTATAATGTCATTTAAAAAGAAGGACTTGGTCAACAATGATCAGGCAGGTATCATGGCAAATTTAACAACTGAGAATTGAGAGTGGGTTTGAATCAAACTGATGACGACAAGATTTCACAGAGTTTCAGTCAAATAAGGTTTTTAGCATTGCAAATTTATGTTATTGACAAATACTATTGCTGAGTCTAGACCTAACTGAGGAAACCCCAGATTATAACACTGCCTCCAGCGGCTTGTACAGTGGACCTGTAATGTAGGACATAAAGGTTTTTAGTCCCTATAAAGTTTTCCACATTTTATGTTTCCCTGGGTTCAATTCCTTTTCTTTCCTCATTATTCTATACAAAAAGTAAAAACAGGTACTGTATTTGGTGCGTTTTTCTTAGTTTATGAAAAAAATACTGAAATATGCCATTTACATAAGTGATCAGACCCATCACATAGACCCGTTCTATCTGTTATTGTTCTATCTGGAACAACAATCTACCAGTGGCAAAAGCCAAACAACTCCAACTGAAAGTCTCTGCAGCATTAGCCAATGGTCAACCAATGGCCCTGAAAGCTTATGAGAGAAATGAAACAATCTCCATCCTGCTTGCAGCTAAAGGAAGATGTGCCGTCATCTTGAGTACTGCAAATAACCACAGCAAAGTCTGAGAATGAACTTCTGGAGGACCATCATACTTATGATAAACTGAAAAGAGATCGCAAAAGCATTTACAGTATAAGAAAAAGGTGATAGACTGCATTTCCAGTATGACTTTATCAGTCTCTCACACCATTCTGAAGGAATTTTGGTCCATTCTTCAGTACAGGATTGTTTTATTTCATTGAGGCTTTGAGACATTTGTTTATGCGGGTAACCTCTTAAGGTTGACCCCATAATTACCCATGCCAATTTCATTACCTAATAAAAAAAGAAAAAAGAATTTTCCTACACCATGATTTCATTTCCAGTTTGATGCTGATCAAAGTGCCTTTGATGATCTCACAAGTTAAATTATACAATTTCCACTGAAAGTAACAAAATTTCACCTTTCACACCAAAAATACTAAGTTTACATTTCTCAAAATAAATATTTATTAACATTTAGATATTAATTAGTTAATTTTAATAGATGGGTGTGTGCGTTAATTTGTTTTGCCCAGCAAAAGATGTAAATGCAAAAGAGGTTCGAGAATGCTGAGTTAGACCGATTGATTTGTGGACTTTGACTACCATCTAGAGGGTAAATAACTTGTTAATAACATTATAAAACCTATTTTAGTTTTGAGATGTAAATTCCCCATAATTTCACATATTATTATACCTTTACATAACTATTAATTGAAAACTTTTAAAAGTATCAATATTAAAAATATTGAAAAATATAATATAAATATGATTCGATAGTTTTACCAGATCTGTTATAGCATTATATATAGATTTGGGAAATGTAGTAAGATATTTTTATTGCCATATCAAGTTTATTTCATGAAATAAACATTTGCCTGTGGGCAAATATACAAAGCATGCTGACCAACTTGTAAATTCTACAAGAAGTTGAGTGACGTATCTCACAGCTGATTTAATTGAACATGAAGATATTTTTAAAACAATGTTACAGAAATAAAATTATTTAAATATGAATTTGACTTGTGAGATGTGAGACTATTTTGGACTGCATTTGGTATAAACAGTTTTGTATCTAAGTCTCAGCTGATAGTTGGTAAGCTCCACAAAAAGGACTTTGTTACTTGAAAAGTATTTCTTGTTAAACATTTACACATTTTACTATGTAGCACGTAGATACAGAATGGATTAATTTATGGTCAAGTTATCTGGTATCACCTAAATGAGGATGGGTTTCCTTTTAGGTCTGGTTCTCTTCAAGGTTTCACAGGGACTTGGTGCACATAAGATGACCTGAGAACTGAGCTTGCTACACAGCTGCCTTTCACAGGTGGAATCCCAAATGGCACCCTGATGGTAATTTGGGAACACCAATTAACCTAATCTACATGTCTTTGGACTGTGGGAGGAAACCCACCAAGCACGGGGAGAACATACTAATTCCATGCACACAGAGACGGGAATCGAGCCTGGCCGGGATCGAACCCAGACCCTGGAGGTGCAAGACAAGAAAATATTTTTCCACAAAGCTAGAAAAACAAGTAAATTTAAATTCATCCCGCCATTATATCCAAATTTCCAGATATTTTAGTGAGACATGTTTACTGATTCATCGTTTTAATAATAATAATAAAAAAATCTCTAATAGCCTGAATAAGTAAGGACAGTTTCGATTTTGGGTGGCATGGTGACGTAGTGTTTAGCAATGTAGCCTCGCTCCTCCAGAGTCAAGTTTTTAGTTTGGGTTTGTGTTGTTTGCATGTTCTCCCCGTGCTTGGTGGGCTTCCTCCGGGTACTCTGGTTTCCTCTCACAGTCCATAGACATACAAATTAGGATCATAAGCTTTTTTAAATGCTCAAGTACCCTGAGTGTGACCATTATGCTTGTGCCCCTGCAATAGACTGGCACCAGGGTGTATCCCCTCAAATAGACTATATGGCTAGGTAGTATAGAGAATGAGAGAAGAGAGATTAATTTGGTATTGCCAGTTCAATCTTTCATCTGGAAATAAAAAGAGTATGACACAACTGCAAACCTGATAAGACATGGCTGTCCACCTAAATTGACAGGCCAGGCATGAAGAGCATTAATCAGAGAAGCAGCCAAGAGGCATTACATTACAATATTCTAACAATCATTAAATGTAAATTAACAACTAGATGTACTGATTGTATTTTTCTTGGCAAATGCCAATTTCAGTTTTTCAAAATCTGAATTGCTGATACAATTTTGAATTTTGGACAATTTGGGTTTTATTTTTGTAAGACCTGAAATTGACCACATGCACTAAACATTTTTCTAACTTTATTGAAAAATAATGATTATAACAAAATGTTTATAACAAAACATGGACTATTAAATAACAACACAGGGCTCATAGGATTTTTGAGCAACAAATTGCCAAATTGCCATGCCTTTTTCATTAAGGTGTTATGGGATCATCACTGCATGACACCATAATACTTTATGTATGGATGTACCTTTCATTGTATATGATTTTACAGATATTTGTGTTGTTTTTCTCTTGTTCAGCCACGCACCTTAAAAAGGTTGCATGGGTTTCATTCCACTGGGTCTTTTAATAGTGAACTGGACAATCTATTAACCAAATTAGATTATCTGTTCATTCATTTATTCCTTGCTGTTAGTGTTATACTCAACAGGTAGGCTATTAATGTTTCAGAAATCCTAATAAATTCTGTATAGTATTACAACTAGCTAATCAGCCAGTTATGTAGCAGCAGTGAATGCATAAGATAATGGATAGACCGGCCAGCACTACAGGTAATATTTACAACAACCATCAGCATTTTTTCATGTGGTATTTCTCTAACTTCGGATCTCCTGTAATTTTTATGCCTAAAAAGATCCAGTGAGTTGAATTTTAGACAAACAGCTACAGTGTACAAATGTGGTATGAAGAAAAGTATCTAAGAATACAGAACCCATCTAACCATAAGATAAAAGGGCTACATAAGCAAAAGGGCAGATCGGGTTCTACTCAGCAAATGCCCGCTTCCAGCAGCATAATGCATGATGTCACAAACTGGGCTCATGAACATGACAGTGAGTTCAGTGTTTTTCAGTGATCTTCCCAGGCACTGGATGTGAAATTCTCAATTAAACATATAGAATTTTATAAACGCACAAGCAGTATTCAGCCGGTTCTGAAGCAGGGATGACTCGGTTGGCCTCTGTGGCAGTATGCAGCTCTAGAACATAGTGTGCTCATGGTGAGATGACTGGGAACTTTTTTTGTCTCTTTTCCGCATGGGGGAAAAAGGCAAACCACAGAAACAAAAACAAAAGAAAACTGGCAGCATTTCAGGGGTCTATTCAGTCAAGTTCAGTTTAGTTTGTCACTCTCTCGCTCTCACTCACACAAACACAGATCACACTCAAGAATCATCTGTTCATTTTCTAGCTGAAAAATCAATTTTTCAAAAGATTTATTACAAATGACAATACAATGGTTTTCAGTGAAAGATTTTACAACAAATGTTCAGTGTCTAATGTCAAATCTTTAAAGTTATAATGAGAAAAAGATGGTATATAACCCATACTGTTGTTATAGTAAACTAACAAAATAATTGTTATAATTGTTTATTTTCTTTGAGTCCTTGCAAATAACCTTTTATAATACCAATTACAATCTCTAAAGTCAACTTTAAACAGACATCGCCTGTTAAGACACAAACAATAAATTCAGTTTCCTTGAAAAAAAAAATTCTCTTAGAAAACTTATATTTACTGTCAACTTTAAACTCCATTATTTGCTTCAATATGTAACTGTAATATACAGAAAATGACAGGAAAACAAACACCTAAATCAAACTCGAGTAAAGAAAACATCTCTTCATAAATTTTTCCTGATCATGGCACTCAGGTCAGACTGAGATGGAAATGGGTGACTGAAAAATTATGCACAGCATCAGATCAGTGCTTACATCAGTGAATTTAAGTATATAAAATAAACATCTATCGCATAATTATATATACTGTCGGGTCTATTCGTTTTTGCACAAGGCTACAATTTTCACATTTTTTCCTGTGAATACCTCCACAACGGATAAGAAATTGAGCAGTTGAGATATTATTAAATTGTAGAAGATACAGAATGATGTCTAGCAAATTTCTGCAGGGCATCAAACCGGATACAAACAGTAAAATGGTACAACCTCACTAAACCATTTCAAAAACATCATCCCCTCATCAGTGTGCACTTTTGTATATTAAACTAAAATTTTAAGCATAAAAAAATTTGAGCTTGCCAACTTGTGCTCCTATTGCAACTCAAATATACAATGTATTCTGCAAAATAATCATCAGAAAACATGTCACTAATACAACAACAGATAAACTAGACCACTGTATTAAATTGAACACTGTTCTATATTTTAATAAACTCATAAATTAAATTATTATCCAGCAAATGAAAATATGATATGTGAGTGTAAATACAAAATTAAAGTGTATTTTTAAAATGCTTATAAAAGACAGCGAGAGAACCAAAACATGCCTTAGGAGACGTTGTAAGACGTATTAAGAGAACTATTAACTTCCTTTAAAATAATAGCTTTACTCTTATTAATGGTTCTCTTAATATTTCTTACAATGTCTCCTAAGGCATGTACTAGGTATGAACAATTTCCACCTATTATAAACATGTACTAGGTATAAACGATTTCCACCTATTATAAGGCATGTACTAGGTATGAACGATTTCCACCTATTATAAGGCATGCACTAGGTATGAACGATTTCCACCTATTATAAGGCATGTACTAGGTATGACCGATTTCCACCTATTATAATTTTACATGGGTAAGCAAAGTTTCCTATGTAGGTAGTGTTATCTGCAAATTAATTTGCAATTAACTTCATATTTTTAAGAGGCATAATATTGAAAATAAAATAAACTTTTACTTCCTCTCTCAGCCTCAGGTTGCATCTTTTTGTGGACAATAAAATTTGTTCCTCTAGAAAATAAAATAAACTGCAGTGCGTGCGCGCATATACACACACACCAAGGTTGTTTATGAAATGAACTTGCACATTGCAGTTACTAAAATAAAGACATTCCTCTGTTATGTTTCAATAAGTCACAGTTATTCACAGTTATTCACAAGTCTTTTTAGAAGATTACAATGATGAACCAAACATTTTTAAGTGAGAGAACCTCACCATGAACAGTGCTGAATTTACTGAATTTTCACGTCCTTACTGTTGATCCATTGGAGAAATGCATCTTTTCAGTGGGATGATTTTCTACAGGGCTAAGCTCAATCGGTGTAGCTGCTTCTGTTGGAACCTGCTCTCGCCTCTGACTGCGGTAATGATGCGTGATAACCCATGCAGCAGAGCCCAAATAAACCACCGTCAGAAGGGTTAAATAAAAGAAGTACACAAAAAACTGTAAAAAAATAAACAAACAAAAAAAAAAAACATATGACATACAATTTAGTGGTCAAGTGTACAAGTCATCAGTGAATTTCTTTCATTAAACTCCATCATAGTGTATTCTGGTTCTATTATTCTAGTTTCCTGTTCAAGGTTCCAACATAATGACAAATGTAGCATGTAGAGATTTGAAATGGCAGAAAACAAAAGAGTTCGGGGAATTCTGTTTTTCCATTCTTAAACAGTTTTCGCATTGGAGCCAGTTGTTTGTATTATCCTGCTGAAAGTAGTCACTACCATCAGAGAATCATGCCGCCATGAAGGGGTGTATTTGGTCTCCAACAATGTTTAGGTAGACAGTACATGACAAAGTGACATCCATGTGAAAGACACAAAGACACAATATCCCGAGCAGAACATTGCCCAGAGCATTACCGAGCCTCTGCCAGCTTACTTTCTTCACTAAGTGCATCTGTGCATCTCTTCCTCAAGTAAGTGATCCGAGCAATTCATGAGGCGAGGACACCTTCTGCCTTGTTTGCAAGGCTGCTCTGGTTTGGTTCAGATGTTCAACTGCACATTGAGTTGACAGGGATGAATATGCACTGTGTGTTCAGACACCTTTCTATCAGAGCCAGCATTAACATTTTCATCTATCCGTGCTACAGAAGCTCATATATTGGACAAAACAAGCTAGCCTGTGCTCCACACGTGCATTATTAAATCTGGAGCCCATTACCCTGTTGCTGATTCATTATTGACCAGTTTTGGTACATACCAGCCACTAGATGAAGTGCCGGTCCCAAGCACAGATAAAATGGGAGGGTTTCGTATAAATTACTATTGATAATTAATATGATTGTGTTAATGTGCTGTTCTATGGCTAATCGGTTTAAATGCAAGTAATAGACATGATGTGACTTTCAATAACTAATAAACAGAATTTCTGTTTCAATTAAGCACAAACACTAATATTGCTTGTACCATTGAAAACATTTTACTTACCTGTGAGTGTACTGGCAGACCCAGGCCTCTCTTATCTACCAAAATGACAGTAATTACAGTCTTCAAGATCGTTCCCAGGAAGGTGTTTATTCCAAAGACTAGAGCACACAGCTCTTTAGTTAGAGAAGAAGCAATCTGAAAACTATTTAAAAGAGAAGAGAAAAACAAATTATTATTTTTTTCTGTTTGAATACATGCTCCTTGAGCCATCAGATGGCTGACCAGGCTTTTACTTTTCTCTTACTAACGATGAGGGTTTTGCAGCTGTACACAGCATGTGATTAACTACAAGAGGTACAGATTCTTACCCACACCTACAAAAACATTATGTTAAGGCTAGAACATACACAGGATGTGGCCATGGAGACAATGCAGCAATAACTGCATTACAAAAAAAAAACTGGTGGCTCAGTGGTAGGTGTTTCACCTGCCATGCAGAAGGGCCGCGTTCGATTCCCAGCCAGTGCCCAAACCCCCCAGGCCACTGGATGCAGTGCCGGTCCCAAGCCCGGATAAAATTGGAGCGTTGCCTCAGGAAGGGCATCCGGCGTAAAAACCTGTGCCAAGTTGGTGTGCGGACTGGATATTCCACTGTGGTGACCCCTTGCCAGGAGCAGCCGAAAGACTAACAACAAAAATACTGTATCTATACCATATTCACTTAAATTAGCAACGGATACCCAGTATACTGCAGATTGGTGTAAATAAAAAAATATATTTTTCCTGGATGGCTTAGCTGCCCTTATACAGTCTGTACAGTACTGTGCAAAAATCTGCAAACGGCACATTCAAATAACAATTGATGTTATGCTTAAAATATAAAGTATCAGGTGTAATTTGTGCCAAAAAAAAATGTGAACCAGAACCAGCCACAGTCCTTTGGGGAATTTTTTGCAATTGCTTCTTTTTTCATATATGCAAAAGCAAAAGCTTTCTTTTTCTCTTTCTTACTTATGTATGAAGTGGTCATTTACATAATATGCTAAGATTACATTTTTTGGGGGGGATATTAATGTTTGAAAATTAGAAATGATTTTTGTACTGACTTTTTAATGAAATCATAAAATAAGCATGTATAAGAAAGTTTATTACAAAAAAAAAAAAAAACAGAATGCCTAAGACCTTTGCATACTGCTGTATTTATCTAATGCATGTAATTACTCAGAGCCTGCAGTACTCACGTTGCAATAGGAACCAGGAATTGGTAAAAGCCTCTGAAGAGGATATAGGCCATGTAACACACCCAGATGTTGGTGGTGGTGCCCATGAGAAGGAGCAAACCAGCTTGGGCTGCAGTAATCACCCCAATTACCAGTTCTGACCAGACGTTCCATTTGATCTTCACAAACCCTGCCACAAACGAAGTGAGTGCACCTAAGACAAAGAGACAGCATTATTTTCTACAGTACTAATCATATTAGAACCATTATCACATTGTTCAAAAATAAATATGCATAGTTATTAAAGGAAAATTATTTTAATATACTACTTTATTTATTGTTAGTTATAATGTAAACTTGTAAAAGTCAGTGCAGCTACTTTTTAAAAATTTAAAGTTTGGCTGTTCTACAATATTATTACATTTAGCCATTTGGCAGACGCTCCTATTCAGAGCGACGAAAAGTTTACCTTATTAATATAGGGTATATAAGCTCTCTATGGAGGACAATAACACAGTCAGTCAAGCATCACTTTTAAACGAACAAAATGTTCAACAGACACACATTTTACATAATTATGAGAGAATCACATTAACAATAGTGCCTTGCAACATATTCAACCAAATAAGTGATTTATCTTTTTCTTCATTTCAACAGCTTTGACTCTTCGTAATCACATCACCGTCAAAAAAGGACACAAAACCTCTCTGGAACTGCAAAGATCATTCCGAATGCACGCCACAATACAACTGCTCAGTTACATATTACAGGCCATTCCAAATACTAATATTGTAAAGGCTAATGAGGTGCTAATTAAGAAATGTCCAATCAGAAAATATAGCGTATTACTGCAAAGTCATACCTCATTGTGGTAGATTT
The DNA here is from genome assembly GCF_024256425.1 of Clarias gariepinus. Taxonomy (NCBI): domain Eukaryota; kingdom Metazoa; phylum Chordata; class Actinopteri; order Siluriformes; family Clariidae; genus Clarias; species Clarias gariepinus. The sequence continues at coordinate 30,324,873 of NC_071105.1, forward strand.
TATGGGCTAAAACAGACCAGCTCTAAAAGTAATTTTTAAATGATAAAAAATCAAAACACTATGCTTCATACTAATTAACACCTTATCTCAGTTTTATAAAAGCAGAAAATTATTTATTTTCGGTTGGTGCTTTGTTGATTAATACTGTGGGAAAAGTGCTAGTTTCACAACTTGCACTTTTATGCTTCTTTCGCATTCTCTGCAAAACTGTTCTGCAAATTCTAGCTTTAAGTATTACAAATTGCTTTCATATTTATCTATTTATGTATTAGCATAGCTTTGCAAAAATGTAACACTAAACATGAGGATGATGACAAACCGGTTCAGGCAATGTGCTCCACACTGCACGTAAGGAAAAAATAAAAGAAGAAGAAAAAGAAAGCAGGTTAGGTAATATACAATATCAATTATTGACCCAAGCCTTGTAGGACTATTATCATGATGGCTGTGACAGATCATGTGGGACTCACCCAGCAATGTTGAGGCAGCTTCAACCCCTCCATTATAGACATGCTTCTGGTCTGTGGCTTGATCCAACGTGTTCCACAGAATGTGCACGTAGAACACCACCAGGTAATACCCAGCTGAATTGAACACCCACCACAGGCTCCACAGTCTTAGACTAGGGACTTTCACAACATTGCGAATCTCTTTCAACATCTGAATGAACACGGAGTCCATGCTGAAGAAAGTTTTCCGACTGCTACAGGCACCTGATGAGGCTTTTTCACATTGTGTGACCACTTCATCTGGTTTCATTCTGTCCAGTTCTGACTGAGTGGCAGATCTATCATCATGTCTGTGGTTTTTGTTAAAAAACAGGCTTTGTTTTGGCCACGGCAAGCAGGTGGAGAGCAACAGGCCAAAAGAGACAAAGCCCAGTGAGATGGCACTCAGAGTGCCGTATGAGATCTCAGACAGTGACTTACACAGCTGACCCGTCACTGAACTGGTAAACACACCGAGCAGCACAGAGGAGCGTGAGTAACTAGCCACATGCTGATACATATTTGCCGGCACAAGTGAAAAAATGTAAGAGGAGTAGGCAACACGTGCCGCCATTGTGATGCCGTAAAAGAACTCCATGAACTGCATTTCCAACAGGGTAGTGCCCAGCAGTAGTAAGAGCCAAATGGAGACATGGCTCATACTCTGCAGGACCAAGACAGGTTTATATCGCAGGTAGTCAGTCAGGAGAAACACAGGAACCAGTACAGCCATGTACGAATACGAGAGAACTGGGTTAATCTCATTCGTGACCTGCAGAAACCACAAAAACAGAAAGCATTTAGAAAATAATTTGTTATGATAAACAGACTCATATCACGCACATTTTATTTGAACCTTGCCCAGGAACAACTGTTAGTTGGTTTTTCTCACTAATTAAACTAAACCAAACTTTTGAAAAAATTTAATACACGTTGAGAGGATGTACGGCCAAATTTTTCCGAGCTGAGTGGGCCGGGGGGGGGGGGGGGGGGGGTAATCAAGCTTTATTATAAGTGCATCATTATAAACATAAGAGTGTTTTTGTTTAGTTGTTTTATATTTATATACATATATTTATTTAGGAAAATAAAGAAAGGTAAATTGTATTTCTGTAAGTGCAAGTACTGTATTGTTTTCTTGTTTTCAATAGAAATATTTTGAAATATATATATATATAAACTAAACCAGACTTTGGGGTCAAGTGTTCTCGGAAATAATACTGGGCCCTAATGTAAAAACACCTTTAGAACAGCGAATAAACTGTAGATTTTTGCTGTAACTAACCAGTAGGTGGACTAGCTAGAATAAATTGCCTCGTGAATGTGTGTGAATGTATGTGCCTGCTGCCCTGCAATGCCCTGGAACCTCATTCAGGGTGTTTTATAACCTAATAGCTGATGTTAACAAAATAGGCTCCAGATCACAGTGACCCTGACCAGGATGAAACAATCACTGAAGATAAATCAACATTACTCATCTGACTTATTGTTCCTGATTCACACTTAATAAAACACATCAAAAGTACACATTTCCTCTGTTCAACTGTAAACTTAAAATACAATGACAATGCAATATCACAATCTGGATTAAGCAACCACTGTAATAAGACTAATTACGGTAGAACAAATTCTTATACACAAACATCTCACACACAGACAGTACTACCTAAAAATTGACACTGATACACAAAACAGTTCAGGTGTGAGAAAAGAATTGAGGCCTACAGGATTTACTAGTTTACAACATGTGTGACCTACTCAGCAGGAATGTAAACTTTGACCGAGTCTATGCACAAATACATGGGCTTAAGTGTTCCAGCTGCAGGAGGCAGTGCAGATGACGGGGACAACTAATCCAAAATAACTGGCCACTGAGCACAAAAAAACAACACGTGGTCAAAAAAAAATAAACAAAAGAATAAAAGAAAATTACAGACAGAAAAAAAAATATTATTTAATTATATACTTTTTATATTTTTAGCTTATCATTCAACCTTTGTGGTAAAATAGTTTATATAACTAACAGATAACTTTATTAAATTTAGTGCATGTTTACTGTCATTACACTTTACACAGGTGTAGAGACAGACAAATAGCAAATAAAAGGAAAGAAATGTGATGGGAGGAACTTGTGTGAGTATGGTTTGAGTTTACTTTACATTTTAAACTTAGAGAATATAGCAAAGTGAATAGTTAAAGAAGCATTAAAATCATGTAGGTACTATGTTTCCTTTTGTCATCAGGTTGTATAAGGAACTAGCCATAGAGAAAGGTCCATATCCAAAAACAGAAAGGTATAAAAAGAACAATAAGTGTACAGTCTAATGCAAAAATATTGAAGCATCAGTGCTTTACACAGACATTTGTGTAGAAATGAAATGGTAAATGATAGATTAGATAAGCTTTCATTTACAAATATTTACATCAGTGATTTAAACAAGCGGAACAGTGGTTAGCACTATCACCTTGCACCTTCAGGAGTCTGGAATCGATTGCCGCCTCGAGTTTGTGTACATGGAATTTGTGTGTTCTCCCTGTGCTTGGTGGGTTTCCTGGGGTTGGTGGGTTTCCCGGTTTCCTCGTACTGTACAGTCCGGAAATCGTGCAGATTTGGCTAATTGGCATTCCCAAATCGCCCACAGTGTGTGAATGTGTGTGTGTGGTCAGTAAAGAAAGGTCAATTAAAAAATATGCTAGTTAAGGAACCTCTAAAAACAACAATCATTAACATCAAGAATCACCAAAGAAAAAGATTAAAAGTATTTGGCAATTGTTAAAACAATTGGCATGTTAGAAGAAGCTGTTCTGTAGGAGAGCGGAAATACAGAAGCCATACCACAAGATGCAAATCACTCATCAGCCTCATGATTCTGAGGAACAGACTTTGCAAGGCATTTGTAAAGAAATAGAGTTGACCCACAAAAGTTCTAGAAACAAAATGTAACTTTAAGCAAAGTGAAGGAACAGACAAAATGTGAAAAAATAAGCTATCTGTTTGTGGTTCAAAACATACAAGCTCAAGTCAACTACAGTGGAGGTAGTGTCATGACTCGGGCGAGCTTCAGGAACAAACTTCCTAATCTTTATTGAAGATGTAACTCATGACGGTGAAACAGTCTACAAAGAAATGCTGCCCGCAAGTTTACTGAGAAATGTTTATTCATTCATTCATGTGATCTGCTTGTGATGCATGTGTTGACTGGGGATGGGTCCACTTGACCATGAAGATGGTCTTCGACTCAGCTGATTCAGACAGCTGTTTTCTGATAACTTGTGACTGCAGTCGCTCAATAATACTGGGCTGAAATTAATACAAACTGTTTTGTACCTAAGAATTAAGAAACTGGAACCTCGCTTGTTATACTGAACTTCCAGCCTCCTAACAGACAGTATGATAAGGATGGGTTTTTTGTTCACTCTGGTTTCTCTCAAGGTTTTTTTGTAAGTTTTTCCTTTGCCACCGTCGCCCTCTGCTTGCTCATCAGGGTCAATCAGATCATTTTGATGTATAGTATATTTTCTCATACATTTTTCATACACAGTTCCCCAATGTCCTTAATTATTGGACATTGTTTAAAGTGCTATTTAAATAAAATTGAGTTGAATTTTTTTTTTATAAAATAAAGTGCAGGTATTGCAAGCAAGGAATTTGCAACCAAAAATAAAATGTGATTTGCTTTAAGACTATTTTTCTGTAAACTTTTGCTCACCTAAAGACCAGGTGGTCTGCAAGCAACATGCCATTTTCCAATTTCTAATAACACCGTGGTTCTTAAAGTGTGGGGTGCACCCCACTAGTGTGGAATACAGATATGACTGGTGGGGTGCAATGAAGAAGAGGAAATTAGTGGAAAATAATAGGAAAGTACCTATTCTAATTCATGCTTTTCTTTATTGACAATAAAGAGCGTACACTCAAAACTAAACAATCACACACAGAGAAATGGATTATTAATACAAGTAAATTAAAATAACATTAATTAGGGGCCGGGAGAAAAAGTGGAACCATAGTGCAACAATAACGGTTTAACCCCGGCATGTTAATTTCAGAGAAACAATATAAGGAATCTTATATATATATATATATATATATATATATATATATGTGTATTATATATGTAATTATCACTTATTCCAATGTGCATCATATGCTAATGTCTCTGTATTTTTGTTAAAAATTAATATTTTATCAGGCAGTACTAGTCTGGTATTTCTTGTTTCCAGTGTGGCAACAAAGTTGCTTTTTAAGCCTTCAGGCGCTAAACAAAAGGGAAGATTAATATTGTTCTACGCTTTTTGTTTGTGTGCAGCATTTTGCGATGATCCCTAAATCATTCGTTGCGCCGTAGAGAATAATGGTGTTTATGCTTTTAAACATTTATAATTTAAGCGCTTAATCGAGAAAAAGACGGGTGTAGCTTAAAGACAATGTAGGGAGGAAATATATGTGGCTATCTTATTTGCGGGTTTATTTACGCAGCTATTAATTTCGAATATATGAGATATAGGAGATGCAAATATAAAACGAACTTTACCGCCGTCACAAACCGGGTCAGTAGCGTACTGTATGTAGTGAGCATAATAACATCAATGGATACATTTGTTACATGGACCACAAAAAAGCAGGTGATTCAGCACTATCAACCTAATCAACCACAAAGCCAACCAAAAAGAAAATATGATGGAGTCTATGTTGCGCTTGGATTCATGGTGGGGATGGTCGGGGCAGAGGAGAGACCTGTGTGTGTTTTGTGTCTTAAACCGCTGGCAGCAGACAGCACAAGACCCAACAAAGTAGGAAGACACTTAGAGACAACACACCCCAGTCACGTTAATAAGCCACTCAACTTCTTTGAAAAAAAGCTGGCAGAATACAGAGAGCAGGGGAATCAGATGGTAAAATCTGAATCAGTGGACAACAAAGCACAAATGGCTTTATTCAAAGCAAAAAAACTAGGATTGCTGAGCAGCTAATCCCCCCGGGTTCCGAGTTTATGCCAAGATAAGTGACAAAGTAAGCCTGTTATAACAATTGCAAGTGTATTTTATCTGTTTTAAACTTGGTGTTATTTAATCTAACTGATTTAGAAATTGATATTTCAATAAATAGTAAACTTGGCAGATTTCATTATCATTTTGTTGACAAGTGGGGCTTAAAAATTCGCCAACCCCCTAAAGTGGGCAATGACAGAAAATGTTTGAAAACCACTGTATTAACAGAAGTACATATGAAAAAAAAAAAAGTTCAAATTCTTCTATATCATCAAACCAGATGTGTTAGTGAATCCCAAATGCCAAAGGAGAATACAAGATCACTACAACTGGCACAGATATGAAATGAATAAGGACAAATAAAACAACTTAAACCCAAGTCAAGTTTGAGACTCACCTGCTCTCTGGTGAAGTTCTTCTCTGTGCTAAGCAGATAAGGAGTGATAAAAGCCTCTCCTGGCTTCAGTTGGACCATGAAGCCATAAAAACAGAGGTAGATGACTGACCATTTCCAAGCCTGCTGTGTTTGCAGTTCAGTATTCACCTCTGTCTTAGGACTGAGCTCATGATCTGGCGGTTCCTCAAGATCTTTTTCAGTTTCATTACCGGTTGTTATTTGCTCCTTAACTTCCCCTTTTTCATTTATGTTCACAGCAGAATCTGTCATATTCCCAAGCAAACTAATCACGCTGTGATTTCAGATGGTGGTAATAACTCACTTTGCATCAATCTAAATCTTCAAGTAATAAAATGCTAACAAATGTGTTACAACAAAGCAACTACAGTATGATCCTCCTTAACCTAAATGCAACAAATGTTTTAAAAGCAGGTCTGTCTTAAAATAACTTCTATATTCCTTTTTTAAACTTTCAATATTCCTTTTTCATGGATTCTGTGGTGTAAAGGAGCACACAAACATTTCATCTGGGAATAAGTGATTTAAGTTAACCTTTGTCCAGCCCCTAAGTCTTATGAGCATTGAGGAAGGCAGTGGTTTATATTCTGTAACACATAATAAAAACACAAAGCGATTTTTAGGAAATATGGCAAAATATTAAAATGAACTATTTGAGTGAAGTAAACAAAGATAAACAATTGTTGCTGTAATGTACAGTATACAAACATTAGTTAACATAATACAATAACTTCCAAACAGTAAACAGAGATAAACAATAGTTGCTGTAATGTACAGTATATATAAATTAGTTAACATAATTAAATAACTTCCAAACTAGAGGGTTCCAAAGGTTGCTTGAATTGTAAAAAAAAAAAAATGTTTTGTACAGAGCTTTTTACAGAGCTCTGACTTAATTTCCAATATAAATAAAGAATCTAAATGTCTTACAAACTAATTGCCAGCTACAGGTATACATGGGATTTAGATGCAAGTACACAATCACATTACAAAAACACAGAAAAAGATTTACTCAACAATCAGTTTGATCTAAAATTCTTTCATTTGTCAATAGTTCTGGATCCAACATATCATACATAGCTATCATCATATAGAAAGCAATAGCAAAGGGATATCAGACACAAACGTACTATATGGTCTAACTTACCCAATAACCATGACTTGATCATTTGGTGAACAGAGTTAGCCTTCAGGTTGCTTCTAACCAAACTTTCAAACTAGCTATAATCCGAAATGCTGTTTCTGGTAGCACAGCAGACTATAGAGTATAAAGGTAATAAGGTATTTGCCTTAATACATAAAACCTTTAAAAAAAAAAACTAGGCACATTTTACTAAAATAAACATCCTCCTGTGTGTACGTGTCTAGGCACGGACCGAAAACGGTTAGCACACAGTCTGCATTTAGAGTGTGTACACACGTGCGTTAAGAACAAGGACTCACGTGATCTACCCGACATCCGACATGCTCTGGCGCTGCCGAGCTTAATGGGCGTGGCTTAGATTCATCTCCGCGGAAAGCCGTAAACGGCGGCCTCAACGCCTTATAAACATATTAATATAAAACACGCCCCATGGAGGATTTTAGTATCGGCGCCTTGTGGTAACGCCCTTGAATGGCAAACTACAACTAGGAAATATGCGGCGTTCGCCATGAACCTGTAATTATCCTTCTATAATTGGTAAAACCACAGGAGATGCCCCATTTAATAAAAATTTCAACTCGCCAGTTTGGGGGTAGCAATTACGTAGACATCAATATGCATTGATACCTTCCATGCTTTTATATCTCACTTTGCTCTGATACAACAACACCACGTCCCCCATATTGGTCCTGGCTGCAGTGGTAGACGCCTGATTGTGCACTGGGCTGTGCGGCAACGTCCCCGCCATACTGGTGAGGGCAAGACTGGCCTGACGACAAGTACAGTGATATATATATTATTTTATTCACGGTTTTATTGTGGTGGTAGTCCACATTATATGATGAGTAGTGCAAAAACTCCCTTAATCTTTTTAGAGAGGGAGTGTGTGTCAATGAAAAAGGATTACATGAACTGGATTGCTTCCATCTTGATGGTATGCAAAAATAATATGCACTAGTGCATCTAAAAAAAAAAATAGAATATTGCAATTTAGAAATGTGAAATTCATTATTTCAAATGAAATATCTTAAGTTTTTGTGTTTTATAAAAATGTTATCTTGTTGATTATAATAAACATTATATGTAAATGATTAATGATTCACAAAAAAGTGATTTATCAGTTGAAATAAAAGGCAAAAATATTAAACATATATATATATATATATATATAATTTATTTATTTATTTATTTGCCTGGATAAAAAAAAACAGGACAGTGAGGTGTTTTCCTAATAACAAGCCCTAGGAGCTGCTGAACAAGAAGAAGATTAAGAGATGGGGACAAAGACCTGCTGTAAGTGAGGGAAAAGGAAATAACCTAGAAAATAAACTCCAGGTGAACAACATGAGAGACGTGTGGTCTGGTATGAGGAGTATTACCCGTTTTAAGGCAAAAGATGGACAGACTAAGAGAGACCTGAGCAGAGCCAATGAGCTGAACCTCTTCTTCAACAGGTTTAGTACAGGATTCGCAACTGCCCCCTCTGCTCCCTCCTCCAGCCACACAGACATTACACTCCCTCCCTCCACAGTCTTTACAACTGCTTCCCTCTCACACCTCCCATGTGACTAACAATAGAAAGTCACATTGTCTATTGCTCCACACCCTAACCCTCACAATAAACTTCACTGCCCCATACATCTCTTCCTCTACTCCCCCTACCCACCTTTCTGTTTCAAGATGTCAGGTGAAGAGGCAGATGGAGAGACTGAATCAAACAAGGTTGCAGGTGCTGATGGCATCAGCCCCAGAGTTCTGGAGGGATATGGGATTTTACAACACCTGTTTAACCTAAGCCTAAATCAGGAGAATGTTTTCACACAATGGTAGAAATCCTGGTTTGTTCCAGTCCCAAAAAAACTAATCTCCATTCAGTCTAAATGACTACAGACCAGTTGCCCTTACATCCCATCTAATGAGGTTTTTGGAGAGGATGGTGAGCACCGCAGGGGACAGTACTCTCTCCTTTCCTTTTTACAGTATACACTTCAGACTTCCAGTACAATCTGTCACTTGCAAAAGTTCTTGGATGACTGCAGTTGTGGGGTGTTAATGGTGGTCAGGAAACAGAGTACAGAGGCCTAGTGGACAGCTTTGTGAATTGGTGTGAGAAGAACGATCTCATCCTGAATGTGACTAAGACCAAGGAGATGGTGGTGGATCTCAGGAGGACCAAGTCTACCTAGAGCACAGTCCACATTGGGAGGTGGAGGTGGTAAAGAACTACAGATTTTGTAAATGTAATTGACAATTGGACTGGAAATGCAACACAGATGCTGTCTACAGAAAAGGACAGAACATACTCTACTTCTTAAGGGCCAGGGGTAGCTCAGTGGTTAAGGCATTGGACTACGGTTCTGACGATCCCAGGTTCAAACCCCACAACCACCAAGTTGCCACTGTTGGGCCCTTGAGCAAGGCCCTTAACCCTTAACTGCTCAGATGTGTAATAAGATAAAAATGTAAGTCGCTCTGGATAAGAGCGTCTGCCAAATGCCCAAATGTAAATGTTAAGGAAACTTTAGGTCTTAAGGTCCCTTACTGTCTGCAGCAAGATGTTGCAGATCTTCTACCAGTCTGTTGTGGCAAGTGCAATATTCTTTGCTTTCACTGCTTACTTTTTACAGCAGCATCAGAAGTAGTGACTCTGTGAAACTCAATAAACTCATCAGGAAGGCAAGCTCAATATTGAGTACTCCCCTGGAATGTTTGGAGCTGGTTGTAAAGAGAAAGATGTTACACAACCTGTTACCATTATGGAAAACACCTCACACCCCCTCCATAACATACTGGATAAACAGCAGAGCACTTTTAGTAAGTCTGATTACTTCATCTGCGCTGTGACAATGAATGCTACAGAAAATCTTCTCTGCCAACTGTAATTAGACCTTAAAATAACTCTGCTCTGTGTCAGGAGAGGGATCTCCTTCTCTGACATCACAATAAATAGGCTCATATTCATTCTGTTTTCATGGCACTATGGTCATATCCTTAGTTTATTACATCCTGTTTTTTAATATTATTTGTGGGTTACATTCTTGCTGGTTCATTCTTTTTTTACTTCCTGGGGCACCTTGGGCATCTTATGTACATTTTCATTCCCACCTGTATATACAAGCATCATGCACGTGTACATAAAAGCAGTATTTGTATATTTATATATTATTTGATAGCATTTTTTTTAACCCTTTAATGCACTTTAAACTTGACATAATTATTACCTCATTAATGCACCTAAATTGTAACTTTTTTTATTGCAGTTTTTGCGATTTTTGTTTGCTGCTTAAATGTTGTATATTATATGATTATATATATATATACAAATTTCCCTTTGGGATTAATAAAGTACTCTATCTATCTATCTATCTATCTATCTGAAAAAAAAGTCGGACAATGTACTATTTCTCTTAGCATTGATTATACTGTATCATATAATGGGGTCTCACAATTTGAGCCCTGGAATTTGCCTGTGCCCCATGCCATCAAGGACGAAAAACTCCACTGATGTGATAACCTGTTTATTAAGTATACTCAAGTCTAGACCTGGCCATCTGAAGCAACCCCAGATCATAACACTGCCTCCAGAGCCTTGTACAGTGGGCTCTATGCATGAGTGGTGCATCGCCTTATGTACTCCCTTCTTATCCTGACACGCCCACTCTGGAGTAGAGTCAACCTAGACTTATCGGACCACAGAACATTTCTCCATCGATCCAAAGTCTAATCTTTATGCTCCCTAGCAAAGTATTAGTCTTACTAACAAGTGCTTTTCTTATGTCCCAATGCTATGAGTTCTCATTACACTGTGTATGTAAAAATGCTCTTGCTTTCACTTATGAACACAGCTGGGATTTCTACTGTTGATTTTTTTTTTTACAATGCTACTTCACCAAGTGTTTAGGAGATCTCTGATGACCATCTGAAATAAAATTCTCTCCACTTAAACTTGACAATTTATAGTGCACAGTTAAAATTAAACAGGTAGTTTATTAAACACATTTTGTAGTGCATTTAGATCATAAACCATTGAATATAAAACCTATTTAATGAAATCAGTCTCATAAAAAGTTCTTTATTAACAAAAACAATGTTTGACAGGCCCTGCCATTGGATTGGCACCCCGTCCAGGGTGTACCCTGCCTCGTGCCCTACTGTAAGTTTCCTAGGATAGGCTTCAGGTCCTCACAACCCTGAATACAGGATAAAGCGGTATAGAAGATGAGTGAGTGCATTAATGTTTGACAGTGAGTTTAAAACACACATGAAAAAATAATCAGTTCCCAACAATGTGTGACTGATGGTACTTAGATAGCAACATAGTAACCAGTGTAAAGGCTCTGTCCAGTGACGGAAACTTTAAAGCACTTTTATATGTCGCTCTGGATCTGCAATATAAGTAAATGTAAATATAAATGTACATATACAGTATTTTGGACTGAACATGTAGTACACTGGCAACATTAGCCAGCAGGTAGCCTAGCAATTTAGCAATTTCTCTAATTAATTAATTATTATTAGGCAATTAAGTTGTTTTACACAAGAATAATGAACACACCTTGATGAAGAATGGCTTATTGTGGTGAACGCCTTAAAATAATATCTGCGATATCAGTTGGTAGATTTGTACCATAATAAATCTTGTACTTGCTAGCACTGGTGCCTTACACCTTCAGGGATGGGGATTCAAATCTTGCCTCTGGTATGTGTATGTGTGGAGTTTGTATGTTCCCCCTGCTTGGGTTTCCTCTGGATTTCCTCCCACAGTCCAAAGACATTGGCTGATTGGTGTTTCAAATTAGTCATAATGTATGATTGGTTTGTTACTGTTAGCTAAGTTACCTGGTATTGGCTCCTGGCTCCCCCACGATCCTACACAGGATAAGGAGTATGGATAATGGATGGATGGAAGGCCCATGACATATAATAAAACAAGTAGACCTGGCATTGTGGAATCCATTGTCATTTTGTGTTCCTTTATCTGCTTGTGAAACAGCTGTACAAGGTGTATTTAGTGAAACAAATTAAAAAATCTAATTTAAGGATGACCCATAAAAGACTGCAGATGATATATTTAAAAGCAGACACAAGTGCAGTTTAACCAGCTTGCACAATAACCAAAGGGGTAATCAGAATCAGAAACCGGAACAAGAACATATTATCAATACCTAATTAACCAATATGGAAACTAAGGGTAAGCAACGACAGATACAGTGAACACTACTTCATAAGTGAGTAAAATGGGAGTCCATATATATGCATGGCTGTGGTTAGAATGGTGAGATTTAGGTGGTGCTAATTAGTAATCAGGACCTCTGTAGAGGATGTGGTGGGATGTGTAGTTCTCTTTGTGTTTGTAGGAGCCTACATGACAGAAATATAGATATTTTATTTGAAATAAAAAAATAGAGAACATAAATGTTTAAACAGAGAAATGTTACACTTTTATCCACTAAATGAGCTGATTTAAAAATTTAAAGTTAATTGACATCAGGTCTGTAACATGATTAACTGTAAAAGGGATGTCTTTTAGAGGCAGTCTCGCAGAAGTAATGATGGGCCAAGGCTCTCCAATCTGTCAAAGAGTGCATAAAAAGATTGTGGAATACTGTACTTTAAAAACAACGTTCCTCAGCGTCAAACTGCAAAGGCGTTGCAAATGTTATCATCTACAGTGCATAACACCATCAAAAGATTCCGAAAAATTGGAGAAATCTCTGTGCGTAAAGTACAAAAGTACAAGGCGGAAGACCTATGTTGGATGCCCATGGTCTTCGGGCCCTCAGACAACACTGCATCACTCATCGGCATGATTGTGTCGTTGACATTACTAAATGGGCTCAGGAATACTTCCAGAAACCACTTTAAGTAAACACAATCCGCCATGCCATGGCAACTAAAGCTCTATCATACAAAAAAAGGAACGTTGTCTCCTGAGGAACAAGGCTCATTTAAAATGGACTGTTTCAAAGTGGAAAAGTGTTCCATAGTCGAATAAGTCCAAATGTGACATTCTTTTTAAATTTTTCATTCTTGAAAATTTGGCAGCAGGTCTGCAGCTCTACCAAGTGCACACTCGTCTTCTTTTTCGACATTTGCTCCATTGTCCATTCAGAATTCGTCCCTGGGGGCCAGACCATCAACAGTGAATTTTACTGCCTGGTTTTAAGGCATCTGAGGTAGAACATACTGCGAAAGCGACCGGTTCTGTGGCGCACTAATCTTGAAACCTTTTTTATACAGTTCCACCTGGTTTTTATTTCCTAGCGGATCTTGACCTTTCCAATATGGCGGACGCGCCCACACGTAGACCACGCATAGCGACAGCTACGGTGCGTTTACGTTTCTGTCAGTTGAACCCCGCCCCTTGCCCTGATCTTTTTCCGGTTCCTTTTCTGTAACGGCCAATGAAACGAATGAGCGCAGCCCAGCTGTACAGATCGCGAATTTGATTGGTTTAAGGTTCAGGTTTGAGAGATATGATTGGCTCGGTCTACAGGGGGCCATGTGCACCGCCTGTCTACTCCACACAGGAACCGAATCATGGCGAGGCTTAAGATGTTGAGATTAGTATTTATATTCATCTCTGTGTATGTAGCGGTTGTGAACGGCGCCGACGATATTTTAGTTGGCTGCGGAGGGTTTGTCAAGTCAGATGTGGACATCGATTATTCCCTTGTCGAGGTGAGACTGAGATTTGGTGTTATAGAGAGAGAGAGAGAGAGACGGAGCTGTTGGGACAGTCGCTTAGCTCCACGGCGGGATGCGTTTCCGGGCGCAGGTGTTTGGTTTATCGGATTTTTAACCCATAGTGTCACACGAGTTGCACAGTGAACTAGGACTAAGTGCAGTAGTGAGATCTTCTAGCCGAACACACATCAAAAGAACCGAGTTTAGTTCTATTTTTTAAAATAACGTCAATTGTTACAGCGAGTAACGATGTAACTTCCAGACTCCACGACACAGAGGGTCCTGTGATGACCTTGTATCATGTGACGTTATATGAGTCCATCAGAGGTCGGCAAAGTACACACACACACACACACACACACACATCCTGTGGGAGAGTAAAAGTAAAGAGTTCCTCCCGCAAGTCTTACTCAAGTAAAAGTCTTCCATTAACTTGTGTGAAAATACAGCGGAACCTCGGCCTGTGGATTTAAATTGTTCTCTCAAGGGCGAAAATCCGTATTGCGATATGAAATTTTCCATAAGAAATAATGTAAATGCAGATAATCTGTTCCAGCCACCCAAAAATGTTAACAACATTACAAGTAAAGTGCAGGAAAAATCACTTCGCTGGTAATAGCATGCCGAAGACGATGTTGGTCTTGGGGTTGACGATGCCGAAAAAATCCTTCATGTGCTGGTGGAAATTTCTTGTAAAATTGCAACACTTAAGCCGAAAATTTGTCTGGAATGGCATTTATAATTACTTACCTTCGGGTTTACTTAAGTATTAAAAGTCCCGGGGTCAAGTAAGTTCACTGTAGCCTTTTTCATAGTCAGAAATATTTGTCTCTCCCTGCAAATACTGCACACCGATGTGGTTAGGCAATGCAGCACCATGCAGAAATGAGGTTGAGTAAAAGTACAGCTGTACGTCTGAGCAGAGTAAAAGCATCCTGTAATAAAACTACTCAAGGAAAAATACAGATACATGGAATGTGTACTGAAGTACATGTACTCGGTTACCTCACACTTCTGGATTCCATTGTGAACTGGAAACAAATTTCTTGGACATCCAGATACTGTAGACGTAGAAAGTCAATGTTTTATAAAGTCTGTGAGTTTTTATTAATTGATTTATTTTCTTGTTCTCCAGATAAGGCTGTACACTAAGCAAGGCTCCCTGAAGTATCAAACAGACTGTGCTCCTATCAATGGCTATTTCATGATCCCACTCTACGACAAGGTATGCCTGCACTATCCCTTACTTTTGTAGATTGTAAGCATGCAGAAGTTTATAGTAACATTCAAGGGCCCGTTTTAATGTTCTTGATCTGGCAACCTTTATAACTTACAGATTGTAAAGATGCTTTAAATTTTCCACGGTTTATGGAAAACCATATCTAGAGAAGGGTAATATAATAGCAAATCGGAACTAAATCGGGGATGAGCTAAAGGAATAAAAGCACATGTGAGAGTAATGGCCAGGTATCCACAATCATTTGGCTTTACATAGTGTATGTTATACAACTGTTGTGACTAACTACAGTCATCAAGTGCTGAACTTATCACAAGAAACCCTGACAGGTTTTTTTTTTTCCCCAAAAAAAATGTAAACCAACATTCTGAAACCAGGTAAAAAAAATTGTAATGGCGCACTATAATTTAGTACTATTGTCAATCCACGTTAATGATGGTACCCTGAGGTAGGAGGTCATCAGTCTATCATGTCATTTTGCACTTTTGCAAGATGCAAACTGTGTCATCATACTTTCCTTGTTAAAGAGAACAAGTTTTTTCTTATCCACCCTTTCATGAAAGACTATAAATATACAGGCTTTTTCTGATTGTGCTGTCATTAACTTGTCAAACTGGCAAACGG
Source organism: Clarias gariepinus (assembly GCF_024256425.1). Classification (NCBI taxonomy): domain Eukaryota; kingdom Metazoa; phylum Chordata; class Actinopteri; order Siluriformes; family Clariidae; genus Clarias; species Clarias gariepinus. The sequence continues at coordinate 30,340,460 of NC_071105.1, forward strand.
TACATGTATTGACTTTAATTACAGCACTCCAGGATCTGATGACATACTCGTGTGACCCAGAGAGAATTTTATGCCCACAACTGGCTTGTAATAGCTTATGATGATTGTCTATTGAAGCGCTATAAATAAAACTATTTTAATAGTTATTGTTTTTTCTTACAGGGTGATTTTGTCCTTAAAATAGAACCACCGCTGGGATGGAGCTTTGGTAAGGGATGATTTGCCATCAAAATCTCTGAACTCTTACTGTCATGATACTGATGCTGTTCTCCCTGCTCAGTGTACCCTACATTATAATAATCATGAGCACTGTATAGTGTGTGATCACGTACTGTGTTGCATGTTTTAAAACCATGTCCAATACAGGGTTGTTTCTGATTAAATAATTTTACCATTGACACTCTGCCTCCTTTGCACTGTGCTTGATTCTAGAGCCGACCACTGTGGATATCCATGTGGATGGCCTTACTGACATATGCACCAAAGAGCAGGACATTAATTTCTTCTTTACTGGATTCTCCGTCTTAGGAACAGTGAGAAAACTATATAGATTTTTTGCTGTAGTTTCTTTTTTATGATTAAGGTGTGGGTTGTTGTTGTTTTTTTCAGTTTAAGAGTTCTGACTTTTCTTCAGGTTCTGAGTAAAGGTCATCTGCAAGGCCCATCAGGAGTGGAAGTCAGCCTGAAGAATGCAGGAGAGGATCAAATACTTCAGATGGTGCTAACTCAGGCTGAAGGACAGTACGTTATTATCTTTCAGCTTATAAAAAACATATATTAAAAAATGTTGTTTTTTTTAAAAAAAGAAAGGCAGTTGGAAAGAATGGAATTCATAAACCTTTATGGAAATATTATGACTCTGCAAACGTACTCAGTATGTTCATCCATAATCATCAAACCTGTTTTTTCTCAGCTACACTTTCTCTAAAGTGCTTCCTGGAAATTATGAAATTACAGCATCTCATCCATCGTGGACCCTGGAACAGGTAAACCGTCTCAATTTACTGATGTATCGCTCTAGCTTAGCTATTAGTTTGTGCTAATAAGCAGGCATCATCCTAAAATATTACAAACCAAGATAAGGCAGTGTCTTAAGGTTTTTCTATGTTATTTCCATGCAAAGTGATTTAACTTGTGTTTATTACAAACGAAATATATACTCACGCAGTCAGTTTTAGGTGGGTTGCACCTTGGCGTTCTATATAAAAGGAACGGATGCAAAATCGTGGGTCGTCGTCCTTGTTGTTGCACTTTTAAACTGCGAGCAGAGGTAGTGACACGGGCAAGACGAGTTTGCTGTGAAAGTGAAAGCTCACATCATAGAACTAGGGTCTAATTTTTTGAGACGTGTGTGCGACATGTTATCTGGAGGTTTAAAAAAAACAGTGAATGATTATCGTACCATTATACACGTACATCTGGTATAGAATAGAACAGAAAAATCAGCGAAGTTGACCAATCTATGATTGGTTTGGTCACCTGATTACTTGGAGCGATTCCTAGAGCATGAAGCCAAGACTTGAAGGCAGTTGAGTATGTTTTGCTGTTCAATAAGAACAGCAGTGAATTGCAGAGACTGTGAGCTCCAAGCGGAGCGCTGCATTCGGTCAATGATATGAATGTACATGGATAGCACCCCAACACTCAGTTCACCTGACCTTGTTGTTTTGAAAGCACTGTATTGCAGAAGTACACTGTATTTCTGACACACATGATACACATAACACTACACGTCGAAATGCTAAGCGCTGCATGAAAAAAAAAATTGTGTATAAAGACAAGAGTTTGTTTAACATTCTAATTGGTTTGTATTATCCCTACAGACCACAACCTCTGTAGTTGTATCAAATGCCAATGCCCAGGCTGCAGCTCCACTAGTAGTTAAAGGCTATGATGTCTCTGGTGAAGTGCAAAGCGATGGTGAACCCATGAAGGAAGTTACATTTCTTCTCTACTCTGCCACTGTGATGCAAGAGGTGAGATTTCATTTGGTCATAACCTCATTTCCTGTTTTGATTGTAAGGCATGAAACCCAATAGTGCATGCTGATAAATCAAGGTAGTGGTGTGGTGTGATCCAATGTGGTTATATAATATTTTCATATTTAACTGTAACGTTCAGTCTGATGTTTTCAACATCTATGTTTTAAATGTCCGCATGAACAGGTAAGTGGATGTTAAATTATATCAGGGTTAAGGTGTTAGACCCTAGCTTTTTCTTTGTGCTAATAATACAGCCCTGTTTTGCTCAGTGTGCTGTTTTTTCTTTTTCTTCTGCAGATCAGTGGCTGTAGCTCCACTCCCGTAGATGGTGCCTTGCCAGACGATTTGTCCCTTGTGTACCTGTGTAGTGCACAGTCACGTGAGGATGGTACCTTCTCCTTTCCATGCTTGCCTAGTGGCGAGTACACAGTGGTACGATGATTAAATTTTTTTTTTTTTTTGCTTTTTTTTTGGCAAATCATAAGTCAAATGTTGTAAAAGAAGCATCACAATAATTGTTCAATATATCGGTTTAAAATCCCAGGTGCCGTACTACAGAGGTGAACGGATCACTTTTGATGTCGCTCCATCCCGGCTTGATTTTAGAGTTGAACACGACACTTTGAAGCTGGAGGTAAGGCGAAGGCTTATCACTTATTCTAACAGTTTTAGCAAGGTTTAAACTTGTACACTTAAAAAGAATATCTGTACATATGACTGATTAATATAATGCTTTGAGGTACTTGCTTTCTGTAGCAGCATTTCAATAAATATGACACTAAGTAGTAAGAGATGTGTATGTTAAAACAAAATTAACATCGATCAATTTTAGTAACAATAATGTAAATGAATCGCGATGTTTCCATCAGTGTTAGTCCTGGTTGTAAGTAATGCTGTCACTCAAATCATCTTTTCTTTCCTTTTTCTTTTTTTATAGCCAATTTTCCAGGTGATGGGTTTTTCAGTCATGGGCAGAGTTTTGAACAGCCCTGATGGTGAGGGAGTGACGGGTGCAGTGGTCACCCTCAACAACCAGATTAAAGGTAATTATACTCATTTCATGTAGGGGAATGGTGGCTCAGGTGGCTCTCGATTGTTGGATCTGTGGATCTGGGTTCGAGCTCCGCTGTCGATGGTTGCCACACCCCATAGAACCCTGCCACTATATGCAGTGCCGGTCCCAGGTCCGGATAAAATAAATAAATAAATAAAATGGGAGGGTTGCGTCAGGACGAGCTAGTCTGTGCCAAAGTTGTTTGTGGATCAGTATAGTCATTTTATATAAAAGAAGTCACATTTTAACCTAATTGTTAACTATTCTTATGTAGCGTTGTGTAACCGACCTCTTTTATATCCTCAGAAAAGCTCTTAGATCCTTTTATTCGTTATATTCACCTTACGTTCTTCATGTTCTACCTCTAGCAAATATTTTGGCTAATCCATGGCATCTAATACAAATGACTTGCCACCCATGGTTTTTGGATATCTATACTAATAACCCCTTAGTAAATCCAGGAGTGTTAGGGTTTGACATTTTCATTGTATGATAACCTAGTCTTAAAATGTATTGCTATTTCTCTTTATTATGTTATTAATTAATATTTTACACAGACCACTGCTGGAAAGTAAAGAAATTTGTATAAGTGTTTCTTTGAATATCCCACTGTCTTAAAAAACATAAAATTCAATAATTGTTCTTTTGGTTTTAGAAATCTCTTACACTGTCATGGTTGACGTTTTTTTTGCTGAAAAGCTAAAAAGTATTACAGGACAAAAAGATGACGTGTAGTCAAAAAATAAATTGGATTGTCCGCATGCAAAATAGTTGTCTCGGGTTAGTTTGGTAATGTTCTTTTGTGTGTTATGCATGTGTTTTGCTTTTGCATAAAGTCTGAGCATGCTTGTCGTGTCTTGTTTTCCAATTGGACCAAAAATTAGTAGACTCGGAGTCAGAGGAGCAAAGTGCTTTGGCACAGGTACCAAACCGATCCTAATAATTAATGTGCTCAGAAGACCTTGCCAAATGTTTTAAATAAGTTTTATAGGGCTGCATATAAAATTCGGAATGAAAAGGGGTGCCTAGTCCTAAATTGGAAAAACAGGAATTTTGGGAAAACCATCGGTTGGATTCCTTAGAAAAGTGATGTCGAGCCATTTCTGATGGGAATGTGGGATTGGGCCGTGGTACACAGATTCGACCTACATTAATCACCAGACAGGACCCATACTAATTATTAAAATTATTATTATTTTTTTATTATTGTTATTACTGTGTAATTACTATGATTATTATTATTATTATTATTAATAATAATAATAAATGGGTAAGCAAGAAAATCATTGTGAAATGGAATGCCACACAATAATCATTTAATCATAAATAGCCTGTTTTTATAGTAGATGGTAGTCAGAAATGCATAAAATTAAATCTGAATAAGAGATGACTGTGGCAACCCTAATTAAGACACTTTTACCTGAAACTAATGCATCGTAACTTTGTTAACATTGATGTGTACAGTATGCTTTCTCCAGCAGTAGTACATGTGATCTGAAGAAAACTCCTAACACTATGTCTTTCGTTGTTGTCTACAGTGCTAACTAAGGAGGACGGGTCATTCCGTTTAGAGAATATGACCACCGGCACCTACACCATCACCACTCAAAAGGAGCTCATGTTTTTCGAGCAAATCACAGTGAAGATTGCACCAAGCACCCCTCAGCTGCCCGACATTATCACAGCAGGGTGAGGCCTTGTTGGGTTGATTTTCATGCAATATTGATTAATTGGGTTGTGTTGGTTCAAACTTATCATTTCCCAGGAATATTATTGATGTCATAATCAGCCCCTATAAACAGGATCTGTACAGAGATTGTAAATTCTGCAAATGTTGGTTTAATCATTTTGTATTTGAGTATACTGTATGCCATGAGGCTATAAATGTGCTTATTGTTTATTATCCTCAGATTCAGCATGTGTGGTCAAATCTCCATTACCCATCTTCCAGAGGGTATTAAACAACTAGGGCACTATAAAGTCATGCTTACAGGCCAAGGACGTGACCAGGCTGTGATTCGCACAATTGAGAGCAACCATCAGGGAGTGTTCTGCTTCCAAGCCAAGCCAGGAGACTACAGTATACAGGTATTCTAGCTTTCACAGCTAGGCATTAAAGTTTCCAACTCTATTTTATTACATCTAGAAGCTGCTCTACCATTTTCCATAAAAACAGGGGGCTAAAATTAAAAACTGAAAAGTACAAGGGGTGTTCAAGTCAAACCGGGACTTGTGTCCCATGAATAATTGCGTGAAGCTGATTGCCGTTTACAGAAGCCTTCAAGCACAGTACGCTGATGAGACTCTTTACCAGAGTAAAACATTTAAACGGTGCAAGTGTTTTAAAGGCTGTAAGTCTGTGAATGATCATCACCAGGAGGATTCAGCGAGTAGAACACCTGATCCTGAAACTCGACGGAGAACTTTGACAACACTAACTTGCAGGCAGGACGCATCTGCTCCAAGCCATTTCTGCATGTTTGGGAGGATAAAGGGTTTCCTGGGAGGCCAGCGTTTCAGACGTCAAGCAGGCATTTTATTTGTGGCTTTGGTGTACTGCGAAAACTTTCTACCTTGATGGCATTCAAGTGCTAGTGAAACCCTGGGATAAGTGCATTAGTGTAGCAGGGGATTATATAAAGATAAAAGCAGTTATTACTCTCATAACCTTGTACTGGTATTCTGCTCAATTAAATGTCTCAGTTTGACTGGAGCACCACTCATTATTATGTATTCTCTTGCTAATTTAGTTTCTCGTTATGTTTCCTATATAGGTGACTTTACCAGAGGCTGAGGTCAAGGCTGGACTCGCCTTACAGCCTCAGTCTCTCAGTATTTCCCTGGTTGACCGCCCAGTTAAGGACCTGCTTTTCACCCAATTCATAGCTACTGTTTCTGGCACTGTCTCATGTTTAGGTAAAGCCTGTATTTTTATTTGTTAAATAATAATAATAATAATAAGAGCTTTGGAAAACTCACTATAAGACGTTTTACTGCAAGCGGCATGCAAGAAAGTCATGTTATGTTATGTTCTGTTCCTTACGCTTCCTATTATTCTAATATAGCATGGTACTGTGTGTATACTTACATCTTCTTAAGTTAAACAAGGTCAGGTAAGTTAGCTGCTAGCCATTAAATATTCAGGATATCTTAGTGAATTAATGCTATTACAAATATTTTATCTCTTATGTCGGTGGCCTAAAATGTGGCTGGAAATCCTTGATAAGGTCTTTGGTTTGATGGCAAAGTTCAATTCCTCAAATCAGATGTGTGGGAGCAGTTCATTTAAAGCTAGACACTGAAACAGCGTGTTTGGAAAAGAAGTGAGAGAAGGAAAATCAAGCATGCCCGAATTTCAGTCCATTAACAGCCATGTTTTGGAGACCTCTAAGATTTATGCAGACTCCTGAAAAAAATCAGTATATTATGTGACCATCTCTTAAGAAACTAAAGTTTGTGCAACATGTTTGATAAATGCTGTACTTTGTCTTTTCTTTTCCGTATTCTTCTCTTCCAGTCTCTCTGGTACATGTTAAAAATATTTATTTTCCATTGTTTATGCGTTTACATGTTTGCAATTTAAAATCATCATAAATGAGGAGAAATTGAAAACTTTGCTGTACTGAAAATGTACCCGACCATGACATCAAAACCGAGTGCACTTTGTTACTAATAGGGACGCTTTTGATAAAAGTGATCTGTACATTTTTCCAAATTTAATAATGCCAATCAAAGCCTCAAAATCAAAGCTTGTGGTCAGCTGACCCGAACAGTATCAGTAGTGTGGTCATTAGAATGTGCCAAAGAACTATTCAGTCACATAAAGCAGCCACGTGGGCATGCAGAGGAACTGAGGAACAAAGACATTAATGAGAAGCAGTGGATTGGTATTTGAACTTTAATTGTATTCCCCCACCCCTTTGATGGATCCTCCAGCTGCATGTGGAGACTTGATGGTGACACTCCAGCCCATAAGCAGAGTGGGTGAGCGGCAGAACATCCAGCTTTCCAGCAGTAGTGAAGTACTTAGCTTCTCCTTCAGTAAAGTCCTGCCTGGAAAATACAAAGGTAAGACGAAACAACAGAAAACTCTAACTATCGTCATGTCAGCATCAGCATTAAAATCTGTTGCCAGATTGACTTCTGTTTTGCCAGCGGTCATGTGTGTATTGTGGTGTTTTGAACGCGTGTTTGGTGCAGGTCTAAAGTTATGGTATAAACATTCACAGAGGACACATTGCGGCCAAGCGTATGTTTACGGTGCTTTAAGTACAAAACCAGATCTCACAGTTTAGACAGTTTTTAAAAAAATATTTATAAGAACAGGAAGTGGTGTAGCGGTTTGCATAAATCATTTCATCAGCACGAACAATGTTGCATGAAGTGTAAGAAAACGTATCGGATTATAACAGCCAGATCAGTACAAGCTGCATGGGGTAAGTAACATGGTTGAATACTGAGCTCCATCATTCACTTAATAAAGTTAATCCTACTGTACAGGATAAGTATAGGGTCACTCTCAAATCCCCCTAATTCGAGAAATGAAGTGCTTTTGTTTCAATACATTTAAAATAAAAAAATGATGCTACCATATCATTCACAGTAAATTTATTTAAGACATTTTAGACATTAAATGTCTATTTAAAATAAAGCTTTCTTATACAGTAAGGTTCTTAGTATTTGCGCAGTGGAACAATTTTTGTAATATTGCTTTCATAGACCGGTGCATTAAATTTGAAAGGCAGCAACACCAATGTGATTAAAGAGTAGACTTTTGGCTTTAGTTCAAGAAATTTAGCAAAATGTTTAAAAAAAAAAAAAAAAGTAAATGTTTGGAAATTTCTGCCATTTTTTAAATAAAGCCCCACCATTTTCACAGGCTTAAAAGTAATTGTATTAATACAGTTATTTTAAATACTTTAAGGTAAAATCTGTGTTACAATTTTACCGTTTTCTTATTATGCCACCACATTGGAGCTGAGATTTAAGAAATCAAGGTCTTTACTTTTTCAGCTTTATTTTGCAGGGTTAATTATGAATGTTATAAACTGGAACCAGCCTACGGATGATCACCAATCCAAAGTCTGTATGTCGAAGCTAATGAACCCTCCCTGGAAAACAGAAGATTAAAATTAGCACTTGAATATACAATCAAACTGAGAACAAATAAGGAAAATCCAGCAGTCTTCACAAATTAACATTCAACAATCTATGAAAAGAAGCTAAACTATATCTGCCCACTTGGTTTACGTATAAAACACATTTAAAGTATCTGAAAACTGACTTGAACATCTTGGAACAGACAGATTTTTGCAGAATTGCTCCATGGAATCTCAAAAAGCCTCATATCTGTTTGGACCTAGGAAAAAAAACCAGAAGTCTAAAACTCATCCAAACGAATTTCGCCAGCAATTTCTGGACATAAGAGGAAAATTATCACAGCATACCCCAGTATACACGGATGGATCAAAATCAGCAAGTGGCAGCAGCAGCCTTTGCAACAAATCTACTGGAGCAGGGTTTACGCACCCCAGACCAAAGTTCAATTTTTACTGCAGAGGCAAATGCTCCGCTTATGGCTTTGAAATTCATCATGAAAAGATCACCTAATAATAACGGACTTAAGATCATGTTTTTAAGCATTAGAAAATATAAAAACAGATCGCCTAGCAATCGTGGAAATCCTAACCAAGTTATCATTTTTAGAAGCCGATAATTTTAACATAGTTCTCTGTTGGATATCTGGGCACTCAGGAATCCCTGGAAATTAGAAATCTGACAAAACTGCCAAAGAAGCATTACCAAAAAAAAAAAAAACAGTCAAATGCTTTATACCCTTCACAGATTTAAAACCACTTTTCTATGAATACATCAAAAATAAGTGACAGTCAGAATGGGACAAATGCTTATATAATTATTATTATAATAATTATTATTATTATAAAAAATATATAAATTAAGGTAAATCGTCTGTTCATTAAGTTTTTCTAGATTGTAGTATTTCACAAGTATATACTTACCTCCTCCAAGTTTGTTCTTGACTTGATGTTAGTTTTTTCTTCACCGAAGACAGAATTATGTGATCATCCACTTTAGTTGTAGGGATTAAATTTATAGGTTGCTACAACAGATTTCCTTCAGTTTGGCTGTCGGATTTCCGTCAGGAAGATTTCAGTGAGGCCGTGTATTGTAGTGAAGGTCCAAAGGGGGATTTTTGACTTCATGTTGAGACTTCGCATAAATGTCTACCAAATACAAGTTACTTAACTAGATTAACCTCCAGACTTTTTAATATCTTTAATTTGTTGTAAAATGGTAATTATCCCGGCCCACCAGGTGATTTAACCTGCTGATCAGTCTGTCTTATTACAGCTGGTAAATACAACTTTTATTATTAACGCTTTGTATTAAAGCAGAAAGTGTAACTTAAAGACCGTGATTTCTTAAATTTCAGGTCCCATGTGTTGGCATAATAAGTCAACGTTGTGAAAATTGGGGAAAATTTGGGGGAACTGTCCGAATACTTAAGGACCTGGCTTGGAGTTTCACTTTCCTCTCAGACACAACTAATCCACCTAACTGTGGGACACACTCTTAGTTGCATTGTATAAAAGCTTATGCAGGTTTAACATCTAACATAAAACTTTGTCTTTCAGTGTCCATTGCACATGAGGAGTGGTGCTGGAAGCACAAGTCAGTCGAAGTAGAGGTGCTAGACTTTGACGTTGAGGGAGTGGAGTTCAGGCAGACGGGCTACATGCTGCGCTGCTCGCTGTCCCATGCCATCACACTGGTAAGACTCACTGTTTGTTTTGTTTTTTATTGTTTATATTTTCCATTATTATAAATCATTAATTTGCTGATTGGCATTAACATTTTAACACCATTTTCATCATTCCTAGGCCTTTAATGTGCAAGCATGTTTCAGGAAATAAAAAAATACCCTGTAGACAATTGAGGATCCAGTAAAGTTAAGCTTTTAAATGGGTAAAAAGGGAGATCAATAGGATTGTCTTATGAAAAACAGAACAGATATGGTTGTACAAGCTTTCTGCCCACAAGCACCATTATGTGATGAATATTATTAATAGTATTTATTTTGTTTTTTTAGGAATTCTTCCAAGATGGAAGCACACCTGAGAACGTTGGTGTCTACAATCTCTCGAAGGGTGTCAATCGCTTCTGCCTGTCGAAACCAGGTCTCTGTGATCTTTCATTTTTCAGCTGTATAAAATGAGTTCTCTTTTTATGTAACTGCTGACATCATTGCATTGCTACTCGTAGGTGTGTACAAGGTGACCCCACGTTCCTGCCATCAGTTTGAACAGGATTATTACACTTACAGCACGTACGTACATGCTAGAACCGGTTGGAATACATTGACGATTTAACTTTTCTTACCGAACAGGCTGTTTTCGTTTTGTTCTATGAGTTTCATTTAAACATGACTCATGTGCAGAATAATTTATCACTGTTGATATTAAATGAAAAAAGTGTTTGCTAGCAACAAATTTAGTGTTCTATGGAAAGCTCCATAAACTGAATATTGACTTAATGAAACAAATGTTCATCAAATACGATTCTCACTATAACTAAATGATTGGTGGCTATTTAAAGATTATAAGCTTAATCAGGGAACAATAATTTATTTAACAAAAAAAAATGCAGAATGCAGCAAACCATGGCGGAAATCTTGCTTTTAAAATGTAAAAGTTCAAATATTTCTGTGTACACTTAATTTTGTATCATCAGTCTTGATCTCTATTGCTGTGAACTCGCTTTATAGATCGGCCCCCAGTACCTTAACCCTGACTGCTGTCAGGCATCATATGACTGGACTTATCACCACAGACAAAATGCTGGACGTTACAGTAACTATAAAGTGAGTGAGGGATCAAAAATATGATTTCTCATTTAAAAAGGGATAGGAGCACATTAACACCAAACACACTTCTGATCCACTCTCAGGTCATCCATCGAGAGTGAGCCTGCTCTCGTCCTGGGACCGCTGCGCTCAGCTGAAGAGCAACGCTATGAACAGCAGTTATTGGAAATCGCTGCTCGCAAAAAAGAACGGGAAGAGCGTGGAGGAGAGGACATGAGGCCACCTGTGATTGAGAAACCAGAGGAGCTCCGTGAGCCGTTCCACTATGAGTTCTCCTACTGGGCACGGTAAGAACTTTATTCATAATGTGGGGTTCTACTCGGTTATGACAAAAAACAAACTGAATCAGTTTTGCGTTGAGGGGGAACTTATAATAACCTGTTCTATCAGCATTGCACATCTTGCCGTGTCAATTCTTTCCTATTCCTCCTTGCAAAAGTGCTCAAAATCTGTCAGACTGGAAGAGCATCTACTGTAGACAGCCCTCTTACACAGGTCTACTGTACACCGGTCACCTTACAGATATTTAATTAGATTCAAGTCTGGGATCTGGTTAGGTTATTCCAATACTTTAACCTTCTTGTGGTGAAAACATTGTTTCGCCAACTTGCTAAAATGTTCTTCTTTATCTTTAGCATTCTTGCAGATGCTTGATTTAGTCCCAGTCTGGGCTGGTATTTAGAACTGTTCATAATTCCCTCCACCTTGACTAAAACCCCAGTGTCAGCTAAAAAAAAGAAAGAAAAAAAAACTGTCCAAAAAGAATGATGCTGCCACCACCAGGCTTTACTGTGGGTTTTGCTTTTTCCTCTGCTCACCTTGCAGTCAGGCTTCCAGAGGGTAGAGCTGAGGTGATGTCCGTCTTCCACCCCGTCTCATTCTTTTGAGTGAGACACCTTTATAGGCAGTACCCTGCCTCACTCACAAACCAGAAACAGGGTGCCAATAAGATTTATTGACCCACAAGTTAACATGAAACAAATGTACAAATGTTCTTATCATTCAGAATTTTTCCATATTTTTTTCCGTCATCTTGGCAAGATGCCACCCAGGGTGGCTCCCCATGTTGCCCGAGTCTAATTCTGAACCTGATGTAAACAGTCTGTAAACTGAAACAGTCGGCTTTCAACAATTTGTATGTGGCACACCAAAATACACAGAACCTTGATGCACAATTTAAGCGAAAGTAATGCAAAATGAATGAACGTTTGTGTTACTAGTATCAGTTTCCTTAACTTCCCGACTAAGCAGATATCCTTTTAGAATCCCATGCATCTGGTGCAGTGACTTCTGGCAATCTGTCTTTTAGAGCTGGAGAGAAGATCACAGTAACACCATCATCTAAAGAACTGCTTTTTTACCCACCTGAAGTGGAAGCTACAATCACAGGAGGTTAGTTTCCAAGCACTACATTGGTAAAGATTTGCTTTACAATATTACTTAAATTAACATGCCTGGTATTTTAAACCCATATTTAAAAGCTTGTTAAGGGTGATTATAAACTGAAAAGAGAACATCCCTAGTGCTCGATTCCCATGAATATTGTTACTATTTATAATAATTACATTTATTTAGTGCTTTTCAAATTTGTTCACAGATGTATTGCTATTATAATGTTCACTCCTACCTTTTGATTGTTTTGACAGAGAGCTGTCCGGGTCAGATGGTAGAGATTATGGGACGAGCAGGTCTCTTCTTGCAGGGACAGGTGATGCCGGAACTGGAGGGTGTGGAGATAACTATTAGGAAGTCTGGAGCAACAGAGCCTCTCATCACTGTTCTCACCGACATAAGTGGATCCTACAGGTAGTAACATTTGCTTAATTATTAATACAATTCTGTTCACGAATTAAATCTAGCACAATTAACCCAGAAGAATTTGAATTTTTATGTTTTTTAATAAATAAATATTAGAGTTACACAAAATCCTGCATAACATTTTTGAGTTGTAGGTGTTAAGGCAAAAAACAAGGGAGACAAATATATTTGTGCTTTCCATTTAATACTTCAGAACAAAAAAGGTGTAGTTTGAATTACAGTGTAACCTTTGATTACGAGCATATTTTGTTCCGGAAGTGGAACAAAAACACTTGTAAACCAAAACACTTGTTCTAAAACACTTGTAAACCAAATCGAATTTTCACATAAGAAATAATAGAAACTCCAATTATTCGTTCCACAGCCCAAATAATAAATACATAAAAATAATTTACACAAAATATAAAGTAAAAATAAAGCTGATTAACATGCACTTAAAAGCCTTGAGCAGAGAGAGAAAATGGATCTCTAACCTCTCTAATGAGACTTTTGCTTTACACGAGCGCTGTACACACACTCACACTCACACACACTCACACTCACACACTCACATACAGACACAAAATATGTGATACGCACACATGTGGTCACAGTGGTATAGTAAACAGTATACGTGTGCACGGATGTTGATTATACCAGTAAGGGACGAGCACTAAGACCCAGCAGGGGAGACGTTAGTTCCCGCAGCGCAAGAGAGAGAAAAACCGGTGGCTCAGTTTTGATCACGTGACACCTGGTGTCAAAACAAGAAGCGCATGCGTGATACACGATACTCTGTACTCCTAAACCAAGACTTGTTCATTTTCCAAGTCAGAATTTATAAAAAAAAAAAATCTTTGCTCGTCAGGTGGAACACTCGCAAACCGCGTTACTCACAATCCGCAGTTTCACTGTATATATAAAGTCCATCTGTAAAAGGTAAAACCTTTACACAATATATTGTTATGCTGTGTAGTCTGCGTAGACTATTCTGTAATCTATTGTTATGGGCTGACGAGATCTATATCAATTCTTGGCCCCCTCTTTTGAGCTCACAGCATACTGCCCACCCCTATTTTGTTAGGGGAAATCCTAGAAGAGAATAACCACCAAGGATGGAGCGGCAGAGCCTTGCTCAAGCCATGTCCCCCTTACATAGAGCTAATATTGAGCATTTTGCAAATGCCACATCCACAAACATTTTACTCATTAATTTTATGTACATCAATGCTTGTACCCAGTGGTTCTTCTTGAGCCAGGCTTTGGGGAAGAAAGGTCTGTTTGCAGCAAGGCATGGACTTTGATCCTGTTTACCAGTATGCAATATGCCGCATTTGGGGGGCAACGTGTGGCATGTCAGGGATCCAAATCAATACCCGCACTTTCAATGTATTCTATCTGGGAGTGCCCAAATTGCTGGGAGTGCCAGCATGGGAATTGTCAACCTGTGAGCAGGGAGAGAGACACATAAAAAGAGGTGGAGAAGGCAAAGCACATGACCAGGGAGTTAATGGGTGGCCACTCTTGCTGTAGGTCAGCAAGCGGAAATGATCATGTCCAGGGGTGCAGCCCATCTGTTGGTCAGACAAGGTGACCTGTAGCAGTTGGGCAGCAAGCTGGACCTAACCTGACATGAGTGACAGCTGATGAGTCCCTCACTGCAATTTGGGTCTGCCCCATGCGTTGTCTAGACGATCAGTTGCTTGCCTGTAGCCCTATCTCTGTGATCATGACGTGGTGCGTGGGTTCAGCAGTAAGTGGTCCCCTGCTGGAGCACTCTCACACTAGGTCAAGCTCTGGAGCACCTGATGGTCATCCACACGCTTCGAGCTGGGCCTGGAAACATTATTCATGCTACGTAGGTGGAGGAACGCTTGCTGTTGGGTCTAGTGGATGTTATTTAATGTGCTGTGCAAAGAGTTAGGACTGGTGCATGTTCTTTCAGCACCAGTGTGACAGTTGGGAGTGAGAAGCAGGATTGGGACGACCTCAACAGGGTTTTTATTAACTTCTCCTTTTATTTAATTGATTAAATTTAAGTTTGGTAAACACAAACATTTATGCACAACTTTTACACAAGGATTGATAAATGAGGCCTACTGTAGGTTTAAGCATGACTAATTAGGCTAATTACATTTCATTTTTCTTTTCCCAGTGTCGGACCTCTGCACAGTGACTTGCAGTATGATATCAGTGCTAGTAAAGAGGGCTTTGTATTGACCCCAGTGGAAGGCAAATCAGAAGATTTTAAAGCCTTTGCACTGGCAGGTGTCACTTTTGAGGTAATATGTGTGTGTGTGTGTGTGTGTGTGTGTGTGTGTGTGAATAAACTAATATTAACATGTATTTTTAAAATCATGTTTGCTTTTTACTTTCTATAATGTCACGGTTTCCAATAATCACTCAAATTGTTATTATTTTTTTCTGCTTCCCCTTATGAATCAGTTTATCCATTTGAGTTCTTTGGCGTACACTTAGTTGCTAAACATAAGTGAAACATTGGTAATGTGCGTGCATAACATATGTGTAGGTGAAAATGCATTGATTTTATTTCTGTCAATCATAAATCGCAAGTCCAATCCATGGTGGCCCCATCTTGAAATGTATGTGACTAAAAGGATCTGCTGTTAACACTATGGTGCCGGATACTACAGCATACCCCTAGTCCATGACTAAATGGCACAGAGCTGTTTTGGCCGTACATGGTTTCACATGCCCTACATAGTATTAGGCAAGTGGTTTTAATGGTATGGCTGATCGCTGTTTTTGAAAATAAAGAGAGATAGCTGTGGGCCTTGTACTTCATTATACAACAGTTTTATTATACAACATAACAGTTCCTTTTGTTCATCTGGTACAAATAGTTCAAAAGTAATATCTTATAGAATTTTGTATTTTTTTTTGTATCCCTTCATTGAAAAAAAAATAGGACTGGGGATCAGCATCAGTAAGTCTTTAAAAAGATACAAGCCTGAAATTTTGAACATTACTTATATTACTTATATTTCTTAGCATTAATTCCTAAAAACTATAAAGCAGACCTGAGATGGTTAGTCAGGAGCCAGACATTGGTTTCATGTGGACTTATTTATACATCCATCCAAACATGCTTACATCCATACTTAAAAAAATCTTTATTAAAATATTCTGTACTGTGTAGTGCTGAATACGGTAACTCTTTATTCATCGGTTAGTAAAATTTAAACAAACCTTCTGCCATATTTCAGTATTTCATATTTTACCTTGTGTGTGAAAATTGAAGAGATCTGAGCACAGTGAATACTGTTATTGGTAGAATAGTAGCCATCACAGTCATAAATACCAGAGTCTGTAGAAAGACTAACGTTTGGAGGACTGATTGGTAATACAGAATGATTGTTGCTGCTCTGCATTTTTCTTAAACAGATTAAGGCAGAGGATGGCCTACCTCTTTCTGGAGTGCTTCTCTCTCTCAGTGGTGGAAACTTCCGTTCTAATCTGCTCACTCAGGACACAGGACGCCTGACCTTCAACAACCTGGTAAGCAACAACTAACATAAAAATTAATGCGTGGTGTGACTACTGACCTGTTTAAAAAAATAATAAGTCATAGATTACTGTTGAGGTGTGTATACAGTTTTTGCACCCGTCCGTGTATTTGTTTTTAATATCCTCTGGTCCTGCGTCTGACATTATTACTTCCAAGCAGCCTTCAGTATAATACAGCCTTAGTTACTACGCCATGCCGTAATCAGCCTTCAAATTCGCCCCCGAAGCATGCGGTCCCAGAATTGAGACACAGATGGTCTTCTAATGCAGTGCTTTTAGCAAGCCATCCTACTGAACAAATTTGTATCATTATTGCGGAGGTGTCTATCGCAGTATATATATTGTTGTTGTTTTATCCTCCAGGCCTAACTGAAACCAAAACCTTCTCCACAGAGTCCTGGTCAGTACTACTTCAAACCCATGATGAAAGAGTTTCGCTTTGAGCCCTCCGCTCAGATGATCACAGTAGAAGAAGGCCAGAGCCTCCGTATCCCCATCACTGGCTTTAAAACTGCATACAGGTACATCAAGTGAATGTGGGGGTTTATAGTAGGGTCCAAAATACTGGCATCACATTGAGAATTTATTATTATTGTTGTTGTTTTGTTTTGTTTTTTTTAGTTTTTACAGTCCAAAGACATGTAGGTTAGGCTAATTGGCGTTCCCAAATTGCAGATAGTGTGTGTAAAGCGGTATAGAAGTGTGAGTGAGTAAGTGAGAGCTTTAGATAAAGGCACACATACTAGTTTTACAGTTTCCCTTCAACAGGCTGATCAAATGATTCAGCATGACAGAGTGAGGTACACGTCATGGTTTGCCCAAGTTGGAGTGGACCTTGTCACAGAACAGGTTTTGAGAATTTCACTGAATACCATTGGGAGGAGCTGTAATGCAGACTTTAGGCCAGGCTTTCTTGACCAACATCAGTGCCTAACCTCACTAATACTCTTGGGGCATGTTCCAATAGCCATGCTTCAAAATGACGTGGAAAGGCGTCCTAGAAATGTGGATATTATTGTAATAGCAAAAATATATGCATTTTTACTATTGTTCTCAGACTTTTGGACCTCAAAATATAACTTTTAAAGCCAACAATTATTATAGTGTTTATACAAATGTATGTTTTATTGGAAGTAAATAATGGTCACTGTACTAATAATTGCCCATGTTTTGGTATTGTTTTGACTGCTTTTTTTCTGTAGCTGCTATGGCACTGTACAGTCTCTGAGCGGCGATGCTGAGCAGGGTGTGGCTGTAGAGGCAGTGGGTCAGGGTGAGTGCAGCATGTACAGTGAGGACACCGTAACCGATGAAGCAGGCCGGTTCCGACTTCGAGGACTGCTGGTAAGACTTCCTGTCAGCTATGTAAATATGACTGAATATAAGAGTCATATAAGTATCTTGTGATCGGTGTACCTTTTATATTAATACGAAATAATAATAAATAAAAAAAATTGAACATTCACACACACATTAACACACTATGGGCAATTTGGGAACACTAATGTGTTAACAGTGTTAACCCATAACCGCCCTATTCACTTCTAGTTTATCATAATTGCAAATGACGGAATGAGACCACAATACATATCGCCAGACCAAACAATATGTGACCCTGTTTGTAAAAGCCCAGCTGAAGTTTTTTTTTGTGTGTGATTTTACTTTTCTGCATAAAATCATATGTAGAATTTACATAAAGCTGGGTTTTTACAGAGTCACATATTTTGTCATTTTTGTACCATGATGTGTCAATTTTTTAATACCTGTACCCATCCCCATTTACTGTACACTACAAATCGGCACAATATAATGTTGGCTTTATAGCTATTAATATAAAGGTGTTGTGGTATTGTTTTCCCCCAGCCTGGGTGCACTTATACTATTCAGCTGAGTGGAGAAGGCAATGATCACATTGAGAGGGCACTGCCCCAGCACAAATCCATCGAGGTAAAAGGAAAAAAAATTTAAAATGCAGCTATTATGAATATTTTTATTGTCTTTCTTTTTTTTTTCCCCTAAACATCAAATGTATTCATTTTGTAGGTGGGTGGCAGTGACATCGACGGCGTCAATATCATCGCCTTCAGACAAATTAATCAGTTTGACCTGAGTGGCAATATTATAACTTCAGCTGAACATCTTCCAACTCTCTTGGTAAGAATATCCCTACGAAGAGAATTTTGAAAGCCATTTCTTCATTTTGGAATCAGTAATGCACTTCTGTTTTTTTTTTTGTTTGTTTTTTTTTGCAGGTGAAGCTCTACAAGAGCGACAACCTTGACAGTCCTTTCCAAAGTGTGCCGCTGGGCCAGTCGCTTTTTTTCCACTTCTCCCCTCTCCCACGAGATGGAGAGGTAAACTTGTTTTAACCCTCCCAGCCCACTTATGACTGCTTATGCTTTATGGTTAATATTGATTATTGCATGCTAATCATATTTGTTTTCTCACTGCAGAGTTATGTTTTAATGTTGGACACCACGCTTCCTCGCTCCCAGTACGACTTTAAACTTCCTCAGGTCTCCTTCACATCCTCCGGATACCATAAACATGTGACGCTCACCTTTAACCCCACTGTATGTACACAAAAAGCGATCTATGGGTATAAAGCTGTGATTTTATTTAGATTTTTACATAATTGTTAAATATTTCTGTTTATATGTATTCTACACAGAGAAAGCTTCCAGATCAAGAGGTTGCTCAGGGATCGTACATAGCACTGCCTCTAACTTTGCTGCTCTTACTGGTTGTGTATAATCATGAAAGGGTAATTATTCATTTTTATTTTCTTATAAAATAGTTTGCATTAAAGTGAGATAAAAATAATAGATTGGTCAGAGCAGATTGTAGGAAAAAAGGTGTTTTGAGGGGGTAGGTAAGAAGGAAGGACCACAGAGTGTACCTCAGCTTGTATATTGGGTTAAATTGGATATCTTTGACATTGTGAATCTAAAGCAATTAAAAAAAAATCCTTACTGTTATCAAGCAAAGTTATACATTCAATGACGAGGATAGAAGCTTGGTAAAACTTGAGTTTGAGATTTTACTGGGGCACAGCGGATCAATACTGGAACGCGTGCCCTAATAAAAGTGGTCTAGAGACAACCATGACTTGATGGAGTAATGTTTTCCACCCTGGTCTACAGGTGATCCCGCTCTTCCTGCAGCTGCTGAGCCGCATTCAAGGTGTCCGCAGCCTGACGCAGAATAGCAATGATGGACAGGCAGTTGAGGATGCAAAGCGCCAGTCCAAACGACCCAAGACACGACGCACATAAGACACTTGTGCCATGCCCACCACTCATTATTTCTGGCCAAATCATATGATAGTCTCTGGATTATTGAAAAAAAAAAACTGCAAAGGCCAATGGGATTCAGAGCGTTTACATTCATCTTTGAATATTTTTCTTTGCATGGGCTGTGTTCACAGTATCCTCATCAGTGGACTGATATGCACTGATAACTGTCTGGTCGCTGGTATATGTGACTGGGGCTCAGAGAACTTTTGTGAATATGGGTCCTTTGTGAACGGTGGCTGTGAAATGATGCCTGTGTTTTTATATGTTGTAGAGTCTATGGAAGAACACTGACCCAACAATTTAATAATTATTATGATTATGGTTTATAAATTGTGTATTTATTAACAAGTTGAATTACTGAAATCAGGTTGCCCAAAGTTTCTCTTACTAAATTCTTTTTTTTTTACATTTAGATCACGGATTATAAACTTCTAGTGTTGATTTACAATTTTCCATCACAACAAATGATTTAAATTAGTTTGAGTGTTGTTTAACTTTATTAAATGGTTTTCAGAATGTTTTTGAACATAAAAATAAACATACTAGGTTTGAAACAAAATATGTGAACTAAAGATTTATTAAACATGCTGGACCTCAAATATTTTTGTCCTAAAAGTATTTATTGAGACTCTAGATCATTTTGAATTTGATAATCCTAAAGATGCCCAAAGTGTTATGACTTTCTGTTGTGTGTAAGGTGGTTGCATTAATGATCCTTTTGAAAATATTTAAAAAATAGCAATTTAAGGGTAGAACACATTCCCACTGAAACTCTTGTAAAATAAGATTCTGTTTCAAAACTGCTGGCTAGCAGTCAACCCTTAGATCAGGCAATCTAAAATGCCCCAGACCTTCTCACCTGACATTATTGCCTAACCTCACTAAATAGCCTAATGAGCAATTTCTTACAGCCATGCTCGAAAATTTAGCAGAAGGCCTTCTCACACCAGTGGACATAAGACCAACAAAGGTGATGAAGCAGTCTCAGGAAATGTGAAAAGAATAGAAACTGCAATGCATCTAAATAAATTAGGTAACTAGCATAACTAATACCAGATCACGTACTAGAAAAACACAAAAAGCAGAAAATTTCAGCAATTCAAAAGTGAAACTCCTATATAGATTCATTACGCACAGACATATATTTCTAGTTTTAATTTTAATTATGATGATTATGGCTGACAGTCAGTGGTGGTTTGGAGAGCCATGTCATCTGCAAAAGGAGCCTCGTTCAAATACTGAGCGCTGTACATGTTCATTCTTTTCAGTAGGCCAAGATTTGTGTTAATTTTATTATTATTATTGGTCTTAAGTAAGATTAAAATTTTCTGAGATACTGAATTTTGGGTTTTCTTTACCTATAAGCCATAATCATCAAAATGAAAAGAAATATAAACTTGAAAAATATCAGTCTGTGTGTAATGAATCAATATAATATAAGTTTTTATTTTTCTATTTAATTACTGACATAAATAAAAAAATGATATTTAAATTTATTGAGATGCACCTGTATATTAGGTCTGGTTCCTTGGGCAAGGACACACTTCAATTAACTTCCTTGAAATGCACTGTCAGGGCTTTACCGCAGTTGCTGATTGTTTGATAATGTTATTGTCTTTTCTTGATTGTGGTCAGGATAGTCCATCCTGGACAGGGTGCGAATCATCGTAGGGCAGCACACACAAACACACACACATACGCAAATACTCATTCACACATGACAGGAAATTTGGGAACGCCGTCTTTGGACTGTGGGAGGAATCTGAAATACCTGGAGAAAACCTACCAAGTTATATTTTACAGGGTGGACTTACTTAAGTCCCTGTTTGTTAAGCCACAGGTTGGAATAGATGAGAGAGGATAATTGGAAGGCTGATGACTGTTATTCTTACATTAACAGACAATTTTCAAATGGTGTATTGCAGCCTGTCAATACACCATAATATGTACTGTATATTACAGGTGAGTAAACTAAGGATATAACTATAAGAATAGCAACCCAAAAACAAGGTGTTTATTTATTTATTTATTTATTCATTTAAACACAACATTTTTTTTTTTGGTTGTACGTAGGTAATTGACTGAATATTTTTTTACATCCTAGCCTAGAAGAATCCAGATGTGGACTGTTTAGTGTCCTCAGGCCGGATGTTGGCTGCCGGTTTCCGTCCATTTCCTCTGCTGTGTCTTTAAACGGTGACTCGGTGATTAACTGGATGTCGCTGCCCCTGAAACACGACGGCGTGCACGAGCCATTAGAACATTTCTATTCTGCCCATTTTCTTGTCATACTGAGACGATATAATCTTCCATGCTCCTGTTCAGGACACATTTGAGCTGACCGTGTGTGAGTCTCGGTGAAAATGGTGAAGAGGAAGAGCTTGGATGACAGCGAGCAGGAGAGCTGCGGAGGAATACCGTTCCCCATCCAGACCTTCCTGTGGAGACAGACCAGGTCGGACATTCAGCCGTATTTTCTCTTCGCTCCGCTTGTCAACCGCATTAAAATACATACAACATAATTATAATTAAAGGCTAGAACTAATAATCTGTGCTCGGTTTTGAGTTAGATTTCTCTTTTTCCTCATCATTTCTTTCACTCATTATTCATTTCCATATTTATTGTATTTTGCTCTTCCAGTGCGTGTCATCTCAGGCCAGTGTGTTTAACTGTGTATGTTTAATAAGAGGTGATGTGTATATGTGGTGTATACGTGCAGGCTTGTTTTCGCGTCAGACTATTCGCTTACTGTAATATACTATATTTAAAAAATATAAACTATTTTTTCTATTAAACTAAGATGTATTTATTTATTATTTGTATTGTTTTCAGCGCGTTTTTGCGGCCGAAGTTGGGGAAGCAGTATGAAGCATCCTGCGTGGTGAGTGATGGGTCGTTCACGAACGATTCGTTCTTTTTAAACGAATCTTTAACATGACTCAGATGAACGAGTCGTCTCAGGGAGTGATTCGTTCATTTTCAATTGGGCGCGCGCGTTCTCTTGTCACGTGACTCCCATAGGCGCTATGCGATTTAAAAGACTATAAAAGGTATAAGAGGTAAACTGCTCATTCTGTTCTTTATAATATGTCTTCAGGTTCATTGTAATATTTTAATGACTGGAACTATAGCCAACATTTGTGTATGTAGACGTATTGGGGGTATTTTTTATTGAAAACACAGCATTTTATTTTATTTCTGATCAAAAGAACGAAATGACTCAATAAAAGAGTCGTTCATTTTGATTAACCAGATTCAAAGAACCGAGTCACTAAAATGATTCGAACTTCCCTTCACTATGATCTGCATGATCCCCCCCTACCCCCATCCTCCCTAATCACTTACTACACCTGCGCCTTCTGCCGCGCGTCACGTGACCTGCTATCCTACTTTATTATACCAGAAGTCTAGTATGTGATTGTTTGCCTTCCTACCCAGAAATGGATTGAATATGAAAGAAGTGTTCCTTACACACTATATAAACAAAAAATATTTAAATTCAGTGTTTCTGTGTTTCAATCAGGCCCCCAGTAAAGGATAATCATAGTGCATCAGCATACCAAGATATCTTGGATAATGCTGTACTTCTACCTTTTTTTGGCAACAGTTAACAAACCCTTTTCCCTTGTGCAAAATGCGAGGTCTATAAAGACATGGTTTGGTGTGCACATGAGACTCTGACCTCAACCCCATTGAGCACCTTTGGGATGAACTGGAATGCAGATTGCAAGCAAGGCTTTCTCATCCAACATCAGTGCCTGACCTCATACATGCTCTACAGAATGTATGGGCACAAACTCCCACAGAAAAACACATTGGAGTGTGAACAGCCCTCCGAGAAGATTGGAAGCTGTTATAGCTACAAAAGGGAAACCAGTATTGAAGGTATAGGTATTTGGATACAATGTCATTGACCAAATACTTTAGTCATATAGTGTACATTAAGTATTATTATATATAGTATATTGTAAGTCATGGATTGTATAAGCCTGTGGACCATAACATATTGTATAACAGTGGATATAAGAAGTCAACACATCCCTGATAAAATAGCAGGTTTTTGTCATATACATTTGTGATGCAATTTAAACCTTTTTTTCAGGCCTTTAATATGAAATAGCAACCAAAAACCATTTTAAGCAAAACCAGAAATGATTTTAGGGAGAAAAGAAAACGGAGAAAAAGTCTATGAATAGCCTGGTTGCATAAGTGTTCACACCTCCTAACTAATATGTGTTAAATCACATTTTGCATGTCATACTGTGCTTAGAGTTTTTTTTTTTTTGGCAAGAGCCTACCTATTTAGCGCATCTTAATTTGACAGTGTTGTTTCACTCTTTCTTGCAAACTGAAAGGGCGCCTCATGTGTGTACATGTCCTGTCCGAGCCACTACATGGGTTTGGGGAAAGATTTAGATTATAAACTCCAACTGTGCTATTTCACAATATTTATCTTCTTCATCTGAAGCTTTTTCTTCCTAGTTGACTTGGATCTGTGCTTTAAATCATTATCATGCCAGTAGATGAGATTATTCTTCTTTTATCTTTTAAAATTATTTTTTCAGCACTGTTCAAGGTTTCCTCTGGCTTAGTCACACTATGTTTTCAACATGCCTAAGAAACATGAAACAGCAGTAGTGCAGCAGCACTTTGTCAGAGGTAAAGAGTAAAGAGGTAAAGAGTAAGGCAAGGTAAGGCTAGGTTTTACTTTTAAGGCTTTAGGTTTTAAGGCATTGACAAGTCTAGGACAGAATGTGTACTTTGCAGTGAGAGGCTGGATTACCATAGCATAAAATCTAGCAAAAATAATGGACATCAGCAACCCACATAAAAAACTTCATTTGTAATTAAAACTAGTAAGGAATAATTAGTGCATTTTATATAATTATGGCTTCTGTGCTGTATTAACTTAAAATTTTACCCAGATGATATTCTGTTCAGAAATAAATGAAATTATGATTTTGAACACATTGAAATCCTGTCCACCTCACCAAACACACTAAACAGGATGTCCAGGGATAAATGTTATTACTGTAGAATCAGGCACGATATTATGTATCAATAAAATAATTATTGCTAAGTAGTAACAGAAGACATGTTTATATAAGACACTTCACCAGCTGCTTTATATTCGCATGACTTTTTTGTTTCTTTTGTAGTCGTTTGAGCGGGTGCTGGTGGAGAACAAGCTCCATGGGCTTTCTCCAGCTCTCACCGAGGCCATCCAGAGCATCATGCGCTGGGAGCTGGTGCAGGCTGCCCTCCCTCATGTCCTCCACTGCACTGCCATACTCCTCTCTAATCGCAACAAACTAGGTAAAACCCAAAACCTAACAACTTTACTATGACACAGCAATTCCCAATCAGTGTGCAGAATTGAATTCATGTTTGTTATGCACAGTTTTATAAATCTTTTGGATTTTCATGTTTATTATCTTTTGATAAATTTAGATATTGTTTTATATTGATAGGAGTAAAGATGATTAGGATACTGAAATAAAGCTGCAGTTTGGCATTCTTCATTTGTGTTTGTTTGTCTTTTGTGAGCCATTACCTGAAGCTGCATTTTAACTTTTAGCACTATCTCGACCAGGGCACCAAGATAAACTTGGTGTAGCCGAGACCAAGCTGCTTCACACTCTCCACTGGATGCTGCTGGAGGCAGCTCAGGAGTGCCACCAGGACCAGGGGCATGGATGGTCTGGAGGAGGCAGCAGTGGCAGCAGCAGTGCCTTCTTCCAGCCATTGAGTAACCAAAGCCATCTGGAACGCAATGGCAGTACTCCAGAAGAGAACGAGTATGCCCGAGCCAAACTTTACCACAAAAACATGGCCACTGTAGAGCTGTTCGTTTTTCTCTTCGCTCCTCTTGTCAACCGCATTAAGGTCAGTTCTTTGCATATTTATTTTGTATACATTGTCATTGATTATAGTCTTAATTCTGTATACTCTTCATGTCTGGAGTTCCCATCTCCAGATTTGCCAGTCCAGCAGAATTTGTTAAGCTGATTTAGGTCTCCTTAAACAAGAATATAACCAAATAGTATTACGCAGTGGTGGTGTATGATGTGTATAGATATTTTAATATGCAACATCTTTAAACCTTTTTATTTAAATCTCATTTAAACACTTTATATTGTACAGGAATCTGATCTTACATTTCGACTGGCTAGTGGACTTGTCATTTGGCAGCCAATGTGGGAGCATCGTCAGCCTGATGTGCCTGCTTTCTCTGCCCTCATCAAGCCCATGCGCAATATTGTTACTGGTAAGTTTTTAGGTAAAATTAAATCTTCTGTTCTCTTAATGCAAAAGAATTGTGAGAAAAAAGTAAGAGTGCAATTTTTTATGGTGGCCATATTCGTTTACCATGACCTTTTACACACGAATTACATGAAACTCTATTTATTTCCACTGTGCGTGTTATTCCAATAGATTAAAATGTAACCCTTTTTTTTTCTTTTAGTAATGTCTAAAAACTTTTTAAAATCTGCCCCACAGCAAAGAGAAACTCTCTGGTAAATAACCAGTGTAGTCTCTGTGCTCCCAGCAACCCTTGCCCTACGGTAAGTACTTGAACATCTGACATCACTGATAACATTTCAGGATTGGTATTATATATTTTATTTACATATAAACAAAATTTGCTCCTCCAGAGTCAATGGTTTGAGTTCCCCTTCAGGCCTGTGTGTGTTTAGATTGAATATTCTCTCCTTGCTTAGTGGGTTTCCTCCAGGTGATCTGGTTCTGTCCAACAGCTTAATGACATGCACATTTGGTTAATTGGTGTACAAATATGGATTGGTACCCCGTCCTTGGTGTACCCTGTCTTCTGGGATAGGCTCCAGGCCTTGCGTGAGCCTGTACCGGATTAGTGGTATAGAGAATGAGTGAATAAGAACGAGAGTGTAAACAAAATAGAAACCGGCTTTTCATACATATTCAGTAATATAAGCTAGAAGTGGACAAAATTTGGGAATTACTAAGGTATTGATCTGATGGTTGTGTTTATTGACAATGTGCATTACCCCCTAGGCCTCATAATCCCTAAAGAGCTTTGAAGTAATTAAATTTCTTACCGCCTGGGTCATATAACACAATTTCCTCTCCTTTCCAGGTGGTGTGTGAATCTGCTCAATCTGACTCCTCGTCTACTTCGGTAAAAGGCCAAAGCTGTCGCCGTGGCAACTCTGTGGAGAAAGGAGGCATTTCACAGCAACCATGCGATCGAGGCCTCACACAGAAGAAGTGAGCATTCTACATGAATAGAGTAACATACACACACAAAAATACAGATCTTGAAATAAAAACATGTAACGTTACATCTAATGTAAACACCTTTATACTTACTTAAGATTATTATTAATTTTCTGTGTTTAGTTCCCTAACTGTTTTTCCAAAGTAATTGGAAAAAAAGTAAGATTTTATAGTAAAAGATTTTGGTGGGGCGACACAGTAGTGTAGTGGTTAGCACTGTCGCCTTGCACCTCTAGGGTCCGGATTCGATTCCCGGCCAGGCTCGATTGCTTGTGTGCATGGGGTTTGCATTTTTTCCCTGTGCTTGGTGGGTTCCCTCGGGGTACTCCGGTTTTCCTTTTACAGTCCAAAGGCATGCAGATTAGGCTAATTGCCATTCCCAAAATGCCCGTAGTGTGTGAGTGAGTGAGTGTATGTGTGTGCCCTGCGATGGATTGGCCCCCTGTCCAGGTTGTACCCCGCCTCGTGCCCTAAGCCTGCTGGGATAGGCTCGCTCCTCCAGAATACAGGACAAAAGGGTATAGACGGTGAGGGAATATTTGATGGTATTGAATGGAATATCTTCATTCTGTTGACCACCTGCAATCTTCAGTTTCTCTTTTTATGCCCTTCTTGAAATAGGAGATTCTTCCTTGTAGAACACCCTTTCAGGACATACTGTAGTGAAGAATGTCTCTCTTAATAGTCCATGTATAAGTTTAGTATCCAGTGTCACCAACTCCTATGCCTGTTTATTTGTTGTTGGGGTTTTTATTGACCGAAAATTCATTTAACGGCAGGAGTTGAATTGTCCCTCCTTTCCGAACAAAACAATACATGTCTGATCCCTTTTATACAGATTTTATGTGTATTTACCTTCAGTTGTTCAAAAATCTGACTTGTGGAGAGACAGCTTTTTCTCTGAAGTCTGTGCTGAATTGCTTGACTTTCTCCATGGCATCAAGGGCAATAAAGCACAGGCTCTCGGCTAAAAGCACTATACAGCTACATGCACACTCCCAATTATACGCCCTGGCCACAAAAAGTTGCACACTGTAAGATTTCATTTAGTCAACTTTGATTACAGCACACCGTGTGGTGGTCAGTTAATGTGTGAAAATGATTCCTCATGTTCCCAGAATGACTTTTTCACAAATTAGTCTAGACCTGACCAACTGAAGCAACCCTGGATCATAACACTCCTTATTCATGGCTTATACAGTACATGATGGGTTTATGCCTTAATGCACTTCCCTCCTTACCCTGACGCGTCCATCGCTCTGGAATAGGGTCAGTCCACATGGCCACATGACCTTTTTTAATTGCTCCAACACCTAATATTTATGCTCCCTAGCAAACTGAAGCCTTTAAACTGTTTATAGAAAAGGAAAACTTGTTGTATGCAAACTCTTGAATAACTGGAATTCTGGAATATTGGTCTTTGTAGGCTGTTGACAAATAAAAGACACAAGACTAGTTTTAATGTGCATTGGCATAGATTCTTCAAATTCCTGAAACTGTGCTGGAATGATGAAGAAATTATTCTAAAAGAAATCCCGGCCAGAGAATCTGGTGATTTAATGCAGGTAGAGAGTTCCTCCAAAATCTCTAACCAGCGTTGATTTTTATTGAGATCTGATAAACATGAAAGCCATATCATATGATTTATATAATTTTCATCTTCAACAAAACATTTAGTGAGCTCTCATGTCCTATGTGTTGGTGGTGGAGTCATCCTGATAAACACCTGATAAAAATCTGTTGGATTTTTTTTTAGAAGTTGGTGAGGATCACACTTTTTTATTTAGACCCTGATAAACCTCTTGCTTTTCCTAATAGGATGTCAGCACCTGGAGCTATCTCTGTGTGCCAGCGGGCACGCTACGCCACCTACTTTGATGTGGCTGTGCTACGTTGCTTGCTTCAGCCCCACTGGACAGAGGAGGGTGTGCACTGGGCACTTATATTCTACCTGCAGCGGCTCAGACAGATTCTCCAAGAGAAGCCTGAACGCCCGCCAGAACCCCCCACAGTACCCCTGCCTCGACCACGGAGCAGCTCCATGGTGGCTGCAACACCATCTCTGGTTAACACACATAAAACACAGGTAGATTACACTGCAAACCTGTTGCATGTGGACTGGGGGATTATATAAAAGCCTTACAACTCAGTGTCACAGTGCATCACATGTTTGGAGTAGGAAGGAATAATGATTTAGTTAAAGATACTACTAGTAAAATATGAAAAAGGGCTTGTTATGGGAATATTTTTAGCCAGTAGTCTTCTGTGACTTTCTCTAGGCATTTCAGCTTTATGCTGTTTTTTGTTTTTTTTCTTTCTACATATTGTACAGTAGATTTAGGAATTCTTGATTCTGAAAGCAGATGTAATGCCACTGAAGCTGCCCCTTTTTTCTTCAAGTGATAAGTAGGAATATTTGCAATTTCCAGAAATTCATATATAGGGAGCGAATAAAACAAATAGAATATATGGAATATATATATAATATATATTTCTATAATGCCATCACGAAGGCCTCAAAGGCCTTACGGTATCACTGCTTTGTAAATGTAAATATTTTCTGAATTCTTATATTCCATGATTGTTTAATTATGCATAAAATGATATAGTGATATCTTTTCTGTTTTAGGACATGACCCTGAAGTGTAATGAGGAGGGGAGGTCGCTAAGCTCAGAAACCTTCTCAAAAATATCTATTACCAATCTCCGAAGACAAGCTATCCCAGACCTCTCTACTGACGTGAGCATGAACATTTTCAAAAAGGTTTGTTGCTTTCAGGTCCTTAACGCACATTACAAGGTCCAGAAGAATCTTCTTCTTCCTTACCAGCATGTTAACAGTTTTGTTTACCTTCAGTTTAAGAACCGAAAGGAGGACAGAGAGAGAAAGGGCTCTATTCCTTTCCACCACACTGGGAAGAAGAGACAACGGCGTATGGGGGTGCCTTTCCTCATGCATGAGGACCATTTGGATGTGTCACCTACACGTAGCACCTTCTCGTTTGGGAGCTTCTCTGGATTGGGTGATGACCGAAGACCCCTGGAGCGAAGTGGCTGGCCCTCCAGTATCATGGGTAGGATAATAGGGTGTAGTAGAGCATTTCAATAATATAAACATAAACATTATATAAAAAACATTTTTAGTTTAATTTGTATTTATTTATTTCTGTTCTTTTATGCATAAATGGAAATTTTTTTTTATATTACCATGAAATGGTTAAAATTCCAACATATAATAAAAAAAAATCACAGTTCTCTTATTTTAAAATAAGTTCATAAATCCTAATTTATATTTTCTATTTATATTTCTAATATACTATTACAACTATTTTAGATGACAGGAATTCATTGAATAGTACAGTTAAACCTTGTATTGCAAGCATAATTCATTCTGGAAACATACTTATAATCTAAAGCAATCGTATGTAAAAGCGAATTTCCCCATAAGAAATAATGGAAACTCAGATGATTCATTCCACAACCCCAAAATTTTTATATTAAGTGATTTACACAAAATAAAAAAATTAAAAAAATATGCCAGTATGATATCAAATTACATAAACTGACTTTTTAACTAGCTTATTGCATGCTTTAAAATATATATTAAAATATTTTTTATTTGCTTACCTTTCCAACTCTGATATTTTCACTGACTCATGAATGAATAATTTTCTGTTTAATATTGATTTAATTAATGTTGTTTTATTGTCTGGCAGGGAAGTTGACTCGTCGTGGCAGCACAGACACAGCGGGGGATGTGGACAGTGTCGGAGTAAAACACTCTCACTCCCACCATAACCTGCCTGACCACTCAAACAGCCACAGTGATAACACCATCAAAGAGGGCGGTAAGGGGATCCAACTTCTCTTGTTGTGAAGTACACTGATAAGTGTTTTATGGCATTGCTATATAAATGCTTGTCTTAGAAATGTATGGGTTTGATCTGAGAGAAGTTTTGTAAAGTATTGCAGAAGGGTTCACATGTATATAAAGGTAAAAAAGACAGCAAAGTTGAAAATCCTTTGCATACAGATGCTTCCTGGTACGAAGGGCTGCTAGAACCAATGTTTCCTAGAACAGAACCTGATTCCTGGTAAAAAGAAATGATAAAATAGTTAGAATGTTAATATGTCTCCTGTAAAAGAGCAGATGTAGACATGTGTGCAGCATGTAGGGCAGCACATGCACACATGTCATTGGTTAAGTAAACTAAAAATTGTAGGTCTAAGCAGATAAAGCGAACTTTAAAACATGTAAACAGGTAAAATACAAAGATGTAACACTAGTACACGAGTACAGTTAGGTAGATGAAATGAAATAAGACAAAATTAAATCTTCTGGATAGCAAAAATAAAAAAGATATATTATGGAAATACATAGTTTACCATAATTACAAAATTATAATAAAAAAGTAACAAGATTTTCTAAATAAAGAGTAAATAATAAAAAGATATAACAGAAGACAACTGAATACAAGAACGTTTCAAATAGCAAAAACAGATAATACTTTGGACATAGAATGTTGGACAATAAGGAATAATCAAGCATGAATTAAAATGACATGAATAAAGTATGGCTTACATTTGCAGGAACACTTAGTTAAAGTAACAAAAGATAAGACTTAAATGAGAACAAGAAATAAAATGAAATAAAAGTTAAAAAGCTTACACAAAGTAGGCAACATGTTACCCCTTGTGTGTGCACTTTAAGGTTATATCTTGAAACAATTTTTTTTATGAAGCACTGTATAAGAGACAGACAATTTTAAATAGAATTGTTTATTAGCAAGGCATCCAATACACAAACTACTGTATATGCTTGGAGTTCCAGCACTCTCAACTAGGTCTATGAACCAGAAACTTAGTCATCTGTCTACATTTCCCCAAACTACCAACATAGCCAGTAAAAGCTCTGACTGCCAGTTCAGATTCACCTAATTACTGACTGTATATATCTACATACCCACACCCACACACCACAATATGAAAGAATGCTACTAATGGCAGTATATGTTCTTGTTACAGACGGGACAGTTTAGTTTTAAACCAGGTTTTAAAGAATTTATTTAATAGATTGATGTTGGCAAGTTAAGTTAATTTAAGTAAGTCTATGTATAATGTTGCTGAGTGATCGGGGAATGCCACATGACATAACTATTAGCTATTTGATGAAATAGGCAGAAGGCTGACTTATGGGAGAAGAAAGGCAGAGGTACGAAATGTATGGCCTTGGAAAAGTGGTCCACCCTATATCAAGGTTGAGCGTGATGAGGGACCAAGGCCTATGAAGTACTGGGAGAGGTCTGAGAAGGCCAGCTGGTGGCCTGTTGCTGGATGTTTTTTTGTGTAACAAATGTCACAGGCACTCAAAAAACGGCGAATGTCTTTCCTCATGGTGGGTCACCAGAAACACTGCTGGACAAGGGCAGCCCCACTTGGATGCCAGTTACCCTATTGGAGAACATGCAAGCTCTCTTGGAGGTGAATCAGTTCTTCAGGTCAGAGAAATACTTTTTTGATCTCCAGTGAAAGGAAGTCTTTGTTGAGGTTAAGGAAATGAGCAGGTGGCCACAGAGCTGTAGTTACGAATGATAGAATGTGCTATAGAACCTGTTTGGTTGTTGAGGTTGGTCAGTCTGTTACAGCTTTTTGTTTTGTAGGATCTAATTGGATCTTGGTCAGTAAATCTGAGGAAGGAGG
This sequence comes from Clarias gariepinus, assembly GCF_024256425.1. NCBI lineage: Eukaryota > Metazoa > Chordata > Actinopteri > Siluriformes > Clariidae > Clarias > Clarias gariepinus. Next base: position 30,372,960 of record NC_071105.1, read on the forward strand.
CCGTGCGGCGATAAAACATATTTCTGCCTTAAAGTTAAGTTGGTTCTCCAGCAGTCTCTGCAGTATCTGGCATGCATGGACCAGAAAAGATTGAGGGATGAGAGGTACTTTGTGCTCCCACATTAATCACGGCTTTACAGCCTATCAGGGGCGTCTGTGAGCTCGCGCACGTGAAAGGAGCGGCTAGCACTTTCCTCCGAGTGTGTTACTCCGCCACTAACGGTGCGTGAGCAAGCAGCTCGAGAAGATGCAGTCGGCTGGCGTCATGCGGTTCGGGAGAAACACGTGATAGTCTTTGGCCCTCCCGGCTGAATGGTAGTAGTAGCCTTAATGTGGGAGCCCCCTAGTGACGGGGAGGAATCGGCCATGACTAAATTAGGGAGAGAATTCAGAAAATAATGAAAGAGAATTTGGCTGTGACTTGATCACACTATTGTGGCCCTGGCATGAGAGGCCACACTGTCAACCTCTGGTGTGAATGTGGTATGGAAGGATACACCATCAGCATCTAGCTTGAGCCTGGCTTAGCAGGTTGCCCTGTTTCCCATTTGCTCTGAGTATGGCATGAGAGACTGCCCTATGGTACTCGGCCTTGAGCATGGCATGAAATACAGCACCATCAGCCGCTTTACCATGAACAAAGAAAAATTATGGCTTAAATACAAATACTAATCAAAGGGCAAATTGAAAGCAGATAAAGTAATTATGTCCTACTAGGGGGACAATCAATGACCAGACATGAACCAAAACAGGGCGAATGGCAATATAAACCAACACTTAACAAAACAGAAGTAGTCACCATAAAGCTTAGAGCTGTGATGTACACTGGAAGCTGAAGGTTTGGCATGTGATGTGAGGGGAATGACATAGTTAGTATAACCTATATATGTGTGACATATAGTTTATATGAAATTATGCATTGTTGTTACAGTGCTGTAGAATGCTCAAGTGTCGCTGGTTAGAAAGTGTCAATGAATTAAATGAAACAGCAGAGCTTTAATAGTTTTAATAGTTTTAATTGCAAAACAAATATTAAATAAAAAAAGTAGAAAACAAGACGAATAAAGCACACAATGGGCAATTATGGTATTTAAAAAATAATCTATTTGGGGGTGTTAACAGCACAAAACCACTTTTTCTAGAACAGCATGACCACTTACTTGACACACCCTTTGTCCCTCTTTTTCTCTGTCTTGCTTCTCTTCCAGTTCGTTCCCAGATTTCTACTATCACTATGGCCACCTTTAACACAACAGTGGCCTCCTTTAATGTGGGCTACACCGATTTCTTCACGGAGCACATTAAGAAGCTTTGCAATCCCAATCCCATCCCTGAGATGCCCTGTGAGCCACTGGCTTGCTCCAACCTACCACGCAGCCTCACAGACTCCTGTATCAACTACTCATGTCTGGAAGAAAGAGACAGCATTGAGGGAACCAACAACTTTATTCTAAAGAATGGCATGCTGGATCTCTCTGTAAGGAGGACGAATTTATCAAAGTTTGCTTTATCATCCATTTTTTGGTCAATAGTGCATTTATTGTAGTGATAAAAAAATAAGATAATGAAGATTTATATTTTTGGCCATACTAATTGTTTTAAAGAAATATGTACATTTGACACGTATGGCAACGTATGAGCACATTTGACACGTATGGCTAATTAAAACTATTATTTTCTGAAATACACAACCACGTTTGCCTTTTTCCAATCAATTTATTATTTCTAGGCTGTCCTCAGAGCTGTGTATGCCGTCCTCACTCATGACATTAGCTCACGAATCTGCGATGTGGCCCTCAATATTATCGAGTGCCTCCTGCAGCTTGGTGTTGTACCCAGCATGGCCAAGAAGGTTTCAAAACCAGAGGACAAGGTGAAGGACACAGACCTTTCTAAAGAAGGAACAAGCCAAGGTGGTGCTGGTGGGAGCATGGCTGGTGGCACGGGGGCTGTTTCTAGTGGGGGAAGTGGAGATGGTGATGGAGGAGGTGATGGTGGAGGAGGAGGTGGAGAAAGTGGAAGCGGAAGTAAAAATGATATTAAAAACAACAAAGGAAATAAGGTATGCAGCTGAAAATTTTTTTGTAGTTTCTTTATCCTCGTGTGCATATGGTCATGTGCATAAATATATATGTGTAGCATTCTGATACTGCTTGTAAATCATATTTAACTAGTACTGTATATTATTTAGGTATTTTACATGTACAATCACACTAATATCCATGTCATATACGTATACTTAGGACGAGGACTCTGACCTTAGCACCCACAGATTAGCTCTCACTATGCTTATTAAAATTGTGAAGTCTCTTGGCTGTGCTTATGGCTGTGGAGAAGGCCATCGCGGGCTTTCTGGAGACCGTCTACGCATGCAGGTCAGTGGCTCTGTATTAATATTCCATGGTATTTTAGATATTGTCTTTTACTAAGTGTACATGCTTCAAGTTTTAAGCAGTCCTTCCATAACATAAGTGCTTTAGGGTTCTGTAATGTAAACTTCACTATAATAGCAAACATAGGCAAACATTTCAGCCAATATCATCAAATTTGTATAACAGTTTAAACAAGAAATGATTAGAAACGTATAAAAGAAGTCTAAATGTCTAGTTTTGCTCAACAAATTGTAATATACAATCCAAAAGGTGAAACAGTCTTCCATCTTCTCAAAGCTTCTCTATTTTTCTGCCAACAACAATAATAACAATATTTAGTATATAAATGTCAGAAATTAATTTTTAAGAGATGAGAATAAACATGAACAACACCGATGCCACATGTTTACTGTGAAATCTATAAATAAGTGGCAATTTGTAAAGATCCAATTGGTAAATTTATGTGTCTTAATGGATGCATGTATTAGCTTTCACCCTCCACAGTTGGTCTCTGTTGTGTGATACAGGACATCTGGATGGTGGTTGGTAATTGACATGAAAAGATATCAATACGAATATAAATATATAATATACCATACAGTATATAGTTTCTCTCCGTTTTTGTTGCAACATTTACCAGGCATAAATTAACAAAAAACAAAATGGATTTAGGATTTAGAATTAGCATCTAGCAACGTAACATAATTTGTAGTCATCATTGTGTAGGATTGTGTGTTTCTTTCACTGTGTAGGCTCAGAACTGCCTGACCAGTCTGTACAAGCTAGATAGAGTACAGTTCCGGCAAACCATGAAAGAGTATGTCAACAAGGATTCTCTCAACAACATAGTGGACTTTCTGCATGCTCTTCTTGGCTTCTGTATGGAGCCCATCACTGACAGTAAGAGGAAGTGTCTACAACCAATATATACCACACTAGCTCATTATCAGTTTTTAACTCATTAACATACTGTAAAAACGCTGATCTTGTAAAATTAAAATGGAATCAAAACAAATGTATGCATGTTATTGTTTAAAATAGCAACAGTAGGTCAATTATTAATGAAGCCATTGAACTCAGTTAGTAAATCACCATTTTGCGCCATTTTAAAGATCTGAATATTTATGCACCATATGATATTTTCAGATAGCCGAAATAAAGGCACCACCATAATTCCATTAATGATCAGATAAGATCATGACACATAAAACCTGTCTGTACTGTACTGCATTTCTGTGTGTATCCCAAGGCTTTCTGTGTTTGCTATTGTGTTTCGGTCTGTCTATTCAGCATACAGTTTTTTTGAAGTATGACATGATCCCTCAACACTGTGATCAAATTTAAAATGTCTGGCCAGGAACTCTAGATATTTTACATCAGGGGGTGTAGGAAATATACAGTTCACTGCATAAGTATTCGCTAAGTATTCACGCATCTTAAACATTTCTTCATGTTTGTAGTGTTTAAGAGGGTTTTTTTTTCTAAGCCCCCTTTGTGTATAAAAGGTTTTTTTCACATTCATATATTTGTTTATGAACCAATGCAAATTTGAGATTTTAGAAGATCAAAGGGTGTTTCTTTCATCAGAGTTTTGTATGGCATGTTGCACTACAGGAGAAATTGCTGCCGTGCTGAAATGTAGCCACCAACAAAAACAGTTCATAAGTTAATAAAAGGTGGATGGTTTATAGGTTGTTCATAGACTTCACAATGTAGAGTCCAAAAGCATACAGAATTCCTTGTTTAGTGTTGATGTGGTCAGCTTTGACCCGTTACGACTGGAAAGCTTATAAAAAAAACTGTCATACATGTAGTGGGAAAAAAAAATCTGATAAAATGGCTAATTAAATCCTGTCTTTAATAGTACGCTCTCATAGAAGGTACTGTAAATCCTTGGATAAAATAGCAAAATCGAATTCCGCGCTCCACACTACTAAAGAGAAAGATCTGATCGATACTAAACTGTTCTTTGGGATGTTTTCTTATAGACGTGCACAGCAGATGCTTAGCTAACCACAGGTTGTGGTTTACGGGTGAAAATTATAGCAGTTCTTGACATGTCTTGACAATTGATAACCATTCACGAAATGCAGGAGGTCTTTTGGATTTTGTGATAAGCATAATCCACACATTTTAGGTTTTGGCCAAAAATCTCATTCCAAATTTAAATAACGTGTGTGCAAGTTACTAAGTGTGTTTAGTATTGTTCTATACAGAGACTTGAAGTTGTACTGAGAAACTCAAATATAATTGAGCCCAATGTGGCAGTGTACGATCATAGAAAATTTTATGTGTTTCTCTGTAAAATGGAAACATCTTCAATTTTCTACACCTCCTGGTTGACTTTTTATATTGAATAAAAATGGTAAAAATACAGCTTCTTGTATATGCTGCAATGCCTATGCTTAAACTTGTACAAAATCAATTGAAATCTCTATCCAAGTCTTTAAAATGCGAAGTATGGAGTAATTGTATCGTTTTGAAAATACTGATCATGTCTGTTTGTTGTTTTCCATTCATTTTTTTCCTCTCCACTGTCCCATCTCTCTTCTGTCTCTCGCCTCCCTTAAAACTGTGTTTTAGGGACAGGTAGGGGCTCTAAGGGTAGTTTAGGCTGTAATGTGGATAGTTGAATCCTATTCTACCTTCAGATGTCCCCTCTTCCCATAAAACACCCGTGCGTGTAAATGATTCTTCCTCCATTACTCAGTCACTCATCCTTTCAGTAGACTTGCCAATCTTGAATATTAAGGAATGATAGACGGTGCATGTTTTTCTTGATGTTTTTCTAATTTTCAATAAATTGTGTGAACTAAATTCTAATTTATGTACAGTACTTTTAACTGTTGGCAAGTTAGTGAACATATGAGTGGAATGATAATGAAACCCTGAAATTCCCTTGTAGTGTAAGGTGTGTGTGCGTGTGTGTTTTTGTGTGTGCGCATGTGTGCGTGTGTGTGTTCATGTGTGTGTGTGTGTGCGCGTGTTTGGGGTGGGTTAGCGTTTTCCTGAAAACTACATGTCTGTGCTGGCCTGACACCAATGTTGCCCCACATTTCTTCTCTTGCAGAATACGGCAGTGCAGGTGAGAGGTCCAGGAGGGCGAATAAGCGAAACTTCGGTAGATACACAATATCTAAATTTACTGCCAAAAAAACTAGGCATTACTCCCATTCCTGCACTCCTCCCTTTGTCTAAGGTGACATTCTCGCCTCCAGACTTTAGAGTAGCCACCAATAAAAATGACATGAGATGTCTGAAATACTGCTTTTTCAAAACCAGCAGAAAAATAAGTTAATGCTGTGATATGGAGGCATAACCTGAATTTTAGGTCCAAGACTGTTATCAGGCCACAGACATTTGCATGTGTACAATCCTTCAGTTCTTTTGCCTTGCATATGTGCTTTATGATTTTTGCATTTTCTACATCTTGTATGTGCTAATGGCTTCTTGCTTGCCCTTTTGGGGTTTTTTTTTCACCTGAATTCAGCCTTAATTCAGTTGTTACATCTTTCAGCCACGTGAACAGTCTCTAAATCACTTTTACCTGTTTTTAGACAAGGCTGGCTTTGGAAACAATTTTGCAACAGGAGGGGACAAATCTCTTGCACAGAGCATGGAGGCCGTGGTTGTGGGCTGCATGTTTAAATCCCTTATAACCAGATGTGCGTCAACTACACATGAGCTGCACAGTCCAGAAAATCTGGTAAGGCACAGCAATTAAGGCACAGCAAGTAAGAATTAATTACTTTACTAGATGTGGCCATGACTTTGTTTGCGTTGAATTTAATGGCACACTTATCAAAATGTACAGCACTATCTGTTGCATTTTGAGATGAACTAATGATTTTTTTCAATGTAGATGTTTAAATGATATAAAGGCATTTTCCATTTAAATTTAAAATAAACATATCTTTTCTTTCCATGGGACGATATCGATGAAACAAAGCCTATATGTTACATCAACCTCGACCAAATACAACTGTGAAAACTGCATTAAAATTTGTTTAGGAGTTTTTATGTGATGCGTGCACAAACAGACACCAACAAAAATTCCAGAAACCATCTTGATGCATTCTATTACTTATAATGTACGCCAACTTTACAGTTTATTCTAATATGTATTGAAGGTTTGTAATCCCACAGTTGTCATGAGTTCTTAAGTACCATATATTGTTCATTGTGTTTCACACTGTTGTGTATAAATACTCTGTGCCTTATCACTTCTCTCTCTCTCTCTCTCTCTCTCTCTCTCTCATGTACACCATTTATATAAAAACCAAACAGGGTCTGTACTGTGACATTCGACAGCTGGTTCAGTTTATCAAAGAATCACATGGCAATGTTTTTCGGCGTGTAGCACTAAGTGCTCTATTGGACAGTGCAGAAAAACTCAATGCCACAAAGAAATCTGAGGACAAAGAGGAGATCAAGTCATCTGGACAAAAAAGGTTACTACATCACACAAACAAGGACATCAGCATCAGCAAAAATATAACATCAGGATCATGCATTATATCTTCTTATTTAGGGGATTTTTTTATATTGTTAATGATTGTCTATAAAACAAGTCTTTAGAGTGAATTTTAATATAATTAAATATAACTCATAGCTCATGTAATGCATTTAGTTTTACCACTCTGGCCTGAACTGATCTCCATTAGTATTCATCCTACAGCTGAGACCTGATTGAATCTAGTTATTGTAGCTTTCAGGTTAAACTGTGGTGGTCCAGTGTGTTAAGGCTCTGAGTTACTGATTAGAAGGTCAGCGTTTCGAGCCCCAGCTCTGCCAGGCTGCCAGGTTGAAGGTCTGCTTCTGGGGTGCTGTATAATTCTTAAAAAAAAAAAAAAGATTCGTTTAATTTGATGAATGAGATTTAAAGAACCGAATCCCTAAAATTATCCATACTTCCCATCACTAACATCTAGGTTTAACAAATTTAAAATATATATATATATATATATATATATAAGACTTTATCATAAATGCATTTGACATGAGTACTTATCTAAATGTATTAGAATGTTCTCAAATCAAAGTTAGAACTATTTTACATGAAATACTGTACAGTACCACTTGTACGAAAATATATCTCTGACTGTCGATTTTGTCTGCACGTTTGTTTTTTTGTGTTTATTTTGCTAATCCTTTTAATGGTAGATTTGATTATGCAGTTCTTCATCTGCCTCCACCCAAGTACCTTTAAGAGCCATAATGGTTAACCTGATTAGCATCTGTTGCAATATGCATTTGTGTCAGTGAAGAGCAGATACCTGGAGCTCTATTAGGAAGGAAGGACTTCTGGAGGAAGATGTTTAAGTCTCAGAGTGCTGCCAGTGACACCAGTAGCCAATCAGAACAGGACACATCAGAGTGCACTACCGCCCACTCTGGCACCACCACGGACCGCCGCTCACGCTCTCGCTCCCGACGAATCTCACTGCGCAAGAAGCTTAAACTTCCCATAGGTGTGTGTATGTGTGTGTATGTGATCTGCAATTATCCACAGAATCTGAAACCCACTGACTGCTTTTGGCTTCACTAAATGTGTAATGTACAATATTATGTTATTGTACATTTTCTAGATTTGTATGTACAGTTGAGTCTTATTCTCTCTCATAATCTGTTATTTTCTGCTTCTTTTTTTTTTTCTTCTTCTTCTACTGCAAATCTTGCCACTATATGAGAAAACTGTGCTTTTGAGATATCTGAATTATGGTTGTCACGTAGCAGTGCACATACATAGAGAATAGGTTACGGTGCTTTACTTTTTGTTTATTATGCCAATCACACCGTAGCAACCAGCTGTATCATGATCAGTTACCCACCCTAGTACCTAGGTTCATGTTAAAACCTTATAGAAACACCATAGCAACTGCCTGGTACCACCTAGCAGCCACTTAGCAACAATGAGCAAACCTTAGCCAACCACTAACTACCCAAACTAGGATCATATCGAAACCTTCTAGAAACACCATCGTAACCACTGGGACCACATGACAGCCACCACTAAATACCCTAGCAAGTTTCCTTGGCAAACAACCAGCTATAACATTGTACCACCTGTTATATTATAGAAATCTCCCAGCAACCACCTGGGACACTACAGCAGCCAACAATCAACTGTCCAGCAAGAGTTTATATGATTACAATAAAATACACTTTTAGTTTTTTTTTTTTTTACTTCTACACATTAAAAACACTTTAACAATTGAGAAATTACAACTAAGCACTGTAATGTCATTTTTATGTGTCTAAGGCATTGTCAAGTCAACATCAAAGTGAACGTTTTCATGTTATACTGATTCACCATTGTTGTGTGTGACATGATGGAGACATGTCATGTTTCACTGCATAATCTTATAAGCCATGTGCACATTTCTGAGTCTAGAATACCAGTGCTTCATCTGGCAATCCAGGATTGTAAGACCTTATAACTTGTTTTTTAGCTGCTTATTTTAAATTTCAATGAAATTTAAGAATGATTTATTTGCACATGGCTTATGTGCCATTGCTGTACTGATCAGCCATTCTCATCAGTATTTTTGTGTTCTTTTTTTGTCGCCAGCATGCCGTAGGACTGTACGTCTTCCATTCACTCTCTCCGTACTACGTATGTGCTCATGTGTGTGTATATTCTGTGGTCATAGCAGATCACTGAATAAAGATTATATGTAATCTTTTTCATGTACATTAGATGTTTGTAAGCTCTGTGGTATGCTGTAAGCTCTTCGTGTGTGTGAAACGTGCTTTATAGTTGTTGTCCACACCACCTATGTGTGCATGTTATTCTTCCCCGCTTATCAACCCAGTTCATTTCCAGATCCATGTTGTTAATTTGCTCATTACTCGGGTATGAAGGTGTTTCTGCTTCAACTGAACCAATTTGTCATCTGAAACCACACACTGCCCAGACTGCTTTTTGTAGGTAGTGATTAAGCAAAGAAACAACATGATGGTGATGATATGTTAACAATACCTCCGTTTAATAAGTCAGGTGTTTTGTTTTAGATAACGCAATTTGTTTTTCTTTTGTTTGTTTGTTTACAACCTGACCACATGTGCAGGCAACTGGCTGAAGCGGTCATCTCTGTCTGGCCTGGCTGATGGTGTGGAGGATCTCTTGGATATCAGCTCAGTGGACAGACTTTCCTTCATCAGGCAGAGCTCCAAGGTGGGACATCATGTTGGCCTACAGAATTATGACCTATGGGTGTGTGTATGTGTGCAGTATTGTTAACTGCTGTAGAGCAAAAATAAACACACACACACACGGACACACACACTGCCTGACCCAAATAAAAATGACTTGGAAGAGCCTTGCACTGGATAATTACTGCAGTTATTGATATGCTTCAGCTACCAACAAGCTTCTCATTTCTTAACTAAACATGTCAGAAGACATCCTGTGTTTGTGGCAAAGATGTTATTCTGTTTTAGAAGTGTCAAATGATTGGTCTGCATCAAGAAAAGACAACGACTAAGGAGATCACTACTAAAATTTGGTCACCTGTAAAAGGCATAGTGGTTCAAGGAAGAAATGTTGTTGGGTCTAATGAGTCCTGATTTATCCAGTTCCATTACAAAAGCACTAATTGAAGAGTCGCTGTCATGAGCGCACAGCTTTTGCCTTGTTTAAATGTAAGTCCTAGTGTACTTCCCATAAAAACCTTTGGGTTATAAGTCTCAAGAGTTTCATAGACTAATGAGACTAAGGTTGTCTGCGGAGTGCGGAGAAATAAAAGACCTGCTCATGATTGACTTTATATCTCAGACTTTATACATTGTACATGTTGTTATTGTGCTACTGTTTAAGTTTTATCACCACCAGGATTTGTTTGTAAATCAGTTTGTAGAGGGATTTTTAAAAAAGTTTTGTTGGTAAAATGGAACTTGAGGCTCGCCATGTTGTCTTGCCAGGTAAAATTCACCAGTGCCGTCAAGCTGTCAGAAGGAAGTGCTGCAGAATACGGCCGGGAGGAGGAGGAGAACTTCTTCAAGAGGCTCGGTAAATGGCGGTCTGGTCGACGGAATCCATCCAAGCTTCACCACACAGAGGAGAAAGATGGTAGAACCTTGGGGTTTTTTCCCCTTGCCCGTCTATACCTCCACCACGTCTTCTGTGTTTGTGCCAGTCCGTGTCTTGTCCTGTGCTTTCAGTGCACTCACTGTTCTCTACCATCTTCCATGCCAACTCTGTGTGTGTGATTTTTATTTGTTTGTGCACCTCGATGGGAAGCTGTCTGGTAGCACAAGAACTGTGATTTTGTCTTTTTTGTCCTGGCTGTCCATGGCCTAATATTGACCACCAGAACAACCAGCTCTCAACAAGAGGTGCCTAAATGTGAAGTATTGGATGTTTACATAAGAGCATCATTAACTTATTTGTTCTAAAGGTAAAATCAAATGTAAAAAAAAAAAAAAAGACTTTCATTAGATTGTCATTGTACCTCTCATGTGGTTTTATCATCACCAGGATGCCCTGGATTTCCAGAGCGCTTGGCTTCAAACCACGAGGCAATAAAGAATAAGAACATAGTGAATCTGGGTGCCATCAGACAGGGCATGAAGAGGTTCCAGTTCCTCCTCAACTGCTGTGAGCCGGGCACCATCCCAGATGCCTCTATCCTGGCTGCTGCACTGGACCTGGTTTGCTCAAATTATCTTCTGTCATAGCATGACAGCTCTTAGGGTTTCCTTTTATCCCCCTTTTATTAGTACTGCAATTACCTTTGTATTCTGTTATACACCAAACCCGTAGGAGACTCTTAATGGTGGCAGACTGATCCTATTTATTGTCACATTTCCCTTTTTGTAACACTCTGCTAGGAAAGCTCTAAAATGCATTCAATCTTTTTAATTAATGTCATACAGAAAGTCTTATCACTTCACCCAGCTATTGTACTGGATCATCTAATATTAGAACTGTCCAGTCACTGGTATACTGCACTATACTGTACCTCTAAGCAGTACCTTCACATGTGTTTTTTGTGTGTGTAGACAATAACTCTTATATTGCAGTAGTTTTTCATTTTCCCACTAGCTGATCCACCCTAACAATTTCTTTATATAGTGACGTATTAAAAAATTCCATATTTTCTACCATACTCTACAATTACAAAGTAAAAAAAGGTGTTGGGACTGTTTTGTTAATTTAAATAAATATGTAATATCCCATTTACAGAAGTGTTAATGACACCTGCAAGTGCAGTCCTACTCCTACTCCTATCAGTCGTCTATTGGATGATTCCCATCTGTTTGTATAAGGTCTAATAGTAGATGGTGTACTGTATGTCAGAGTGAAAAAAAAAGCCATGACGTGAGAGAATCTTCTGTAGACCTGTGAGACAGGATTGTGTCAAGAAGCACATCTGGGTAAGGATACAAGAAAATTTTCTGCAGCATTAAAAGTGCCCAAGAGCACGGTAGCCTCCATCAGTCTCAAATGAAAGAGGTTTAGAGCAACAGTCTTCTCAGATCTGGCATCCAGTCAAACTGAGTAATTGGGGGTGAAGGACCTTGGGAGAGGTCATTAAAAAAAAAAAAATGTATTACCAAACTCACATTTTTACTTTGTTATTGTGGACTATTGCATGTTAAGGGAAAAGTCTTAGAATTTATCATTTATTGCCTTAAAATGATTATATAAGCATAATTATTAAGCAAACGTCATTTGATCTAGAGCATCTACACGCGCAAACGTAACCCAGTTATCTTCCTGAATTATTAAATAACTTTTTAATTTAATTTGTCTGGCACCAGGATTGTGTTTGTTTCCCCATGGCAGCAGCAGTCTGTTTATTTATTTTGTTTATTTGTTTATTTTTGGCCATCAGGAGGCTCCGGTGGTGGCGAGGGCATCTCTGTTTCTGGAGTGCGCTCGTTTCGTGCATCGCTGTAACCGTGGAAACTGGCCAGAATGGATGAAAGGTCACCATGTGAACATCACCAAGAGAGGGCTTTCGCGAGGACGCTCTCCTGTCGCTGGGAACAAGAGAAACAATAAGCTGCAGTGGAACGCAGCAAAGTATTTCTACCAGTGGGGTGATGTGAGTTATACTGTAATCATGAAATGTGTAATGAAATACCTAAATTAAATTAACCAGAGTGACAATAAACATGTGAATACTCCACAAGTTTATAAGGAAATAATGCACTTGGTTTAAAGAAAATTTTAATAAGTTGCAATTTATAAAACACTAAAGTAAGACGTAATAATGTAGAACAGACCTTCCCGAACATTAAAAAGGTGCAGCCCATTTTAACATCTGAAAATCTTCTACATGCCACTCAAAGGTTTAATCACAACCTGGATCAATACACAAGACAATTATGTAGTGTTTCCCTGTATATATTTTTGCTAAAGAATAACACATAATTCATAATTGTAATCTTATGTTTTGTTGTTTTCTTTATGTAAATATTTAATCCTAAAAAAATAAAAAAATCAATCAGGTATGTGACAATAACACAGGTTTATCAGGTATATCAGGTTTAGTTTAGTTTGCTTATACTAATCATTAAACTTCTTTAGATGTAAAGCTTGCCTAAAACTCATGTCATGTTTTCTCCTGAAGGCGATTGGTACTCGTCTGAGTGAGCTGTGTCACTCAGATAGCGAGAGTCCAGCTAACATCCTGGGCTTTATTTATGATGATGAGAGCAAAAGGAGGGCGAGGAAAGAGGATGAAGAGGAAGACTTCCTGGATGACAGTAAGAGAGACAACCATGGATAAAGCTCTAAAATAATTCTCAAGAGACATCATGCTACTCATCTTGCATTGCAATTCTGTGTTTGTTTACTTAATATTGATGGATTTGTGAATTTTCACAGGTACTGTAAACCCCACCAAATGCAGCTGTCCCTTTGCTCTAAAGATGTCTGCTTGTCAGCTGCTTTTAGAGATCACAACTTTCCTGAGAGAGACTTTTCCCTGCCTTCCACGCCCACGAACAGAGCCTCTAGTGGTCAGAATGTTTACTTATGTTTATGTGTACTTATGTGTACTGTATGTTTGACCAGATTCACCTTAAAACTCGAGCGTCAAATGATATTTTCACCAATTCCAGAAGAGGGTTGGATTATAAGGTTAAATGAAGTCACTCAGTGATTAAATACATTATATGGCCAAAGGTTTGTGAATGCTTGACCATCACACGCATCACACAACTGTTCCTACAATATGTTTGTGTGGTGTTGCATTCAATCCCAACGAACACATGATGGCGACCTGCTCTGCTGACATCAGTGACTGACGCAAAAATCTAGTGGAAACTCGTCCTAGAATAGTGGAGCTTATTATAATAGCAAAAGGGGGCCTAAATCATATGGCTGTGATTAATCAGGTGTCCATATACTTTTAGCCATATAGTATAGCACTGTAAATTTAGAAATATACAATGACTTTGCCAAAACTGCTTTAACATTACAGGATTTAGAGAGCTGTCGTCTGCGTCTGGACCCAGAGCTGGGTCGCCATCGCTACGAGAGGAAGATCAGCTTTGCTGGAATCTTAGACGATGAGGATGGTCATGATTCCCTGAACAGCAGTAGTCACACTATTAAGTCTGATGCAGGATGTGATGAAAAGAAATCATCACAAGAACCACTGGGTATGATGGTTTTGTGCTGATGAATCTGTCATGTTTCTTCATGTGCATACATTTGACTCTCAGCTGTATCCTTCAGCTCCCACCAGAAAGATCCGCATCGGAGGTTCTCGGCTGCTGCAGATCAAAGGGGCTAGGAGCTTCAAGGTGAAGAAAGGTGGTTCTTTGTCCTCCATCCGCAGAGCTGGCAGTCTGAAGAGCACCAAGATGTCTCGGCAGGACTCAGAGTCCGAGAACGACGCCGAGTCTGATCGTCTGCTGTCTCAGAGCAGAGACACAGTCACTGATATTGGTGAGCAAGTTTTCTTGATGAGTCTTTCTACAGTATATACTGAGTTGCACAGTGCAAATGACATGACGAAGTATAAGTTAATAATTTATTATTATAACTCATGATGCCCATGGTGTTTCTATGAACATTTTCAGTGAATTTCAAATTTTGCTGTTTTTTTCATGATCTTGTATATGTACGCTCAGGGAGCCCCTGGAGTGCCAGTGAGCCCAGCATTGAGCCCGAAGGTCCTGGAAGCACCAGTGGAGTGGATGACTACCACCGCAACATGTCATGGCTGCATGTAAGATCACACACACTGATTTGTAAATGGAGTGTCTGTATGTGTTTGTGTGCAGTTCAAAACACAATTATTTTTATCCTCTTCCAGATCATGATCCTACTGTGCAACCAGCAGAGTTTTATCTGCACCCATGTGGATTATTGCCACCCTCGCTGCTACCAGCGCCACAGCCGCTCCTGTACTCGCCTCGTCCGTGCCATCAAGCTGCTTTATGGAGAGACCGTCGATAGCCTGAGAGAGAATAGTTCCTGCAGTAGTTTTAGCAGCCGGGCCAAAAAGAGCAAAGAGGTGTAAAAAAAATACTGTTATTAAGTTGCACAACATTTCTAAATACTTTGATGTGAATTTCTAAAAAAAATATTTGGCACCAATGAGGTCTGCATCAATTTTTTTTCTGTCTAAACCCTGTCAAAACTGTTACCATAAATGTGTTAGTTTACTAAAGTTTAAAACATAGCTACTCTTAAACCGCATTCATATCATTCACAGGTCAGCATTTATGCGTAAAATTATCCGGCACCAATTTGAGCCTTCAAAACTCCTCAAATCTCTGAAGCTTCTTGTATAATCAGTCCAAACGTCTTTATATAATAATGTCTTTTTTTTTTTTTGCATGATAAACTAGCTGTAACGTTGCATTTTATGCCGACAGCATGAACCTTATGTCAGAGTAAAAACACAAAATTAACTGAACTAATCACAAAAAGGATCATTATTTTGATCTACTGTAAATCTTGACACTGCCTGTCTTTCAGTGCTCTGACAAGTCATGTCTGCGCACTCCATCTATGAAGAGACGTCCTAATGACAGCAATGCGGAGGGGAAGAAAGACACAGGGATGCTGAAGTATATTCGCACACAGGTGTGCCTTTGGGCAGTTTTAGAATGATGGTGCTTTTGACTGTCCCTCTCTCTTAATACAGCATTGCCATTTCAGCCAGAAAAAATGCATCACTGTTTAAACTGGAAATTTACATTAATAGTTGTCACCTGTGATGAGATGCTATAATGTATACAAACCCTAACCTTATCTAGTGAATATCCATGACTCGAGATTACCCATAGACCCATTGATTAGCTTTCCTATGCAAAAAAGATGTAAATATGTGTTGCATTTGCAGGTAATGAGTCTGTCACCAGCACCTCTATCCCTGCTTATAAAAGCAGCTCCTATACTGACAGAGGATATGTATGGAGACATTCAGCCAGCTGCATGGGAGCTGCTGCTTAGTGTCGATGAACACATGGCTGCTGCTGCAGGTCTGTTTCTGATCCTTCTACAATATTCCTACTACTAAAAATAACTTTTATAGCACAGAATGCTGTACAGAGGCAAAACTAAACCAGTGCATGCAGTAGGTGAAAATATACAAATTGCTTAGCTGTAAGAACAGAGGTATAACAGATAAAATATAATAAAACAATTATTATGCATGGAAGTTGAAACTGGACACCAGTGCATGGACGCTGGATTAATGAGTTTTAAATATCTGTAAATTATACTCTTATGCTCGAAAAGCTTTTTCCTTAGAAATGTTCAGTTTCTATGATTTTTTTTCTTTTAATGATATCATGGTCCTTGATTTTTTTTTGCTTTGATTTACACACCAATCGACCATATTATTAAAATCACAAAAAGGTTCAGAGTTCCTCCTGTACCACCAGGTGGCTCTGGTTTTGTTCCGTAAAATTGTTCTTTTTTTTTGTCTTAAGGAAGGTTCTCATCTGTTTTAAATGAGCAACGTGACGCTTAGAGGGGCTCATCCACTCACAGAGAGACACGCAGAAAACTTATTCTGTGTCTCAGTGTACTGTGAAACTATTCTGTAAAAGATGTTTTGATGCAGACGTTATTCAAACCACTTTTTTAGAACTTTAAGACTTTTTTAAAGTATTTGTACTGTACTCCTCGTCTGAACTTTTTCCTTCTCGCTTCCTCTCCCTGTCTTTCTCATCACACACACCTGCAGCGGCAATGTTCCTGCTGTGTGCAGTAAAAGTTCCTGATGCTGTCACTGAAATGATGATGGCTGAGTTTCAGCACCCGGAAGCAAGTCAGAGAATTAACTCAGTGCTCAAGTTCTACACTGTCTGGAGGTTCCGCTACCAGGTGTGGCCTCGTATGGAGGAGGGAGCACAACAGATCTTTAAGGTACAATGCAGTGATATAAAAGTCTCATTTGCAGTGAGGTGAAATGTTCTCCATGTGCTTGGTGGGCTTCTTCTGTGTAAGACAGAAGGGTAGGATAATTTGCATTTCCAGATTGCCTGTAATCTGTGAATAAGTGTGCGAGTGTGCTTGTGCCCTGTGATGGATTGCGTATCCCGCCTCATGTCCTAAGTTCCTTGTACACTAGGAGTGTCAAACTGGATCCAGAAAGGGCCATGTGGATGCATTCTCTCTTACCAACCCAGCAGAAGTGTGTTAAAATTAGTAATTCTTGGCTTCCAATGGACTATCAGAAATAGATAGCCAGGTTGGAATGAAAGCCTGCACACACATGGCCCCTAGCAGTACAGAGAGTGAAGGAGAGTGAGTTCAGAACTGCAATATAATACGCAAGATTTTACTAATAACATACAAACTGAAGGCTGTGGTTCTCAGAATTGTATTTCATACAAACACCCATTATTTGATTTCATGTTCCTACAGATTCCTCCACCTAGCATTAATTTCACTCTACCATCCCCTATTCTGGGGATGCCATGTGTACCCATGTTTGATCCACCATGGGTGCCATTGAACACTGGGACTGTTCCAGATGCAATCAGTGAAGATCAGTCTGTAAGTTTATAAGGCTGGTACTTAAACTATGTATTCATTCTGTCTGTCTGTCTGTCTGTCTGTCTGGCTGTCTGTCCATCTATTAACATACAATTGTTAAACATGAGCCTGGAAAGAACTTCATTACTGTAAACACTATTAGCAGATTGTAATTAAATACACATACACAAATAAATGCACTTAAAATTAAATAATCAAATCTGACTATTTCAAAAGAAAATGATTAACACCAGCTCAATGACCAAATGTAGTACTTAGTTCTGTTAGCAGATTACAAAATGTCATAATCATATTCATATAGCCGTTTTCCCTAACGCTGCAAAACAACCAAATTTGACAGCATAGAAGTTAATGGCACTCTGCAATGTTTTGAGTAAAGATGTATTGCTGCCTATAATTGAAATACTTTCAGTGACTTAAGTGACATAATATTGGCCCCTGCTTTTATCCCTTCATGATCGGTTGTAAACAAAAATAATAGCTGAGCCCTGAGCCAGACAGCGATGTTCACGGAGTTACTTCTTTTTCTTTTTTTTTATATCTTTAAAAGCGAAATATTATCAGAGACTGAAAAAAATATATAAAAACTGTGAAAAGTGTGCACTCCCACTACAGTCCCATATAAATAGTTAATGCAAAAATGTAAAAAATTATGAATATGTAAATAATGCATAATAGGTTCCCTTCAAATCTTATTGGGTCACATACCAACACTTCCTAAACCCTGTCATGGTATATCACTTTAATATGCTTCTGTGGTACACTCCCAGAAATCCTTCTCAGCTCGGGCCGTATCACGCTCACACCAGCGTGCCGAGCACATTCTAAAGAACATGCAGCAGGAGGATGAAAAGAGGAGACTGGGGCGTGAAGCCAGCATCATAACAGCCATTCCCATTGCTCAGGAGGCCTGTTACGAGCCCACCTGCAGCCCTCCACCCGAACAGGAGGAAGAGGGTTAGTTAATTATCTGTTTACCCACTAGTTTAATCAAGATGAGGAAATATACTGTAACCTGGGGCATTTTCTTTCATTACTGTTCTAAACTGCGATCAATAGTCTTATAAAATCAAACATGTGGCATGGAAGCTTAATCTTTATCTGTAATATGTAATCAGTAGTGATGTGTTCTGTGCCAACAGAAGATGTGTTAAATCTGGCATCTCGTCGTCTGTCTGTGAGCCCCTCTTGTGCCTCCAGCAACTCACACAGGAACTATTCATTCCGCCGCGGCTCAATGTGGTCAGTGCGCTCAGCAGTCAGTGCCGAAGGTTAGCAACTCATCGTCAGTGTGCAATAAATTAGTCAATAAAAAAAAAAACAATCAAATCTGAGCTGCATTTGTTATTGTACCGTAAAGAATGTGATTTACATAATTTTATCTTGTTGTATTTATTATTTCAGATGACGAAAACACTACAGAACACACACCAACACATCACATGTTGCAGCCACCTCAGGCTGTGTTCCCAGCATGCATCTGTGCTGCAGTGTTGCCTATAGTGCATCTAATGGAGGATGGAGACATTCGAGAAGATGGTGTTGCAGGTACATGGCTGCCTTACACAAACTTTTTTCTTTTACTTTTTTCTTTTTCATACTAAATATATGGACTAAGCAGAAACTGTGACATGACAAAAAGCATGTGAAGGTGCATGTGATAAAGGAACTTACAGTAGTTGATGGAGAAGTATTTCTGTACCATTCAGCTTATCTTAAGTTTAACTTACAGTACACATACTTGAGTTAGTCTCCAAAAAATGAACTTATAATGAATGAATGCTCACATCATTTTCATCACTGTGTATGTAGTTAGTGCCGTGGCTCAGCAGGTGCTGTGGAACTGTCTGATTGAAGACCCAGCTCTCGTTCTTCGGCACTTCCTAGAGAAATTAACAGTCAGTAACAGACAAGTAAGACATGATTACAATAATAACAGCATGTTTAGCAATGTCTTATCATATAATCATAATTTATCAAATTAAGATCATATACTTTGCACTTTAAGTGCCTAAGCAGGTTCATTGTCTTTTTAGGATGAGCTGATGTACATGCTAAGGAAGCTGCTCCTCAACATCGGGGATCTTCCTGCACAAACTTCACACATCCTCTTCAACTACCTGGTAAAAATCCAGTTGTTTACCTAAAATCTAGATAACCTTTAAGTTTAAAGTTTTAGAAATGTGAACACTGTTTATGCTTTTCACTCAGGTGGGTTTAATCATGTATTTTGTCCGGACACCATGTGAGTGGGGAATGGATGCCATCTCAGCTACACTGACCTTTCTGTGGGAGGTGGTGGGCTACGTGGAGGGCCTCTTCTTTAAAGACCTTAAACAGACCATGAAGAAAGAGCAGTGTGAAGTGAAACTGCTGGTCACTGCCTCTATGCCAGGTACAATGTTTGGTTGTTCTGCATAGGAAAGCAGATGGTGTCTGTAATAACATCCACACACAGTATCCTGGATTGGATTTTTGATGATTTTCTAAATATGATGCCTTGTCTGTGTATGTGTCTGTAGGAACAAAGACTCTGGTGGTTCATGGGCAGAATGAGTGTGATATTCCTACACAGCTACCAGTACATGAGGATACACAGTTTGAAGCCTTGCTCAAGGTAACTATTCGAGTTTTAGGTTAACTTCAAATTGTACATCATTAACGTTTTAATATATTCTCATACATTCAATTAAGCAATATCACAGTCATGGAAATGTTATTGTGGTGAATATCCTTCTAGCTAATCAAAACTGGCAGAACTGACTAACAGTAACTGTCAGAGCTGCTGATCAACTGTTAGTGACTGACAATTAGTGTAATGGGTGTCCTGAGAAACATACAACATGTACATTATATTTCCACTTATTCCACTTTAGAATATCAGCTAACTTCTGGGGTAAATCCCAAATACAATTAAATTACTTATACAGGAAAATTATTACCTTATATTATGGAAAAATACAGACAGGGGTGTGTCGATGACGTGAGGGAATCGCCACAAACCTGGAAGTAGAGCGCGAGCTAGGATTTCCAAAAGATTGTGAATCCATGAACGAAGGCAGATTATGCGCGATCGCGGCACCTGATCCTTGGTTAATTAATCCGGACAGAAAAGGGATCCTGAGTGTGATGTTGATACGCTCTTGCTCGCGGTTCGTTGACGTCTCCACAAGCACAAACACGCAGGTTGAGAAAGATAGCGTGACTGGAGGAGGAAGGGACAGACGGGGTTAAAAACCTGGGAGATCCGATAACAGTTTCAATGTCCAGGCGTGAAGGCGAAGCAGGGTCGGTAATATTTATCCAGCAACAAGGGCAGAGAAATTCAGAAGCACGGTCCTTAAGCAGGCAAGGTCATACACGTAAGGATATACACAGATAATCCAAAGGGCTAGACACGAGACAGAATCCAAAAAACGGGCGAGGTCGAACGCAGAAATAGAGCACTAGGAGAAATCGCTTAGGAAACGGGACAAAAGGCACACAAGTGAGATACATCTGCGATGAGTGGAACTTTCGGTGTCCCTTTAAAGCCAAGAGTAAAATGCCAGATTAGTAGCAGGTGCACTCAGGTAATCAACTCAGGGAGCGTTAAAAACCTTGGGTGGAGTTATGACCTGGATGGAGTGGGTTGGTTGTGCTGGCTCATGACAATATGTCGATCCACAAATCACTGTTTTTTTAACAGGAATGTCTCGAGTTCTTCAACATACCCGAAGCTCGTTCAGCCAACTACTTCCTTATGGACAAGCGCTGGAATCTCATTCACTATGCCAAGGTGTGCATTTCAAGTGTTAATGAATTTATTTAGCTTTTAGTATAGCATTTCAGTTTTAACGGCACCATTCGTCCTTTTGTAGACCTATGTGCGAGACATCTACCCTTTCAGGAGATCAGTGTCCCCACAGCTCAACCTGGTCTTCATGGAACCAGAAAAGGGGCAGGAGCTCATTCAGAAACAGGTACTGTACAACCTCTCTGTCAGATGTTCTCTTACAGTAAGTATTCCTTGATAAACCAAGATGGTGGAATTATAAAGTGCCATCTTACTTATTCTTTTTGTAAAAATGGTTTATAAATGTTACTTACACAGAGGTGAATAAATTTTACACAGGGAAAGTTAATAACAATAACTAAATTTTTCAGGTGTTCTCCAGGAAGCTGGAGGAAGTAGGCAGAGTTCTCTTCCTCATTTCCCTTACACAGCGTATGCCTGCAATGCACAAACAGTCGCACGTCTCCTTGCTTCAGGAAGACCTGCTGCGTCTGCCCTCCTTTCCTCGCACAGCCATAGATGCCGAGTTCACTCTCTTCAATGAGCCTCTGGGTAGCTCTTCTGAAATTATTCGAAATATACACATTATGGCCAAAAATGTGTAGACACCTGATCTTCTCACTCAAGCAAACTTCTGGTCATATAATGCACACGCAAAACACTCTACAAATATAAATATACAGTATCTGTACAGCTTTAGATACTGTAAGTAAAATGTAAAGCATGCTAATTAGAGCATGTTAAACCTGTGGTTTGTTTTATTTTGTTTCGTTTGTTTTTTTTATTCAGGGAAAGAACTCTTTGGCATGGACACTTTGCACAAGGTTTTGTGGATCAAGCTGTTAGAGGAGATGTTTCTGGGTATGCCTAGCGAGTACCCGTGGGGCGATGAGATCATGCTCTTTCTGAATGTGTTTAACGGTGCCCTTCTGCTCCACCCTGAAGACAGTTCCCTCCTTAGGCAGTACACTGCCACAGCCATCAACACCGCAGTGCACTTCAACCATCTGTTTTCCCTGAGTGGCTACCAGTGGATACTTCCCACAATGCTTCAGGTGTGAAACACAAATAAAAGTCCTCATTACCGGGCGCATCAAAACTGTAAGTCTTGTTAGGTTGTATCTAGTTAAGTGCATTAATACAGAATATAAATTCCATGACGGTTATGGAACAGCTATGTCACCAAAAAAAGTCACCAAGTTATTTGATTATTAATTATTAATATAATTATTAATTAATTTTCTCTCCTTCTCAAATAAAATATTATTTCCTATTGATTAATGTAACAAGATGACACATTGATCTGGGGAAAATTAATATGTCAGCATTGTGCAGGAGTAAAAGTACTAGTTTATTCTACATTGGCCAGCCAAAATAAAATAAAATAATAACTAATAAAATTACATTAAAGTCATTTGGATTTAAATAAGCAAATAATTAAAAGCCTTTCTTTAGATAATTACTGCAGTGAGTAACATAGTGTTTTTTTTTACTGTACTTCTTTTTACTGTTTCTTTTACTGATGCAGTGTATGTAGCTTCTTTTCATTTTCTTAAACAACCAGGTCAGAAGTCGGACAAGGAGAATGATTAGTCTACATCAAATAAAGTGATCAATTTAGATTTCCACATGCAAAATGTGACAGGAAACAACATTGTGGCAAAAGGAAAACCACTTGTTTTATATGTTGTCTGATCATGTAGAGATTGCCTCTATCAATCTATGCATAGTCACTCTTGAGCAAAAATATATATTTTTCAAAACACTGTAGGAACAGCGATTACTGATAATTCTGTTTTGTTCTTATTTTCTGTAATCTAATTGTTCTTCACGTCAGACATACGCTGATTATGAAAGTAACCCATTGCTGCGTCAAGGCATTGAGTTCTGCTGCCGGCAATTTTACATCCTCCATCGCAAACCTTTCATCCTGCAGCTGTTTGCCAGTGTTGCGCCACTGCTGGAGTTCACTGTGAGCACATAAATCCTTATAATTCACAAGTACCTTTTATGTATTTCATGCTCCTTTAATCATATCCATTAGACAGATCAGTTGAAAGTATTACCATTTTTAAGTAGCACTGATAATTTCTTCCATCAGACCTGCACCAGTACTGGACTGTCTAAAGGTGTGTCAGCACAGTGCCTGTTCGACCTGCTGGTGTCACTGGAAGGAGAAACAGCCGACCACTTGGATGCTTTGGAGCTGGTCAAAGCTGAGAAACCACTACGTTCTCTGGGTAAGAGTTCTCTAGGTTAGACACCCTCTCAGTAAACACTTAATAATACATGAGTACTAAATACACTTTTAACATATGCATTTTCTTTCATTCAGATTTTTGCTATGGCAATGAGGACCTAGCCTTCTCCATCAGTGAATCCATTAAGCTATGTGTAACAGTGGTGGCCTACGCTCCTGAGTCCTTCAGAAGGTGCACAACCAAAAATACATCCATAACCTGTGATAACACCACCTGTGATAACAACACTATGCCAGTCTTTAAAGCTCCTGCTGTCTCCTCTTGCAGTTTACAGATGCTAATGGTTCTAGAAGCGCTGGTTCCTTGTTACTTGCAGAAGCTGAAGAGTAATAGCCAGGCCCTGGAGTCAGCGTCTGTAGCCAGAGACGAGATTGCAGCCATAGCTGCACTGGCAACCTCTTTGCAGGCTTTGCTATATAGTGTGGAGACATTGACACGGTTTGTTTCCTTTTCCCTTTCTCCACACAGCCATATCTATCCACAACCTTCCTCTTCGCTTTACAAACATGTAACTATAAAAAATGCCCTTTGTAAGAGCAAAAAGTGAATAGGCTTTTATGAATAGGTGCTAAATAATAACTGCTAACAGCAACCTAGCTCTAATTAAAAGGTAGAGATCACTAGGTTTGTCTTTGGTTAATAGCTACCAAGGCTAAACACTAACCTAGCTCTATTCAAGAGCCTAACCTTATTTACTCTATTTCTAAAAATAGAGATGGGCAGAGCTGGGTTGAACACTGAGTTGGGGTAGGGGCTTTTGGTATATGAGGTCACAATATGGGGACAATCTAATTTGCCTGTTTATGCCCTGACTAGAATGAAATGGAAACAGGACAAACAGCTGGGAATGTCATTCTGCCTGTTTTTTGTCTGTTCACACCACAGTAGAGACCCAATTAAATGTTTAAAAAGTGAATGAGTAAAAAGTGATGTTTGCATAATAGAACTAATGCATAATTGTACTTTAGTGCTTAATAGAACTAAAGAAAAAGTAAAAAGTGTAAGCCTCAGGCCTACCATCAGTCTAAACTTTATCTTATTTATGACTACATTTTATATACATTGTTTGTAACAATGCCTTATTTGCTGTTTAATGGTTTGAAGATTGATGGGACCATTTATGGCAATTTTCACTTTGCCTTTCGTTCCCCAGACCTATGACTGCACCTCAAATGAGCCGCTGTGATCAGGGGCATAAAGGAGGAACTGCTGCCAACCACACCATGTCCGGAGGAGCAAATACCAGGTCAGGGCGTTTCTCTGAGTATGGTATTTTAATTTATTTTTATACAGTACATCAACAAGTTAAGAGTGTACGTTTGTGAAAAGTATAAACCTATGCACAGAGATAACCTGCACCTGCTAGAGGAGGGTCAGGGGATGCCCCGGGAGGAACTGGATGAGCGATTTGCCCGTGAGGAGTTCCGTCGGCCTCGAGAGTCCCTGCTTAACATCTGCACTGAATTCTATAAACATTGTGGCCCACGACTAAAGATCCTGCAGAACGTCGCTGGAGAACCCAGAGTCACTGCTTTAGAGCTTCTGGATATAAAGTCTCATATGAGGTATGAGCAAGAGAGGAAGAAAGAATGATTGCACTGTTGATCATCTGTTAAATGCGTATACATATATCTAATACCTTTTTTCCTTAAAAAAAGTTTTTTTAACTTAAATTTTGATTTTGATTTATCAAGCTTTAGTATTGCTTTACATTCAGTGGGTGCTGTTTTTTCATTGTCAATGTACAATCTGAAGAGACACAAGAAGTGTTCAATTATTGTAACTGAAGTTATGAATGTAGTTGAGTATGTATGAATTGAATGTAATGACAGTATTTATATAATGCCCACAAGGCTAAAAACATTTGAAGTTGAAAAGAACATTTTGGACACGACACCAAATGTCAAATGTACAAACATAAAGGAAAATCAATCAAAAAAAGCTTTTTGTATGCACACAAAATTTATTTGTATGGTAAGTCCCTCTTTTACACTCATTCAATTAACATCTTTCATCTTACACCTGTGCCTGCTTAACTTGGCACAGCATGGTAGCAAATGTGCCACAATTCATCCAATCAGAGACTAGAAGAGGTCATTTTGATATTGTACATTTACATTCTTCTTTTGTAACACTGTGCCAAATTGAGTGCACACAGAAATGAGAAAACAGTGGTTCACTTTCGAGTCCTTTTTATATTATTAATGTGGATTTGAGGTTATGCTGAAGCATTTCTGACATAGTCATCCTTCTGGGTGACAGCAAAATAGACCCAAAGCACGATGCAACCACCACTATGCTTAACATTTAGTACAGTGTCCTCAAAGCTGAATGCCTCAACTTCAGTGAGGAATCATGCACAAATACAATGCCACAGAAAGAATACAAAACACACTGACTAGCATAAAAGCACTACTATCCTCTTGAGTAGAAAATAATTTCAGTAAAACCAAATAAGCCATCTGGTGAAAAACTATTATGCTAAAGTGAACACTATCTCCATTATAAACAGTATATAAAGACAGCGAATGTAAGCTGATACGAAAACTTGGATAAAACACTGTTTGGACAGCTTGATAGCTAGCTAGCTAGCTCATGTTTATACTTGTTTTTAACTACATAATTAGCTGTCTAGCAAATAAGCCTCTTAGACTTTTTCGTGAGTGTTATCAAACACTTAAGTGAAATGTAAAAATAAATACAGAGCTTTTATAGTGTAAAACATTAATTATACACATAGTGTAGCTCACTCGATTAGCGAGTTGCTTAGCCATAGGTGTTCCAGTATTAATTTATGTGCTGTAAATGCAGATATCACCATTGTTTTGTATAAAAATAATTTGCCAATAAATATCACATTTTTCAAGCATATAAAACTTAAAATACCCGATAATATGAGCTATGTATGCTCATTTGTATCCAGTGTATCTGACATTGCTGGCTTAGCATTTGGTACCTAAAGTCAATTCAAGGTTGTTGTTTTTGTCATTCCTCTAAATACTGTAGCTGGAATAAATGTTTTTTTCCCCTAAGGGCTGAGGTTCAACACATAATAGAGTGACAAAGTTAAAATGACAAATAAAAAAGTTACAAACAGTCATGTAAATATACAGGAAATAAAAAATATAGGTAAGTACACAGGACAACAGAACACTGGTTTTTAAAATATAGCACGCATTGTCTTTTAAATAGCTCACAGTCTGTAGCAAAGTTTATTTATACAAAAAAACAAACTGTTACAGTAAACCATGAACTCAAATATTATGAGAGTCCAGTCCCAGAGAGGAAAATTTTGAAATACAAATACCAAGTTAAAGCAGAAGAAACGTAATCCTTTATGATCGGACGCCTGTATTTTATCTAGGCTGGCAGAGATTGCACATTCGCTCCTGAAGCTGGCACCATATGACACTTTGACCATGGAGAGCCGTGGCCTGCGGCGCTACATCAACGAAATGTTGCCCATCACCGACTGGTCATCGGAAGCAGTGCGTCCGGCTCTTATCCTTATCCTGAAGCGTCTGGACCGCATGTTCAACAAGATCCACAAGATGCCCACGCTCAGGTGCGCCCGCCCACAGGCTCTGTACTCCAGGTCTGTCCACTTTTCCTTAGTCGCCGTTTCTGTCTGCTTTTGCCTCCCACCCTCCGTCCCTCCCTCCCTCGCATCTCTTTGAGATGCGAGGCTCATCGTTGTCGTCATGTTTCGGTGCTGCTCGCTTCGTCTGTGGCCACAGCTTGTAAGGTGTTGATGTGTTTGAGTGTATATACTTTACTGTCCAGGTGGGTATAAGGTAAGTCAGCCTGGGTTATATATGTTCCTTCATGATTAAACTGAGAAATATCACAATCGACCTACTGGTTCATGGCAGCAACAAGTAAGCTTCTATATAGCTGAAAGTCTTACATAAAACACGCTTTTTGGAACTGTTTTATGCCAGAACAAATCTCTCTGTTCCACTTTTATATAAAGTACATTTTGTCATGTGGGCAAGGTCTGTGTTCCTTTGCTTTTGTTCATTATTCTATTTTTAAATAGGAAAAAAAATGTTTTAAATATTTCTGTAATCAACAAGTTAATGAATAATTGTTCACAGTGTCCTGAAATATAAAATACATGAATGATAATATAATTTCTACAATTTATTTTTTATAATAATAATGATAATAATAATAATCTAAACTGATACTTGTGTTTGACAATGTTTTAAGTTCCCCTTCAAGATTAGCAACGTTACCTCACGATCAAGCCTAATATTTGTCACTGCTAGACATTTTTCAAGTTAATGTCTATCCCTTGAGATCGCAGTTCAGTAATTCACGTCTAACCGATGCTGAACCAACATAAAAGCACAAGATAGAACTCTGGAACAGTAAACTGTAACCCTCACAGTCTAGTCGAGACAGCACAAAGTCCAGATTCTTTTCCTGACAGCCTGCAAGGGGGAGAAAAAGAAATGCAATGAGCACATCACTTACAGAAACAAACACTAAGTCACTTCACCGCCATAACTTAATTTTTTTTTTAAAAAACAAATTGTAACGTATTTGCTGTTCATATGCTGGAAACACATTTCAGTTGTAGCTAGCTAGAGAAGTGTTGCCTGGTTAAAATAATTTTTAATGCCGTGACCAAATGCAGTGGGCCAACCCAAAGCAGACCTTGCTGGTGATCTGGAAAATATAGCACTACTCATCAGATGTTTTTTAGACGTTATAAATAGGAGGCCGACATGCTGCGGCGAGACTGACATCAGCGGGACGTACTGTATGTGTGCTATCTGGGTAGTGATCCCGAACAGCTGATCAGTCAGAGGGTCCAGGATATCTCTATGGTTATCGCATGATGTTTGAGAAATACAACCAGAAGTTTTGTGGTGCACAAAACAATACTGAAAAAAAAAAGAATGTAATTCCCACAGAACTGCTATAATATCCATATACTGTATATCTGACAATCAGCCACTGGAAGCAACAATGTAATGCTAGTGTGCTATTGCTACTTGACTTTGAAAAATAGTTTTAAGTTCTTATAATTTAGTTTAAGTTCTTTATAAATGTCTAGAAAGGATTTGATAAAATAATTTTATTGTAAATTTTATTATTTTCAATATATTTAAAATAAATTGGAATTGTTACTTGATAAATTATCTAAAAACATAGTTGATATTGGTTGCTGTAAAAAAAAACTAAGACCTTTTTTTCAATTTGGTCAGATTTAAAAAAAGAAAATGAAATGAATGCAAATGCACACTGACCTGCTAATTTAAAAATGTGTTGTTTTATAAATCATTTTCAAAAAATGGTTCACTCTTTAATTGTATGTTTGTCATTCTCAAACCAAAGGGACATAAACAGACACAGTCAAATAAAGTTCAGAAAGATCTGGTTTTGTGTTGAGTGCAGTGTAGCACTGATCTTTGGCCTCCATACAGTATGTGTACTACTGAAACACTCATGTTTGTGGATTTTTCCTAGACGACAGGTGGAATGGGAAGCAGCCAGCAGTCTGATCGAGGGGATTTGCATGACTCTTCATCGCCAGCCGATAATTTCCTTTCTCCCACACCTGCGCTCACTTATCAATGTCTGTGTCAACCTGGTGAGCATCACTGATCTTGCACACTCTTTATTTTGGTAGATTGTACACCTTGTAATGACCTGACATACAAAACAAAATATATAGCAGATTTATCAGCAGGTAGTTACACTGTATGTAACTCTGAATTGCACACCAGTTTGCTTTGTGAAAGACTAAATACATAATGCCCTGGTACTGAGAGATGTGTGTTGATCTGTTTAGGTGATGGGTGTGGTTGGACCCTCCAGTGTCGCAGATGGTCTGCCATTACTGCACTTAAGTCCTTACCTCTCTCCTCCTCTCCCGTTCAGCACAGCTGTGGTTCGCTTAGTGGCCATGCAGATACAAGTAATACACTTCAGCTGTTTGTTTAAGCCAATCCTTTGGGTAGATTAAAGCCATTTTAGAAAATATTTGATGCAAATTGTACTTCTCTTTCATTTCTAGGCTTTGAAAGATGACTTCCCGCTCAGTCAGGTGATTTCACCCTTTACCAATCAGGAGAGACGAGAGGGCATGCTGCTTAACCTTCTGATACCATTTGTGCTGACTGTTGGCTCAGGAAGCAAAGGTCAGTGTCGAAAATGTTGAAATAAAACGTCAAATAAATGTATGCAGGTCCATAGACTGTCCCAGATTTTTGAACAGTCTCTTTTTAAATACCCTTTGTGTGTTCATCTCATTATAACAGCATACAGTACATATACATATAACAAGCATTTTTCTTTGTATCTTTTCTCACAGACAGTCCTCAGATTGAGCAAGCAGAGGTTTTCCTGCTCCTGCAGACGGTCATCAACATCCTGCTGCCTCCACGTATCATCAGCACATCTCGGAGTAAGAATTTTGTTTTGGATGCATCCCCGGCACACTGCTCCACCCCCGGAGATACAGGCAAAGACCTGCGGCGCGAGGGACTAGCCGAGTCTACTAGCCAAGCCGCTTATCTAGGTACATAAGTTCACGTGGGAGCTATAGACCATAGAATATGACTTGGAACTACAAATTTAAGTTGTGGATGCAACTGTGAACCATAGTTTTAAGACATACAGCTACACTGAGTGATATTGCATTGCTTGTATTAAAGTTGTAATTCTTTTTATTCTCACGAGCAGCTCTGAAGGTTGTGCTGGTGTGCTTCGAGAGGCAGCTGGGTAATCAGTGGTACAGACTTAGTCTGCAGGTGAAGGAGATGGCTCTGCGCAAAGTGGGTGGTCTTGCTTTCTGGGATTTCATCGACTTCATAGTGCGCACTCGCATCCCCATCTTCGTGCTCCTGCGCCCCTTCATACAGTGCAAGGTGAGCAAATTCTGGAACTGGCTTCTTTATTCTGTCCTACAAAATACCCAGCATGCAATGCAACTACGCTCTTTTCATGGTTTTAAAATTCCAGGAAGTAAGAATATCATAATCAGGGTAACATAAGGATCTATACACAAATGACTGAGACTGCTCAAAGTGACATTATGGAGGGAAGCTACATTAACTGGATGTATAAGCGAGCTCTTTTAATGAACTGACACATTTTTTTTCACCTTTGTCAGCTCCTAACTCAGCCGGCAGAGTCTCAGGAAGAGATTACAGCCCGTCATCACATCGCCGACCAGCTGGAGAGGCGCTTCATTCCACGCTCACTCTGCAAGAGCTCATTGTTTGCCGAGTTTAACAACGAGCTCAAGATCCTGAAGGAAGCCGTGCACAGTGGCTCAGGTAAGGATGCATTAACTGTTTGAGTTTTCACTAGAATCAAAGAGTTGATTAAAAAAAAAACTTATTATGCATAAGAAAAATGGATGTTTTACTGTCACTATAAATACAAGCTATACTAAACTGAAGGTCCAATGGCTGTGGTATAGCTACTGAATTATACTTTCAGTAAGAAATAAAAAGTACAGTGAGCGCTGTTCTACTTCTCAAAGGAAAAACAATCAAGAAAGTGGTGTAAAATTAGCACAATAAATTACCAAAAACACTAACAGATTATTATCTTTCAATAAAAGTATGTCCCAAAATGTCACGTTATTGGGCTACATTAAGCAAAGAAAACAACTAAGGAGATTTGCAAAACAATTCCTGTTGTGTAGTAGCTCCCTAATGATGATGGCTTCCAAGTTAAGTCTGATTCCTTTCAAGGTTTCTTCCTATTGCCATCTCAGGGAATTTTTTCATGTCACCGTCACTGTTTTTGACAATTCTGATTTATACATATTTTGTCACATACACATTTCATACACAAGTCCATAATTTTCTTTTAATTCTGTAAAGCTGCTTTCTGCCAATGACCTTTACAAATAAAATTTAATTTCATTAAATTGAAATTACTGGAGCTAGGTTATGAACCCTTCAACACATTATCAGAACCCGGAAGAACGGTGCTGAACCGTCAACCATGTGGAAGAAATGTGGTTGGGGAAAAAACATGAATAGAGAACACTTAAATACTTGCTGATGAGGGATGGTAGAAAATGAACAGTTTGGGTTAGTACAGTTTCTTTTTATTTATTTAGGGTTACATTTAATGTTGTGGAATTAAATGTATTGAAAGTTATTTCCTGTTTATCACTGCTATAAAAGGTATATCCCTCATTAACCTTACTTTTTCCTGGGACTTACTTCCAGAGATAACCTCACCATATGAATGTAACTATTCACACAGTATAAAATTCGTTTGTAGAATCGTTTGCCATACAAGTCCCTGTGTATGCATAATGTATTAAAAAAATATAAAAAAATGTATAAAAAATGTATAAAAAATGTATAAAAAAATAATGCGCAGAACGAAACCACATTACTATAAACCTGTGGTTTGTATTACAGCTGATACTACTGTCTGAGCCATGCAGTAACAAAAAAACAAATCATTATCTTCTGACCAATGGAAATCAGCCAATCAGCATTTCTACATCAGACATGCTGTATGTGTTTATGATACATTGCTACTGTACAGGCAAAATAAATGCTGCCTACATTTTGCTCTCTCTCTCTCCCGTCAGCGTACCAAGGAAAGACATCCATCAGTACCGTGGGCACCTCCACATCAGCATACCGGCTGAGCCTGGCCACAATGTCTCGCTCAAACACAGGCACAGGGACAGTTTGGGAACAGGACAGCCAGCCGTCCCGCCAGCCCTCACAGGACACACTGAGCCGCACTGACGAGGAGGAGGAGGAAAGTAAAGCCAACCCTCCCTCCATTACCAGTTTATATTTTACAAAGGAATGATATTTGATCGAACATTTTTTAATTGCTTACATAATAACACATTCAGTTTTTCTTCTTAATAAACTGGTACATGTTCCAACCAAACAGACTTTACTAGAAGGCAAGCAACGTGTTTAACTTGCTCATTCACTAATGCAGCTTTTGTAGTGTAGCTGAGGCACTCGTGGCATTACCTAGTTATGCACTTTTCTTCCTCCTTCTCTTTCCCACTAGATGATTCCATAAGTATTCCCAGTGTGGTAAGTGAGCATGAAGCTTTCTTACCCAGCTTAATTACACAGCGCCGTTTCTCCAGCCATGCCACAGGCTCCGCCTCCACACAGCCAGAGACGGGTCTAAGCACCATGCTGCCCAGTCACAGGTAAACCCTCCCCCTTTATCATTCTTCTGCCTAGAGTAACACTAACTGTAAAGTAAAAACAGACATTCATACAAACTTCTCCACTTTAAGAGTCAGTACTCTGAGTCACTTTGATGAAATTTCTGTTTCCTTCATAGAGCCACACTTTTTGCTGGAGGTCACCACATTTTATCTTAAGCTTACCTACATGACATAACCATATCTTTCCTTTAAAGAAACGGCTGAACGTCAGCTGTGACTTGCATGCATCTCCAGTCTTTCCCCTAACCTTGTTCCCTGCCCACTCTGCAGTGAACCCAATGTGCTAGATGAATCCCAAGGGCTGCTGGAGGAGGGTACCCTGTCACGGTACAGTGTCACAGCCCTGTGTGTGCGGTGTCTCACTGTGTGTGTGCCGGGGCTGGGCCTGCCTTTCCCTACTCATCACATTCACTGACTCTCTGGACAGCTCTCCTTGTCTTTCTGATTTGTTTTCTTTTAATCTTCTACCCTTTCTGTCTTGCTGTCCTCTAATTGGTTTTGGTCTTTCTCTCTGGTATGGACACTAATACTAGACGTCACTACTTATTGTCACTGTGTGGTACTCATGTCATTTCCAGTGACCTCATGGTGCCATGGTGTTCATTCATGTTTCAGGCTTTTTTCCACTGCTCAAATTGGAGTTCCTTTCTGGGGTGCCAATCTCGGGGGCTGAGGAGTCTGGTCTGGCATGCACAAATCAGAAAAATAATATTTAAATATTATAGTTTAATGTCCTCTACTCATATTCTTAATTAAATTCATTTTAAAGAAATGAAAAATGAAAAACACAATGCCAACACCAGCTCCTCTAAATCCCTTTATGGTCTTGTGAATGACATTGCAGGTTTCTAATCTGCAATTCATGTGTCATGATTTGTCTTTGTCACTGTGTTTGATTAACGATGATCCCTGGCCTGGTCGGAGATTTGTGAAATGGACACACTTCCTCTAAACTCTCCTCTGGAGGATTTAACAGGGATTGTGTTCAGCTCCCTTAGCCTCCCTCCTTGCTCACATGCTGCACTGTGGATTCTCCTACAGGGTTGCAAGCGTCCAAAGCGAGCCAGGCCATCACAATCTCTTGCTTCAGCCACCACTTGGTCGAAAAAGGGGTCTGAGGCAGGTAAGAGGGCATAACCAATCTGTCATCTTAATGTTTTACAGCAGTGTACACTCTGGGGAGGGGGTCTATAAAACTTGCAAAACACTATGCAAAAAAAAGATGGTTCTAAATAGGTTTTTCTTAGCTTTTTTGCTTTCAAAAAATGGTCCTTTTTGACAAAGAAACATGTTAATGTTCTTGCACTTGTGTCAAAAGAACAGTGGCTCATTTTTGCCCCAGGTTTTGGAGAAAGAAAGCTTAATGGTTAAATAAGGGACGTGATTGTGTTTCTTAGGTTCGTCGACCACTGCTGACCATCCCACGGATGCAGGATGAATGCCGTGGACGGCAAGGAGCCAGACTCTCAACTACTCGCAGGAGCATTCAGCCCAAGAACAAAGCGGTTGATAGAGGTACATGTGTATATGTGACATAAAAATACAGTGTACTAATTAAAAAAGACATCTTGTTGTTTAGAGTTGGTTGAGAAGCAGCGATCAGAGCTCAGGGTCAGCAGGTATACTGTGCCCCTTGAACAAGTTAAGCATTGCTGGGTCCAACAGAGACAGTTCTGGACACTAACACAAAACCTTACATCCTGACAAACGAGGGCTTCTTATATTTTAACCATTTGTTTTTTGTTTTTGTTTTTTTCAAAAAAAAAACATTTTAGTCGTGTCCAATTCCTCCCCGTCACTAGGGGGCTCCCACATTAAGGCTACTAGTACCACTCAGTCGGTAGGGCCGAAGACTATCACGTGTTTCCTCCGAACCACAAGGAGCCAGCCGACCGTATCTTTTCTAACTGCTCGCTCACGCACCGTTGGGGGCGGCGTAACACACTGGGAGTACAGCGCTATCCACCCCTTCCGCTTGCGTGAGCTCAAGACGCTCCTGATTGGCTGTAGAGCCATGATTAATGTGGGAGCACTAAGTACCTCTCATCCCTCCCAGTCAATCAGCTCTCTCTAGACCTCTGGCTGTGAGAGGTTACAGCATCACCCAGGAATCGATCTCGGGATCTCCTTGTGCTAGGGAGAGCACTTTCGCCACTTGGAGGTCCGTTTTTGTGTTTCTTAACAGATTGGTTAACTGCTCTGATATTTCTTCCTTTAGTACAAAGTGACCAGAAGAGATCAGTCACCTTTACAGAATCCCAGGAAGCTTCTGGCAAGTCACCTTCTGCTACACCCACAGCCAGCACCGCTCTTCTAGGAGCGACTGGAACCAGAAGATCTAGCCACTCGTCCATAACTAATGCTCCCACTGACACGCAATCTCCCTCCATCAGAGCTGAGCAACACACCCTAGCACACCCACAGGTGGAGTTTTATCATTTTATTTTATATTGATTAAAGTACAGTATAACTGAAAAAGTGACATAAATACTGTACATAACCATTTTTAGAAATAATGAAAACCCATATGGGAGATCGTTGTTTCATATAAGATATATCTATATATTTGAAGACCTACCAACATTCTTGAATTTTGCATAGGAGTCCCCTCCCCACAGTAAAAATGACAGATGACCTAATCAACATAGGAATCTAGAATGAGTGACAGATGTGTAGGTGGAAGCTCCACCCCACCCCAATCTTAAATTAATTAATACTCTGGGTGGCGTAATCATCTTAGCCTTCAGTTGCTTTCAAAATAAACAGAGAATACTTTGGGGTGGGGAATGTAAAATGAAAATGGCAGTGGTCGTTTGACCACTGACAGCCAACATTAGACAAGTAAATATTTACAGTGGAACCTTGGAATATGAGTTCCGGGAAGCGGGCTCGTATTCCAAAACACTCGTAAACCAAATTTCATTTTCCCCTAAGAAATAATAGAAACTCTAATTATTCGTTCCACAGCCCAAAAAAATAAATATATAAAAATAATTAACACAACATATTAAGTAAAAATAAAAACAAATTAACCTGCTCTTTACTTTAAAAAGTAAAAATAAATCCAGACAGATAAATGTTTCCGTTTATGCACGCAGGCGCTGTGTGTGTGTGTGTAAAGCCCCTCCAGTCCCGAAAAAAAGGGTGTGAACCAGCACAGTGTCAAATTATGTGCGTGCACACATAAGAGAGGCTGAGGGAGAAAATGGATTTTTAACCTCTAATGAGACTTTCTTTTGCTTTACACACGCACAGTACACGCACGCTGCACACACCGCTTACAAACACAAAATAAAATTTTTTTTTTTTAAAACACGTGGTCACAGTGTTATGGTAAACAATTTACGCGTGCACGGATGTTTTTTATACCAGTGAGAGACGAGCACTAAGACCCAGCAGGGGAGATGATTACCCACAATTCCGCAGCGCAAGAGAGAGAAAAAACGTTGGCTCAGCTGTGATCACGTGACGCTCAGCATCAAAACAAGAAGCGCATGTGATACATGATACTCGGCACTCGTAAATCAAGACTTGCTCGTTTTTCAAGTCAAAATTTATTAAAAATCTTTGCTCGTCTTGCGGAACACTCGCAAACCGCATTACTCGCAATCCAAGGTTTCACTGTATTATCAATTAACTAAAATTATTATTGATGACACCAGAATTCTTTAGCTGAATAATATTTAAAATGTATTTAATTGCAATGTTAATTAGAAAGTATGCAGAACGTTGTTTGTCTCTGCACTGCCAGTCAGCAGAAATGTACTGAACAGCAAAAGAGTTGGAAAAATTTAGCCTGTGTGGAAAATCCTACTAGTGCTACAAGTGATATTGACAAGCAGTTAGTAAAGGATCATTTTGAAAATGTACTGTTGTGTTCAGTCCAGCTTACAGTGTTTTATTACGTGCCTTCACTGGCTAAAGAAATGTTTGCGTTTTAAGACGTTCTGCGGTTTGAAAATCCAGTCAGAAGATAACTGAACCCACTTTGTGTGATGAATTCAAAAACACTCTGTTAATAAAGCATAGGCCCCATATAACAAACTGTGCATTTATGTTTAAACCAAGTCATGATATTTTTAGGCCACAACTACTGTAGTATATCCTAAGCAATCCACTCTCCTGTTTTAGGCCTCACCTGCTGCTGAGAGCAAAGACAAGCAAGATAAGGCCAGTAGGAGAAGTAGCCTCTCCCCTACACCATCCTCCTCCACTCCAGCCTCCAGGTCATGCTCTCCCCTCCCTTCTTTCCCGATGATAAGCACTCCTGTCCGTCTGAGCCCGGCTCAGATCCGTGAGAGTCCCGAAGACGAGGAAACATCAGGACTTTTGGAGAACACCGACCCCTCGCTCCAGATGCCTGAGGATCACGGCACGGAAAACCCTCTCCTCAGCTCTCTCCTGACGTCTCATTCAGTGTCTCCTCTCCCTCTATCTCCTGTTGATCTCGACTTGGACGAGTCTCATGTCTGAATGGGAAAAAAGAACTTTAAACTTCAGGGAAGGTCAGTAGAGGAGAGGGTACCATTCGGCTGTCCAAATTTCACCATGCACCATGACTGATGGGGGAACAGGCAAGTGGTAGATCTATGTTAATGACCATAAGAGCTTAAATTTCCACGTTTATTGAAAAATTTACATTTAATAAAAGGATTCTTATCTTTTATGGAAAGATTTTAGTCTATTTGCTATGTAGATTACTGAAGTAAACCAAACAAAAAGTTATTGTAAATCTTATTTGCTCTGGGAAAATATAATCAGTGTATTTAGTTAAAATGTGTGAAGGTTTAAATACAAGTCAAAAATACAAGTAATGATTAGTTTATTGCTGTAAATAAATGGTGTACACAATACCACATCTGAATATGCTGGATATTTATGATGATCTAAATTACAGATGCAAGATCACTCAATAGTGCCCCTCCGGTCATGTAGGAACCCCTATCCTGTACATCTGACATAATACTGTAGTATTGTATTCTGTAGGTAAACCTGGTTACTCTGTACATACCTCAAACACAGTAGCTGTTATTGGACTGGGTTTAGATGAGGCGTCTAGTTCTGTGGGGGTTCCAGTAAGCAGGTGTAGCAAGAAATTCCTTTGTTTTATTCTAAAAGCTGAGTCTAGAGTGAGGCAACGTGTGCTATGACGCTAACATGCTTGGTAACAGGTTTACTTTAAGCTTTAAAAATCATTAACTCAACCTGTATTCTCACAGATTTTAGGGGACATGACAATTAATGAAGGATTTTATGATTACAACAGTTCACAATCAGATGATGAACTGTACAACACTGTGAAAAGTAATTTCTATTAACTATGAGCAGTTGCCAAAATCAAACCACTCCTCACAAATCCAGATATAGAAAATATAATGCATGCTTTAGGAAACAGTATTGTATGAGAAATTGTTATTCCTCTCACCCTTTCTCAAAGGGTAGTGACTGGGTATTTGAGCTTCGAGCTAATTAATCCAGAGGTTGAAAAATCTAACCTGCCAAATCTAGATTAATTACACTAGCTTTTAGTCTATACACAGTTCAGGCTTTGTTAAACCTGCTTGCTGGAATAAGCTTCCCTGGATCATAATTGTGGAATATAATATTATTTAATCTAAATATATTGATGTGCATATTATACTATGTAATTGATTTAGATTCTATTTAGCATTATAGAAACAAACATTACACTTTATATTCTTTTTATTTAACAATCAAATATATCTGCAATAATGCTGATCAGATGATATTTTCAATAATAAGTAGTTTTCCAGATGCCATACACAGGTTAAGCTTTATGTTATGTTTTTAAAATAGAACCACACTATATTTGTGAATGTTTATAAAACCTGTAATGTCAAACACAATTCCCAACTAAATGTCTATCTAAGCTTAAGGAAAAGAATTAGTAAGACTTCAAAATCATCAACTATGTGTCATAGGTTTTCTGTTAAACACAAGATTTATTTCACATTTTGTTTTCTGACATAAAATGGTCCATCCTACCAGCAGGTTATGTACAAAAACACAAAAGTTTAACAGTGATGTAGAGATACCGTATGTAATCAAACAGTTATATTATCAGACAATGCAACAAACTGCTGTAGCTTAAGCTTACAAGGTGCCTGTGAGGAAGGAGACTGTCACTGTTTGTCAATGTCTGTAAGTGCAAATACGCAGTGTGTTGTGTGTCCACTGTTTTTTTTTCCTGCCAGTGAACCTGCTGCTACCTGTTGAGCTTGTGCAATAATAAAATATCTAAAATATTTAAAGAGAACTAAGGCTTTCTTTTTTAGGAACGATTCTGAACGACAGAAAAATACTAACAATTTTAAATGTGTTGTGAAAAATGTTACATTTGAACATAAAGTACACACTAATTCATCAACAGCAACGCAGTCTCACAAAACTGGCCATTTATCATAAAACTGGAGTACTAGTTATTGAGTAGATTTGGATGTCGTCTCTGGTGCTTCATTTCGATGTAGACCAAAAAAATAATTAAAAAAAAAATCTATACATCTTATTTGTATAACCCAGATTTTTATAAGAGCAAATACATTAAAACAACTTTTGTTTAATAAAAAGCCATTTTAGCTTTGTGAAACATACCCTAATCATTCACTACCTATACTGCTGGAATTTGAGGCACAAAGTAGACTACACCCTAAATAAGGATGTCTATCACATGGCGTAAGCGCACAGAGACTCTTTTGGAACCTAAAATGCATACCTCTGAGTAGTAGGGGGGAATCAGAGAACATAAGGAAGCCACCAAATTCTACGGAACTCAAACCCTCAATCTAGGTGAAGCGAGGTCACATTGTGAATTATTTTAATGAATGGCTAATCTTTTTTTCCAGATCACCTAAAGAAAGATACATTCCAGAATCCAAGTTTAAAAAAAATATATATATGAAATTATGAACCATAATAATAATTAAAAAACACAAGTAAAACTCTATTGCTCCCCCTAATGTCTTTACAGCCTTAAATCTTTCAACTGTAGACTTGACTAATAAAAACTATTTCCATCAAGCTGGTTCTAACTTTGCTGAGTAACAGTTGACAGATTAGTGTTTCAGGAACATTTTTTAAATATCCAGCACAAATGTTCAATGGTCACTGAGCTGATTTCCTTTTTCTGAAGAAAAACATCAACAGTCTTCAGCATCAACAGTACTCTACAGTACAACATACCAGAGGCATTTTCATTGAAAAAAAAAAATGACCTAGTCACCATCACACCCATTTTCTTTTATCTAAACAACAAGAAAAGTTTCAAAAATTTCACTGACTGCCATCTCCCCTAGTCCTTTACCCAACATGCAACCCTCAATCATAAATGAGTGGAAAATTTCATAGTTTATTTAAAGTCATCTTTATATGTTCCATTAGTATGGAGCCAGATTGAAGAACCCCTTGCCCAGTTCTGATCTGTAATTCTGCTGGGGCAGGATGATTAAGATGTTGTACTACTGATTTGAAGGTTCAAACCCCAGCACTACCCTATGAGCAAGGCCCTTAACTCTTAACTGCAAAATTTAATTTGCTTTTATTTAAGGGAGTCTTCCAAATACTGTAAACAGAATTCATCAGTGTAGACTATTCATTTATCCAAACTCCATGACTGCTTTTCTTTACTCCATTGAGAGCTTGTCAGTGCTTCTTTTTTGGCCTTTATCACATTTAAATTCCATTGACATTTCTATTTTTAAGGCATATTGGATTTGGATTTTTTTTTCTTTCTGACAATTTGACCTCTTCTTTGGTCTAGCCACATTTGTCATTTAATATCTTCCCATGTTGTTTATACTTCCACCAAATTTTGGACAAAGCTCACTGGGAACAATTATCATCTTTTGTCACAACCTGTGTTGAATCCCCTTCCATTGTTTTGTTTGGGGCATGGCTCTTCTTAATTAGCAAAGGCAAAACAGCATGTCAAGGCATGTATGTGGTCTTTATTAAAAGCACATTATTTGCATACTTGGACTTGTGCTGTTATTGGTTTAAAAAATGCAAATTACAATGCAATTTTATCATTTGTTTTGACACACTGCATACCTATAATTCATCTGAAAGAAAATATAATTTACTTTGTCCTGACTTTGGTCTGTGTGTGTGTGCACGCGTGTGCACCATGCAATGGATAGGCACCCTGTACGAGATATACCCGAACTGGTATTCAATCTCACTTTGTATCATCCAGTACCCCGAGTGCCCTGGCGTAGGCTGCAGGCTTCTCTCGACCCTGTACAGGAAAACTGTATAGAGGATAAGTGAAAAATTTAATTTGTATGTAGTAAATTTCACAAAGCCAGAATGTTTAAGCTATTAAACAAAAACAATTAAATAAAATAATTGTGCCAATCCATTCAGATTGGATTTTGCAGGCCTGTCTTGCTCAAACAAATCTGTAAAGATTGCAAGCAGATCTGGCAATCTTGGACTTTGAGTTTGTGTTCTCCTTATGCTTCATTAAATTAATGAATTATGCTTCATATAAAAAAATTAAAAAAAAGTTTGTCCAGCATATAACACTGTACAGTGATCGCTCTAACTTTTTATCCAGGGATCTTATTAAATGTCTAAAGAGGAATCAAAATCCTTCAGATGGGTGGGCTGTTATCTTACTTACCAAATTATTTTTTGTGTACCAAAAGACTCCAGCTAAGAGATGCAAACAACAACGAAAGATACAAAAGCGGGTAGGATTTATTAGTAGAAAGCAGACATTTCTGAGACACCAACATGGCTCAATGTGTGTTGTATTGTTTAGACATGAACGTCTCAAGGAGCTTGAACAGCCGGTCCTCTCTCCCAGCGGCTTCTCTATCCCTCCGCTCCTCTCGTTCTCTGTACTCCTTCTCTCTCCGCTCTTCTCTGGCTTGCAGCTCCCTCTCCCAACGCTCTTGTCTGGAGAGCAGATCTTGCTCCCTCCGCTTCTCTCTCTCCAGAGCCTGCCTCTCTCTCTCCTCCTCTCGCTCAGCTGCCCGCCGCTCTCTTTCTTCTTCTCTGTCAGCTGCCCTCCTCTCCCTCTCCTCCTCCCTCTCCGCGGCACGCCTCTCACGCTCCTCTTGCCTCCTCTCAAGCTCCTGCAGGGCAGCTAGCCAGTACTGCTCCTTCCGCTTTTTGGCAGGGGGACCGTCCTGGCCAGATGAGGATACAGGGACAGGGAAGGGGCTGGATGTGCTGGACAAGTTAGATAGGTTGGACAGATTGGACAGAAGTGAGTGAGCCACTGTGAGCTCGCCACTCAGAGCCTGATCCATTACGGCGTACCACTTCCACGGAGCCACCAGCGGATCACCACCCATCATACTGAGGCTCTTGATATCCTACAAAACAACAATCGTGTAAATAACTGGCCATACTCCAAGGTGAAGCTAAGCATTGTAACTTATTGTAAATAAAATGAATGAACAAAGATGAAAATCAACAATTAATATCAAAGCTATGTTTATTAGTCAATGTAAAAGCATTTCCATACACACACACACAATGTAATCAGAACTCACAGGTCTGGAACTAAACAGCTGTGTGGCCATAAGAAAACCACTTGTTAGTGAGACTAATCAGGAAAAAGGGCTTCAATTTGCTAGGGAGGATAAAGATTGGATTTATGAAACAATGTCATTTATTCTGATGAGTTCAGATTGATCCTATTCCAGAGCAACAGGTGCATCAAGGTAAGAATGGAGGCACAAAGGATTTTGAGACCTTAAGATATCGCAATTTTTTGTGGCAATTTATGTATCGTGACACTGACTTTTAAATTGATTTTTTTAAATATATTTATCATTTATATACAGTCTTTTTGCACTTGAAGTGGTAAAATGTCACCATACTCCCATAAACCCTGCTGGTGGTGCTCTCTAATCCATTCACACAGCACAGTACCCTGTATGCTTAAAGCAAATTATTTGCTATGTTTATTTAGAATTGTCACATTCACTTACAATTCAGCCTGGGCGGAGTGTCGATCCATCGCAGGCCACACACACAGTCACACACTACAGACTATTTGGGAGCACTAATTAGCCTAATCTGCATGTCTTTGGAGTGTAGGAGGTAACCGAAGCACCCGGGGAAAACATGCAAACTCCACGTACACATACCCGAG
This sequence comes from Clarias gariepinus, assembly GCF_024256425.1. Classification (NCBI taxonomy): domain Eukaryota; kingdom Metazoa; phylum Chordata; class Actinopteri; order Siluriformes; family Clariidae; genus Clarias; species Clarias gariepinus. Next base: position 30,415,655 of record NC_071105.1, read on the forward strand.
ATGTAAACTGAACCCAGACCCTGGAGATTTGAGGCAACAGTGCTAATTACTACACCACCTGCTGTCAGAATAATAAAAAAAAATGATAGCAAATTGGGATATTTCTAAAATCGTGAAACAGAATCGGCACCTAATATCGTGATGATAAAGTATCGGGACAACCCTGGTGATTTCCCATGCCTAAAAATCAGCACCCTCCAGTGGGATTATTCATCTTAGGCCAAAGTATTTCATGATTTGCCTTTGCTGTGCCTCAGTAGGGGGATTTTTTTTTTTTAAAGTCACCAAGGGCTTAACTCCACACTGGAGGGGCACTTCATGTTTATGTGAGTGTAGTCCAGGAGGTGTTGCATTGTCATGCATGAATGTGCCCAAGAGCATCAGTGAACTTCCCCCTCATGTGAGTGCCAGAAAGCACAGGAGGCAGTTACACAGTTATATTTAATAGAAAACCTCTGACTCGAGTACCTTATATTTCTGCCTTAAGTTCTCCCATTTCTTCTTCACCCATGCTGGTGTCACTTTTCCCTCCAAGCGTTTCTCCTTCACGAACAGCCTGCAGAATGAGAACGTGTTGATTAGCACAGGGGAGGAACAGAACGCGGTGAGCGCGCGCGCGCGCACGTGAAGCGGCGGTGTGTCACTCACTCGAAAGCTCGCAGGGCGGTGTTCTTCTTCCCCGTGAACAGGCTGTTGTTACTGACGCGCCACAAAATCAGATCTGCTGTGTTCGCATCAGTCCCTAAAAACACACCGTACACTTTTCAACAACATTCAAACTGAACTCTTTAATCACGCGCGTTAGTAAAGCAGCTGGGAAGCCCAGTCTGCTAATATGGCGCAGTAGTGTTTTTCTGCTTTTCCTGGTTGTATTACCTCAGCAAGTAATTACATTTAATTTCGATAGCAGCAAACGATAAAGCCATATACATTTAGACAACATTTAGGACAGACCCATAATTGGAATTCAAACAACTTACATTTAAAAGCTGTAACAGATCCAACCTCTAACGTTAGGCCTACTCCACTCTCCATTTTATTGTTTTGTTGCTGATTTCTTCGCTTTCCTCTTCTTTCGGCAGAATTCCGAGCGCGCTGTCGCCCCCTGCCGGAAAGACGCCAAAAAGTTACGTGATGACTAAACACCTCCTGTACAAGCGTTAGTACCCGCGTTTGACGGGAAGAGTTTGTAGTTAAAAGTTTAAAGCTAAAAAATATGCCGATCAGATTTAATTAAATCAGTGATGTAATTATTTCATTTGAAGCCCAGGTACATGTCTGCCTGCAACAAAGATGAACCCCTTAATTTTTTTTTAACTGAATTTCACAAGATTGTGTTTGGTGTGACAACATTATATGTAATTGGTTTACACTGAATTAATGGCTAAATACAGGGAGATTGTACAAAATTTACCTAGTTCACGGCAAGATTTTAAATTACCTGTCATTTCATCTTATTACAATCTCAATGGGAAAGAGAGGATACGACAGGGTTGTTTACGCCAGGGTTGCCAACTCCGTGAAACTGAAATAAGGGACATTCACGCCTTCGTTCTCGAGAAAGTCTAGTGTGTATGGCGTCCTGGGCGGGCTCAATTTCGGTGAAGTAAGAAAAAAATAGCTTGCCTTTACTTTGCTAATGTTTTGAAACACTGGACATGAAATTTTACACAGGGTTCTGTAAGCTAGTGACACAGCAAGGCAGGTTAAACATAAGCTACACTCCCCTATTTCTCACCAACTACATAATACTATAAAGAAATAACAGTTACACACCTCTATTTTCTATATTATTCTGTGGCATTTAATAGTATTTGCTGTATAAAGTTAGATGTGCGCTGACTTCCTGTTTCAATATCAAATTATCATACTCAAGAGGGGGAATGTACTGTATAGTGTGGAGAAAGGAAAATGTATTGCCTTTAAGACAGGACAAAGTAGATGTGATGAGGAGGGGAGAAATAAAAAAAAAAGAAGTATTAATTAGCAGACTCTGTTGGACCTGTGAGGGGCTCTGTGAGGTATACCATGAAAATGAGACCTGTAATCAGCATGTAATGCTTTCATGCAGGAAATACATGCAGAGAGACTAAATATCTTTTTTCAGAAGTCTTTTGATGTGTGTTTGTTTTATAATAAATAATACTATATATATATATATATATATATATATATATATATATATATATATGTCCTCTTATGGCTCGAATGGTCATGACATTTCCCCCTAACTTCATTGTCTATGTATCCTTGTACTATCCTTGTATGAGGACTGTTAGGTATAATTCTTTCACATCTTCTTCAACTTTTTCAGCTTCAACTTCTGGTTGAAGACATTGATTAAATTTATATTAATGATCATGTTGCATCCATAACCACTTAAGTGTGTAAAAAATGTGTAAATTTTATGTGTAAAAGCCGCATCTGATTGAAGGCATTGAAGGCATAACGCTTCCATCACAGATTCTAACCATCTTCCATAGAGGGACTATCGAGAGCGTCCTGACACTGTCTGGTTTGGGAATTGTGTTTCTTCAAGATCCTACAGCGGATAGTGAGGACAGCCGAGGAGATCATCGGGGTCTCTCTTCCCTCTATCACAGACATTTACACCACACACTGCATCTGCAAAACCATCAGCATAGTGGCTGATCGGACACACCCGTCACACTCACCCTTTACCTTCCTGCCATCTAAAAAAAAGCATTCGGCCCTCACATCCAGATAGTGTAACCTCAATAAATAGGGACTGGACTGATAAACATACACATAAATACACTGATCTATAACCATCTAGCAGTTTCACACACCAACCTGCAATTGCTTTTTATTGCACAGTAGGTGTTTCTTTTGCCATGTGGAAGGCCCGGTACAATTCCTGGCAAGAGCCAGCCCAAACCCCCCAGCCACTGGATGCACTGCTGGTCCCAAGCACTGATAAAATGGGAGGGTTGCATCAGGGAGGGCATCCGGCGTAAAACCTGTGCCAAGTTGTTGTGCAGAATGGATAATCCGCTGTGGCGACCCCTTGCCAGGAGCAGGCCAAAAACCAACAACATTTATTACTTGTTATTTGCACAAGAACTCTTTTCTATATTTGCTGCTACCTAAAAAAAATGTTTACTGTTTCTCATCTACCCTCTCATGGCCAACTACTTGCGCCTCAACCTCATTACCACAGAGTATTGCATTGTGTCGTGTGGTTGCACTTGTTTGCACATTTGCACGTGCACACTGTTGTTTACTGAACTGTATCTGGTTGAAATGACAATAAAAGCCGATTTGTTTTGACTTGACTTGATGTTTGGTGTCACTAAAAAACGTACAGAAGCATTAACCGGTGATTTCCTCCGCTGAAACGCTTAGTCCATAAACAGAAGGTATTGATCAGGAGAAGAAGAGTGGCGTCACAGTGACGGTGATTAAACTCACTGGATGCCAACCGCCGTAAAAGAAGAAGAAGAAGAAGCGCAGGTTTGACATGGCAGGACTCGAGGCTCTGTATTCCCAGGTGTCGAGCTCTATAACATCTCCACAGGATGCGGTGGTGTGTTTTATCCACTGGGAAATTGTGAAGAGCGGATATAAATGTGTAGGAACCGGAGAGGAGGTGAGAAAGTAAATGATGTAAATACCGCTACAGTGTCGCAATAATGTAAACACTGCTTACAGTTAGAGCTGATTGCCATGTTCCATTTTTTGTTAATTTAATTTTCCTTTTCGCCTTATATCGCTGTAATAATTCGGGTTGCCAAACCCATGAAAAAGAAATAAGGGACTCTGGGACTCTTTGTGACACATGATTATTCTCGAGAAAATTCACTCAAGAACGATTATCGTAAATTCGTTTTTTTCCCAGATTTTATAGTATGCCCATATAAGATGTATAAAGCTTGTATTATTATTATTATTATTATTTATAATAATAAATCATTTTAGTGAACTGCAAAAAAAGTTGCTAATGTTATGGCAGAAAAAAACTGGATATGAAACTATACCCAGTGTATAATTACACAGTAAGAACCACTTTAGGATAAGTTACACTCACTCACTCACCGTCTCTACCGCTTTATCCTGTATACAGGGTCGCAAAGGCCTGGAGCCGATCCCTAGAGACCTTAGGACACAAGGCAGGGTACACCCTGCACAGGGTGCCAATCCATCACAGGGCACACACACATACACACACTTACACACCATGGGAAATTCAGGAACGTCGTATAGCCTAATCTGCATGTCTTTGGACTGTGAAAGGAAGCAAGGGTAGAACACGCAATCTCCATGCACCCAGACCTGAAGCAGGATTCGAACCCGTACCCCGGAGATGTAAGGCGACAGTGCTAACCAATAAGTTACAGTCAACTATATTTCACCAAGTACTCAATACTATAAAGAGATGCTGATTATCTTTATCTGTTTTCTACTTTATTTCTTTTGTTTCTTTTTTTTCTTTCAATTGTATTGTATTTTTAATGCAATACAATTGAAAGATTTATACTAAAACACCCAACTTTGTGATTCTAATGTTATTGATTTTTTTTTTTTTTTTTGCCAAACATCAGGATCTTACACACTCCTAATTAACAGTCTAGACTAAATTGTTTCTCCTCAGGGCTGTGTTGTCTAGTTATATATTATTCTTAAGGATTTCATACAGAACAGAATAATAAAATATGTCTGTGAAACCGTACAGTACAGTATATATTCACAGTATTATGAATGATCTGTGGTTCAATGGCATTTTGTAGTGTGAGTAAATACTAGTAGTAGTAAGATTTGCATTGTTGTATGAAGTTAGATGTGTGGTATTTTCCTGCTTCCCCTGCAGGTGATGTCCACTAGTACAGATAACCGCCCTGTCCCTCCTTATCTCGCTATATAAAAATGTGAACGGCAAATGAGCGATAGAAAACCAATCACGCAAACATTGTCTTTCTGGACTATTCCTTTTTTTCCCATTGAGAAGTGTGATCTCTGTTATCTGTTTTGGTCGAGAGCATGACAGAGAGGCTGAGGGGTTTTTATTCTATCTAATGACTGTTTGAGTTTCATACACATCACTGTGTCTTAGTAGTTTTAACCTGTAATATCTCTCTTCCATAGTTTTCCCTTTAGGTTTATCTAGTTTATTCATGATTGTGGTTTACAAAATCAGACTTCACAGGTCATTCTTAATCCCATAGTCTCAAAATGAAGAGAAGAAATCAGAGTTGCTGCCTCCATCCTGGAACTCAAACAAGGAACTGTATACACTGAGATACAGATCAAATGATGAAAAGTCCACCCTGCTTCTCAAAGCCATGACAGTTGATTCCATCTTGATTTTCAACTTAATGGTAAATGTGACGAAATGTTTAACAGCTATGTGATTCTTGGTATTAGTATTGATTCTTGGTACAAGCAGGTTTGTTATCTTGATGTTATTTTCTGTATTTCTTCCGACAGGATTCAGCTACAGAAAAGGTTACAGACCTGACTGTAAATGTCAGTGATTATATAAATGAATCAAACTTACAGTCCTTTGAAAGGTTGGTATCATTAAATGTATTAATCCTCATGTTCTGTTCACCACCTGTTAAAGGGTTTCTAACTTGACAGACATCTTCTCCTTATTTTTAATGCAATACAATTGAAAGATTTATCCTAAAACACCCAACTTTTCTTACGTATATCCTCTAATGAAAGCTGTATACGGCCAGATATTAGACTGTGTCTGGGCGTATACAGTGAGTAATAACATTAGACGGTTTTTAATGTTCATTTCAGAGATTAAGTAAAGTACACCAAGTTTCATGCATGAACATTTGTTCAGTGAACTTTTAGTTTGCTTTTGTTGTACAGGCAAAATTGGTAGTTATTACTAACAATAACAATAAATTATCTTTGGCTTGTAAAGTGATGCAGATGCCATCAGCAAATTACAAGCGTGATAAGAAAAGATTAAGCATCTTATTTTATGTTATGAGTGTTCTCTAAACCCTTGCCATTTCCTTAGTGTGTTCAAGAACACAGAAGATTTGACTGAAAGGCTGAACTCATCCCTGCTACCTGTTCCATACCCCCCAAACTGGTGAGTGATATGTGTGTATCTGCATATAATATTATCTTTAGAACAGCTGAATGAATAAACAGGTGTGATAATTTGAGTAAAATTTCAACCCTCAAATTTTTCAACCCTATTTTTATTCATCCCTTTTCTTTCCTCCCATTATTTATTTGCTCCCTTTAATTTTTCTACCACACCATTAACTGTAACACAGTTTAGTGTTTAACCCTTCCACAAAGGCCTAGTCCATAGGATTATGATTATCTACATAGAACAAGGAATTCTCTGTGGCTCTTCTGTACCAAACAGTTGATTGTCTCTTTCCTAAGTTGAGTGTCCTGTATCACATCACATTGTTTCCTTCATTTTGATAGCAGTGGGATAGCACAACATTACCCTGGATTTGCTGACCAGAAATTTCTCCTAGGCAGCACGGTAGCACTGCGGCCTGTACCTTTAGGGTTGAAGGTTCGATTCCCGCATGTTCTCCACACGATTGGTGGGCTTGGCTTCAGTTTCCTCCTACAGTCCAAAAACATGCAGATTAGGCTAACTGGCATTCCCAAATTGTCCTTAGTGTGTGAATGAGTGTGTGGGTGTGTGTATGTGTATACCCTAAGTCTCCTGGAATAGGCTCCAGTACCCTGCGACCCTGTATACAGGATAAGCGGTGTAGACGATGAGACGATGAGGTTTGTTTTACTTGGTTGAACCTTAAACCTTGCCTTGTTCCTGCAGAATCTATTAACTAATATTACTCTTTCAAACGCCTAAAACCTTAGCCAATTTGTCCCAAGAATTCATGGATAAGTGTAAAGAATGGACTTACCGGCAATCAATAACTCAAATTCATGATTTGTATTGGCAAGTTGTTGTTTTTTTGCATTGCATTGCTCTCATGTGATAAGCTGATGAAATAACAGTATTAATGTACAAATATACATGTGTTTCTTTTAAAGAAAACTGTATGTCTATGATCCTCTTTATTTTAAACATCCAATAAAAAAAAAACTCCATATCTTTTGCTTTTTTTTAGGTTGGACCCACACAATCCATTTGGTGTAGGGAGGGCTGACCTTGATCCCCTTAGGTGGGAATTTAGTCTTTTTTATTTAATTATATTTATATATTTCCACTGCCTTTTTCTCTAGTCTTTAAATGCTTTCTTCTCTCCTGTGAACAGGTCAGAGCAAGCTGAATATTCTTTCTATTGTATTTATCATTAAATACAAAAGCATACAGTTAAGTAAAAAAAATAACTGTATTTAAACTCTCTTTACAGTGGAACATCAGAGGGCATGATTATGGATCCTTCACGAGCAGACGTCCCTGGTCCTGGATTTTACCCTGTTAGTGACCTACCTCGAGACCTCCCTCCGGGTGCTGTGCCCCCTGGTGGCATTTTTTACCCTTATCGACCAGTCGACACACACCAACCTGGGTAAAACTAGCTAATTATTACTTAATTTAAATGTTAAATTAAGCCAATAAGCCAAATAGCATACACTGGATGTATGTGGGTCATTAAAGACTTTATCTACAACTGCATTTTACAAATGTATAGGTATATATATACACACACACATGTGTGGGTGTGCATTTGTACATACACAAACATATATGGGGGACTGGAAAAACCTTTCTCAATAGTCAAATTTTGAACAATGTTCAGTGGAAGATTTTTGTTTCATCTTGAGCCTTTTTCCAGGCCACCATATAAATACTTTTCTTTAGCTATAAATTGTTTAAATCCATTTTAATTATGAACATTTTTTATTTATTTAGCTTTTTTGTAGTCATTTTTTATTTCTTAATTTAATCCTATTTTTAATCTTATTTCTATTACATTTTTTCAGGCCAGACCCTGATCCAGACCATGATGACTAGTTCTACTTCTTCTGGAAGAATTTGACATGTAGTCTCTCAATAATCAGTATTTAGCTGCCTTCAAAAAAAAAAGTTGATCCTCTACAATTTCTGCCCTGTTAAACAACTGGGCAATTCCAAAGTTTAGCTGGGACTCTTATATAAAGCTTCTGCAGTCCAACTGAGCTAAACCAACTTTGTGAAATTCAGTTAAGGTGTATTTAGTACAAATTTAACTCTTGATAACAGGATATTTTTATATTTTTTATTCATTTTTGATACATTCAGTGTTAATTTAGTAAAAAAATAAAACAAAATAAAATAACGAAGTATATTAATTGACACCCTATTTTTTATGATGAAGATGGGACTAAAACTAAGTACAGTGGTCCCTCGGCCAGGAAACCCTCGCAAACTTTTACCTTAAGCACTGAAATTTTGCAATAAATTGAAATCAGCATATGAAGCTTTTTTTGCCACGCAAAAATGTTAAGTAAACCGAACGTCGACTAGTTCAATTTAATTCAATGAAATTTTATTTATGTAGCACTTTTAACAATGGTCATTGTTGTAAAGTGCCTTTACAGAATCAAAAGAAAATTACAGAAATTTGTATGAAATATGAGAAAATGTGTATAAAACAAATTAATTAGATTGTCCCTGATGAGCAAGCTCAGCGTGATGGAGACAAGGAAAAACTCCCTAAGACGGCAATAGAGAAAGCAGATTCAACATTCCATCCTTATTTGGGCGTTACGGATAGCAAGGGTGGCTAAGTTGTGCATACGTTTGGTAGCTGTATAAAACATGTTTGCGTCAGTGACAGTGGTAATATTTTTAGGTGGCTGGAATGGATTATCTGCATTTACAATATTTCCTACAGAAATATGTTTTTCGGAATACAAACTTTTTGCCTTAAGAAGGAACCCCCAGACCGAGTGTCGACAGAGGGTAGAAGGCAAAGACCATCAGGAGAGGCTGCGTGCCATCCAGAGAAGTTGGGCAGAGGAGTTGTCATATTAATAGTCATATGCTATGGTGCAAGGAGCTGTTGGAGGAAGGTGCTGCACTTGATATCGCCCAGCTGTCGACCAGACAAAGCTCCTGCACCCAGTCTCAGCACAAGTTAAGTGACATTTTTTTCGGAGCTTAGCCTGTTAGCACAGTTATTTCTATTAGGCCTATTAGCTCTGTTAGCCTTGAAGGCAGTGAGAGCTCTGCTAGCCCCAAAGTTCTGTTAGTTCTGTTAGCTCTGTTAAAGGCCCAGTCTGCTCTGAAGGCCCATTGACAAACTTTCTAGTTCTGAAGACGCTGCCCTGTGTCTTAACAGACTATAAAACCACAAGGTGCCTTCCAAGAGCCTCGCACCACCTGAGCCATGCCCTGCACCGCCAGAGCCATGCACCAGCGGGAGTCAGCCTGAGTCGTCCTTGGCCCTTTCTCAGCCAGATACCGTACTCTCTCCGTCTGGTATGACAGAATTCTCTGGTACCACGGATATGTTGCTGTTTTTGATTGCAGGATTGAAGAGAGGTGCATTGGTTCCTCCACCTGGCTGTAAAGCCATCATGCTTGATCTGCCTCCCAGGTTTAGAGATTTCAAGTCTAGATGTGCAAAAAGCTTTACCTGATTAAGTTTACAAGTCATTTTTGAGAGGGGAGGTGATCCTTCTCCAAATCAGTGATTCTATTTTTTTCTGACACGTTGTAATATCTTTCACTTGAATGTTAAAATGGTAAATACAGCTGGATAAAACAAAAACTGTGTCTGTCTTCATTTCAGGCTGCAAAGCAAGTGGAGATGATTCCTTTTTTTTGTTCTCAATGTATGTGGGACAACCTTGATAAAATGTGAGACCTCATAATAAATGCCAAACACCACAAAAACAGAAAAACAGTGATTTGTATTTATATTTTAAATGAATGTTTAAAAAGGGAAATGTTTTGTTGCTTTGGCAAAATAACGCAGTGCATTAAAAACATTATTAATCAGGATTTGATGATGTTTGATTTGATGATGTTTCAAAAGAGTTAAGGCTCATTCACTGTAGAAGACAATGGTGATAACAACAGGATGCAGGAGACCTGGAATAAGTCATTCTTTAGCACTACTTATTATTATCAAGGACAACATAATATTAAGGTAACACAATAAGAACTTGCAAATAATTTCATATTTTAATTATGTTTTAACAATCTATTTTAAATCAGTTGATCACTATCTATATAAAAGAAGATTTGGTTGGTCACAAAAGATTGGTATTTCCCTGAAGTTGCACCATAAATGAAATCAAAATGTTTAGTAAAACAGAAGTTATAAGCGGTTATGTGCCGTAACTGACGACCGATTATAAACTGCAAGTTTTGACAGCATACTATATATGCGTCAAACTGTGGGTGTCCCTTAAATTGACCCCTGGACCCATTGGGCAGAACCATGGGTAAACTTCTAGTATACCTGTGGCTCCACCTAATGATGATCTGGGTAAACCTCTAGTGCAGAATTTGGTGGAATTGCATTTACTGGATGCTTACCACCATAAAACCAGAATAAGAAACCTCTGGTATGTTATGGGATAATTAAAAACTTGAGTGAAGGTAGCATAGCCAAACACCTGAAGCTGTACAATAAAGTGTGAGAAGAGGAAAAAATACCAGATTCCTGGAAAGAGTGTAATGATACGAGTAAGAAAACCAGAGAAGGATGCCAGCATACCCAAATGCTATAGACCAATAGCTCTGACACCTCATACATGCAAACTAATGGACTGCAGGTTAAAGAGGTATGCTCGCACCATACCAAAGTAGATTTAGGAAAGGAATGTGAATGTGCCACATAAACTGTAAGAAACAATTGAACAGGTGGAGAAATGGGGTGCAAATTAATTAATTTTGTGGGAAAAAAGAACAAAAGTTTGTTTTGGGAAAAACTGAATAAGGTTGAGAACTTTCACTTTCTTGGGTACTTTTTGATAAAAAAAATAACTCGGAGAAAGCATGTTAAAATGTGGGCAAGAATTGTAAGAAGATGATAATGCACGGATGTTGGTTAAGACCCAGCAGGGGAGATGATTACCCACAATTCCGCAGCGCAAGAGAGAATAAAAAACATTGGCTTAGTTGTGGTCACGTGACGCTCGGTGTCAAAACAAGAAGCGCATGCATGATACATGATACTTGGTACTTGTAAACCAAGACTTGCTTGTTTTTTAAGTCAAAATTTATAAAAAATCTTTGCTTGTCTTGTGAAACACTTGCAAACCGCGTTTCTCGGAATCCGAGGTTTCACTGTAACTATAAAGAATGAGCAGAGATTTTTACAGATGGACTAAAGGACCAACAGACAGGAGCAATAGGAGCTGTGGTCATGGCATCAGAAAGTCAAATGAAAATTAATAAGGGAATATTAAATTACTTGAACATGTACATGGTAGAGCTGTATGCCATAATGCTGGCATTACAGTGTATGGAAGAGATGCGGCAGAAATATACTGATTTGTATGTATTCAGTATCAGGCCAGGAAAGCATCAGGATGGGGACAGCCAGGAATCATCAAGATTATCACATTTATGTGAATTCCGAATTACATGGGTATCCAGAGAAATTAAAGGGCATTTTCACCAAACTGGTGAAGGAAGCAGTTAAAAGAGAAGTAATAGATGCTAACATTAAACTATTCATGTCAGAGAGAAAAAGCATAGTATGATAAAGGACCAAGCACCAATGGCAACAGCAGTAAGACAATGTAGTAAAAGGGAGACACCTGTATGCAATCCAAAGCAGAGTAGACAAGTTGAGGAGTAGGGGAACAAAAATATAAAGAGCAGGTACTAATCTGCTAATGTGCTACCCCCTCTTATTCCTTTCAGTCTATATCCTCTTTTCTAGTCCCGTCACCCATTACATACTTTTCGTTCTTGTCCTTTCATCAATTTTTCTAAATTACTTTTTACAGTGTCCTCAACCTCAAAAAAATCATCTCTTCTCTTCCTCGTTTGCATTTCCTGTAATGATTATGTAACTGATATGTTCTACATCGTAAAAAATGTCCGTAAATTTACCAGTAAAAATACAGTATAAATGGATAAAACCGTATTTCACAAAACTTGCGATAACCATAGTATTTACAGTGAAAAAACTGTAGCTAGGTTTACAGTGTAAGAACTTAAATTTAACAGTTGAAAAAACATATGAAAATATGGTTTATTGCATTAAAAATTTATGATCACTGTAAAAAAAAAAAGTCCTAATTTTACAGAAAATAACTTTAAAATCTTCTTTATAAAATTAGATTTATTTTTAAATCTTTGTAAAATTACAGGCATTATATGTAAATTAAGTCGACTGTTATTTTAAGTATTTTTTCAATACTGACATTTTTTTTTACACTTTTTAACAGTAAAAATACCATACTATTTTTACTGTTTTTTTTTTCTTAAATTATGTACAACTTCATTTTAAATTACAATAATAAATCGTAATTTAATAGAAGAAACTCATTAGACACAAGGATAATGTATTTGCTGAGTAGCTGTTTTAAATCAGTGCAGGTTGTGGGATTTTTTTGTTAAGTTCTTGCCTGCTTCTGTGTGATATTTACGTTAACTTTTTTCCAACTGTGATTACTGCCAGTGATAATGAAACTTGATTACATTTTTAGATCAAACATTAGAATGTGGGAGAAGTGGCATCCAGTAGAGAGACAAGTCCATCACTAGTCAGTATGGAGTGCACGCTTTTGTGAACGCTGGTTGTAGAATTCAAACTTGATACTGGACCGATTATGATTATGTTCTCTCATAATAATAAAAAAAACACGGCCCCAGTTGAAAAGTTCTTGAGTTTCTCTTTAACATCTAGTATTAAATATGATTTAGAGTACTTTGTTAATCTGTTTCTCGGGCAACAGAGAAAAAGATTGACTTTTTTTCAATCTAAGATCTTAATGTGTTCTTTTCCTCTCTCTTCCAATCCACCCTAATGCACCAAGGATCCAGTTGGTTACTGCCTGTTTGGAAGAGGATCATTCTTTCTTGGATACACTGGACTGTCCATTTTGCCATGTTTTATATTTTACTTGCAATAAGGCATTAGGATTTTGAACTAAAAGGTAAAGTTATTTGTATGCATACATTATAAAAACTACAGGGTTTTTAAAAAAAAAAAAATGGACCACATTGTACTTTATTTGTAATGAAGTTTCCAGTCCAATTTTAATTAGTCAAGGATATTTCACAGGACCATTTAAGTTTGAGAGAAAAAAAATGTTCCCTTGTTATAGTACAATAGTCTAAATATTTCATTTTGTTTTAGGATTTTACTGTAATGCTATAAAACTGAACTTTTTATTGTATTTTGCATCATACTTTCCTTCCCTTTCATCCTAAATAAAATGACCCCTTTTCCCGTAACACCTTGCCTCGTGTCTGTGTTTGTTGTTGCCACCCGTGTGCCAAACCGGTTACAAAATACATGAACATATTTGACACCCCTTTGCAGTGTGGTTAAAAACCACAATGCATATATATTTCTGTGTAACATTCTAATAAAAGCTATTCTATAAAATTGTGTGCCTAAATTGTTAGTCTAAAACACTTGGAGTTTCAGAATTGAAATATTGTTTTGCTCTCCTTATTAAAATGCATGAGCCATGCTGATGTCCAAGTCATGAATACATTTTGATAACTTGATTTAGGTTTGTATCAATCAATTAGTATAAAAGTACTCTTAAATTTTCCTAACAGTAAAATCAGAATGCTTAGGAATGTCACATTCTGTTGGTGTTGGACTGTGAGCTTGCTGGTGAGGCATAGGCACACAGGGGATGAGGTGAAAGTCTTTTTAATAACAAAACATGAACAAAGGAAGTTGGCTTTATTTTGGAGCGTGCTATAAACAGAACTTATAATACACTCAAACATACAGGGGACTGAACATAAATTGAAACTAAACATACTCAAATACCATGCAAACAAAAACTAAAACTAAACAGACAGGGAGACTAAAACACAAGGGACTTGACCTACATGGGACTAAACACACGAGACAGCCTTGGCTAGGCCTACTAGCCGTTATACACACTAGCTGCTAAACTAGACGTTAGCTGAACAGACTAGTTGCTAAACAAACTAGTAGCCAGAGACCCAAGGGATAAACAGACTAGGTTATAAACAGACAAGGAGACTAAACAGACTAAGATCTTAACCAGTTAGTAGTGCAATGGTTAGTATTTATACAAACAAAGAACTTAACATGCAAAGAAGGTTACTTACTGTACACATAAGGGTAAACACACAAAAGGCTAATCCTCCTTGAGGCTAATCCTGCTAGGAGACAGTAAGACATTAAAAATACATATTTAATCAAAACAACTGTAAACTTAACTCAAACTGTTCCATAAACCAAATGCCCACTTAACATAATCCATAATATTAATGCTCGACCCAGTTTCCCAGAACAACAGCTATTTATAACGAAACTAATGAGCTACCTCAATTCAGGTGAGCACCCGCGTCTCCTGACCGAGGTGCCTTCTGGGAAACTGAGTCTACAAACAAAAACTACAAACACAAAACAGTGCCCTCTAGTGGAGAACCCTCACATGGAATAATAATAATAATAATAAAGGTTTATTTCCATCTTTTTTTTTTTTTTACAGCTAGGAACTGTCTAATTTAAAGGTTTTTGTTGTAAGAATTATGGTTAAAACGTATAATTATTTCACAAAGAAGACAGGAAACTATTTAAACTAAGACAAAAACATTAAATATGTAAATGCTGTTGGACTATTGTTTATTATAAATAACCACAGTAAATTTATTCGGCAATTCTGTGAAACCCTCATTTCATCACACTAGCTAGGAGGTAGAAGAGATAAAAGTAATTTGTACCGTTATTATTACAACATAAATCTTTAAATTAGACCGTAATGAGCTGTAAAAAAGATGAACTGTCATTTTTACAATGTAAACCCTGGAATTTGCCGGGTATAAACTGTTTTTATACCAACATCTCTACAACAACCAATAACGTTGCTACCGTATTTTTTACGGTAAAGTTCTGGCAACCGCATTTTTTTTACCATAAAATTTATGGTTTATTTTTTACAGTGTATTGTATCTTTCTCGTGACACTGCTCGCACTGGCCTATTGGGTGTTTTCCTATAATATGGAGTGAGCTGTTAATTACACATCATCATATACACATCCTGCTTATAATCAGAAAGAGGATATAGACTGAAAGGAACAAGAGGGGGTGGGGAAGTGTAGCACAGTCCAAAGACCTGGAGATTAGGTTAATTGGTGTTCCCAAATTGCCCGTAATGTGTGAATGAGTGTATGAGTGTGTGCCCTGCGATGGATTGGCACCCTGTCCAGGGTGTACCCTGCCTCATGCCCCAACCCTCCTGGGATAGGCTCCAGGCCCCCCGTGACCTTGAATACAGGATAAAGCTGGATAGACAATGATTGACTAAGTAAGGAACTAGAGGGAGCTTATGACCAGAAGGTGGCGGTAATGCAACATGGTGGCTGCCAACCGCCGGTAAACACCAAGAAGAAGAGGAAGACTGGGCGGAAGTAGTTGCTGAGCGAAATTGTGTAGTCACTGTGTTTCACCGGTCTCAAAGCTTTTTTGTGAATTAAATAATTCCGCACTTTGCTTGGTTTCTTCATTACCGTCAACATGGTAAGAGACTCAGCAATAATCTGTTTTTCTGTTGTACTAAACATCAACATCTCTGCCGCGCAGGATTAATTAAAGTTGGACAAAGCTAGCGTGGAGCTTAGAATGCCATATCATGGTCACATTTTATATCCGAAACTATAGACAAGTAAAATGTTTAAGTCGGTTTCGTTTGTTTTAGAAATAAATTACCTAACTGTGACCGACTGGGCTGTTTTTATGGTGAAGTTGTAACTCTCTCCATGTTTTAGCTAGCTGGGTATGCTAACACTGCTAAGCTGACTAAAGAGAAAATAAAAGTACCGGACTGCTTGGTCCTGCTACTGCTATCAGAGCTAACGGTAGCTAGCAGTGCTTTAGCATGTAATGATGGAGCTAGCTCATAATTATTCTGCCTAATATAAAATCCTGTGTGAAAGATTAAATATTGTTATAAAAATATCACAGGTGTATTTCACTGTACTAACGTTAGCATTCTGTTAGTATTCCCTGCATCTATTAATAATTAATAAGCGTCTTCAGTCTGTGTTCAGACCTTGTGCACTGTTCCACAGATATTATATTATTAAGTATAAACATTTTAATATTTTTGTTTTTATTTTTTACCATTCAAGTAGAAAGATTGTTTAAAATTTTAGTTGCTTGAGGAAATATTTTATAATTTTGTTATCTCTCCTTGCTAACCTTACCCATTCTTTAACGGTGCCAATACTTCTAGAATTACTTTAAGACTTTTCAGTATATGTACAGTCTGTAACTGTTTTGTTTCCTTTGAGGTTTTACGCTGCATCACGATGCAGAAGTATAGCATTTAGCAGTGCACTGTGAAATCTTGTCAATTCCAAGCACAATGTATTTTGGCAGTGTGTGTTATTACATCTTTTATTCAATTGCTGTTTTTTATTATTTTATTTTTTATTTTATGAAATGTGTAGACTTTATTCTCCTTCTAATCCACTGTTAACCCTGTCCTGTTATTACAGTCTATAATGTCATATAACGGAGGGGCTGTCATGGCCATGCGTGGGAAGGAGTGTGTTGCTATTGCATCTGATCGGCGGTTTGGTATCCAGGCCCAGATGGTCACCACAGACTTTCAAAAAATCTTCCCCATGGGTGACAGACTCTATATTGGCTTGGCGGGACTGGCCACAGATGTGCAGACAGTGTAAGTACATTACAAAGCCCTGCCATTAGTCACTAATTATTATTCCTATGTATAGGAGATCAGATTTACATTAAAACAGATCTCAATATGATTGTTCTCAGCTGCAAAAAAGCAATGTTTGGAAAATCTGATAAAAATTACAAAATGAAAATGTACACATTGTCAGTATTTAATCATGTAAAAGCCAATTATCACACTATAACACTTTGTGTTTAGGTGTATTTAAGTGTTTTAGGTACTTTTTTTCTCATTACATATCTGATTAATTGAAAATGCTTGAATTTATATGGATAAGAAGGACAGCAAAAAATCTGCCGTACTGGTTAAAAATTTTTTTAGCAATATTTATACTGACCAGTTTTATTTATTTATTTTGGCTGCAGAGTCACATAAACATAACACTGCTTTTACATCCATGTTGCGCTACATTCCTGCTAATGTACAAATCTTTGCATTCAAATAAAATGATAATGCTAGAATATTACCAAAATTAGTGAGCAGAAAGAAATGCACTTGTAATATTATTAGTATTTTTATTACTACAACAACATATCTATCCATTACAGAAAAGCTAAAATCCTTTTAAACAGAACCGTTTTGCTTTTCCTTTTCATTTCCTTTGGGTCTTTTTTTTTTTTTTTTTTTTTTTAAACTAGTGATGTGTTCAGCACTAATGGCTTGTGTGGCCATATCTGCAGCATGAATTAGCTGGGTTTGGAGCTGAATGCGCATGTGATGCGTTTTTCACTTTTGCAACTTTTTTATGACAGTAAAAGTCATACACAGGCTGCACTTAAAAATCAATGTGTTCATGGCTATTTGATATGCAAGTGCAGCTTTTCTAAATCCCCGCTGATTTTGGCAGTATTCTAGAGTCATACTTTTGCTTTTTGTTCTGTTGGTGGTGAACACGTTTTTCAGTATGGGTCATCATGTTCATTTAATTGTGGGAAGCCAACAAATTCTATTAATTAAGCAGCCTTAAACACACCTACTTGTTAAAAAGTTTTTCTTTATTTTTACAGTTTTTTCTACATCATCAACCAAGACTAAATACTGAAGTGCTAACAAAGCAAAGCTCTTGTATATTTTAGATTCTTTAAATAATAGCCAACACTTTGTGGTTTGGTTTATTGGCCCATGTTTTATAGTTCTGATTTTTTAGTATTGTTATTCAACAGTGTAGAAAAAAGTGAAAAAAAATCAACTAGTAATTTACATTATGGCATATTTATTTGATTACTCCCTTTTATCCATCTTTCCAGATCTCAGCGGCTCAAATTTCGTCTCAACCTGTACGAGCTGAAAGAGGGTCGTCAGATCAAGCCCAAGACCTTCATGAGCATGGTGTCCAACCTGCTGTACGAGAGGAGGTGGGTGCTGTGACACTGTTCACCTTTATTTTACAGGAAATAGAAAGAGATCATGACTTTCCTAAGCTAGCAAATAGCAGCTGACAGCAATCATGCCTTCTTGTATTCAGAGAAATAAAACGCAGTTCTTGTTGGCAATCTCATAACTGAGATTTAATATTCTCATGATAACTGCTAAAGCATTTTAATTGAAAAGCTCAGGTGGGGAACAAGGGCATCTGTTTACTTGCTACAGAATCAGTCTAGAAAGAAGTGTTATAGTTATAAGTAACCATGGTCTTTAAAAAATAATGAAATATTAAGTTGTTCAATTTCTTATTTATTACCATATTAAGAAGTAAACATTAAAAGGAACAACAACAACAAAAAAAACATTAAACAGCTTAGATATGTCACATCAAGCTTTAGGCATGCAATGAGGAGAGCGAGAGAGACAAGTCTTGTAATATAACAAACTGGGAGGCAATTTCAATAAGCATTTAAAGCAAAATATTTTTTTTTGTGGTCAAACACATCCACACAATTGCAAATACTATACCTAGTATCAGGTGGATTGGAATTTTGTTCTAAACAAACTTGGTAAATTACTAAAAAAAACTAAAGTAAATTGCTCCTTCTACTACACAGGGTCAGTGTGTCAATAGTTTAGAGCATCTGCCAGTGTGTGAATAGTACTGTGCAAAAGTCTTGAGCCACCCCTCATTTCTTTATGTTGATTAAGAATCTGTCATGATCTGCACCTGTTTCTCACTGGCTCATGCCTTAAGTTATTTATTCTTATGTTGCTATAGTATTGTTAATTATTAGATAAGTTTAAGGTCTGTTTAAGGAACTTAAGAGTGTCCTATAATATTTGTTTGGCTGCCTCTCGGAGTTGCAAAATTAAAAGCTTAGAAAGGAGCATTGTGTAAAAGCCTTGAAAGGTTTCACCAAATAAGCAACAAGGGGGTTTGGTGTTTTCTTTCCTTTAAACCAGACAAAGGCATTTAGCTGTGGAAATATTTCGTCTGTACTCTCTGAAGAAAGCTTTGTAGTGCTCTTATATGTAAACAAAGCTTCCTGGATCTCCTTTGTTAGGTTTGGGCCGTACTACATTGAACCTGTGATTGCTGGTCTGGACCCGAAAACCTTTGAGCCTTTCATCTGTTCTTTGGACCTGATCGGCTGCCCCATGATAACAGAAGATTTTGTGGTCAGCGGCACTTGTTCTGAGCAGATGTACGGCATGTGTGAGTCATTATGGGAGCCTGACATGGTGAGTGGAGTACAATACTGAGCATAACGTCTGTGCATAAATTCTGTTAATATGATCACTATAACTTAGTCAGTCTGTATGTCGGTGATTGATGCCTCATCTAGCCATTAGTGATGTGGTTTAACATATTAAGGCCAAGAAGGCATTGACAATAGGGTCAAACTTCCTTCACAAAGTGTAATGTAAATTTTGAACTCACTCCTGGACTTAATTTACTCCAAACAGTCTGAGCTTTTAAGCAACATCTACCTCACATTGACAGCATGATGTGTATGTATGTATACACAGTGCCTCCACCCAGTTTCCAAAAATGGCACGATGGTACATCCAAGCACACTGCTGTGTTCGGTGATCCTTAATGAGTTAAAGATGCAGTGCATTCAATTTCCATGGCTGTTTGTATTAGGTTACAAATACAAAGTTTCAGCACTCACCAGTCATTTTCTGAGAGATTGGAACACCTGAATGTTGAAAATCAACAGATAACTTGTCATTAACATGCGGAAGAGATGCATCTGTCTGTGAAAACTGACATACATGACTCAATTAAAGGAGTTTCTAGGAGGCCAGCATTTTAGACGTGAAGCGGGCAGTCCAATCATGGCTGCGGAAAGTCCAGACTAGTGAGGAAACCTCAAACAGTTTTAATGTTTAATACATACATTACATAGTTGTAATACTTCAAAACCTCTAAATAAAGTTTATGAGTCAACAAACATTAGTCCTATTGAATTAGGTCAGATTGAAAATCCCAGCACCCAAAAATCTAATTGAATCGAATCAGATCTCGATCAGAACATTCTACCTGTGGCTCACAGCTCTAGTTGGTGCATAATATTCTTGTGTGTGTGTTCTGATCTGTTATTTATTATTCTTTTCAGGGGCCAGAGGATCTATTTGAGACTATTTCACAAGCAATGCTTAATGCAGTCGATAGAGATGCTGTTTCTGGAATGGGCGTCATAGTGCATGTCATGTAAGTATACGACTGCTTACAATTCTCAACAGGAAATCTTGCATTAATGACTGAGGAATTTTAATGTAGTAAACCCGCAGAGGCTGGTAGCCGTCCGTTCAATTTAATTACATAGAAGCATATCACCATACAGTGATAGTAAGTGAAGATTGTGTAGATTAATTACACAAATTAATTCATTCTAAAGTCAGTAGAATTTTAGTTATTCTGAACAGATTGTGTCTGGATGTAAAAGTTGGTAATGCATAATTTGCAATTGTTTATTTTTCTGATTCACAGTGAGAAAGATAAGATAACTACACGCACCCTGAAGGCCCGAATGGACTAACAATGCAGATGCCACTGTGTTCCATTTTTTTGAAAATTCTTATTTCTATGTAATAGAAAAACAACATTTTGGACACATTTTTCCTTTCAGTTTTGTTATTCAATAAATTGTGCTAGTGTTTGATTTTGTCTGCTTGTCCTTTACTCTAAAAATCTTAAAGGTTAAAATGTGAAAGATCTCTGGACAATTAGGCTGGTAATAAATGTAAAGATAAAGCCTGTACAACTATTTTTATTCACTTTAATATAATGCAATAGATTGATACGTGCTATCCATAAAGTACATAGTTTCTTTAGCTCATTGCTGAATAACACCTTTGTCTAAACGTATAAAACATTTAGATATATTATATAGCACACGTTAAGATTTGCATAATAAAGTCACCATCGACTTCATTAGGTACACCTGTTTACACTGCATCTCAATGCAAAAATATAATCCGCCAATCATATGGCAGCAACTCATTGCATTTGTGCATTTAGACATGACCAAGATAATCTGCTAAAGTCCAAAACAAGTATCACAATAGGAAAGAAAGGTGAGTTAAATGACTTTGAACATGCCATGGTTGTTTGTGTCCAGACAGGTCTGGTCTGAGTATTTTAAGACTTTTGATAAGGGATTTTCACACAGAATGGTTTAAAAAAGAAAGAATATCTAGTGGGCGGCAGTGGACGAGACATCAAATTTCTTATTGATGCCACTGGGGAGCGGAAAATGAGCAGACTTGTTTAAACTAAAAAACTGCACAAACAAACCACAATAGGTTGTCACCGCTGTCAGCTAGGAACATGAAACAGAGGCTACAATTCACATGGGCTATTTAAAATTGCCCAACAGAAAATTGCTAATTTTTTCCCTGATCTGATGATGCTTGATTTCTGCTGCGACATTCAGATGGTAGGGTCAGAATTTTGTCTAACAACATGAAAGCATGGATCCATCCTGTCACGTCTTACTGGTTCAGGCTGGTGTAATGGTCTTGGGGATATTTCCTTAGCACACATTGAGCCCCTTAGTCTCAAGCATCATGAGCATGTCAATCAGTTTATGACTACAGGATATCTTGCCTTGTCACAAAGATAAAACTAGTTCACTGTACTCAAACGGCCTTCACAGTCACCAGATTTAAATTGAATAGAGCACCTTTGGGATGTGGTCAAAAAGACATTTGCAGTACAATTGCTCAAGCAGTGTCTGCTTGATTTCCTCCTGAAGATAGTGTACAGAAATTTGCCACAGAGGTGGCTTCAAAAAGAACGTCCAACAACATATTTCCTTTATCCATTAACTAAACCAGCTGATTCTGAAACAGCTGGTTCAAAAAGAGGTCGCTTTTTCACATATCTAAATCTACAAATGAAGAATATCTATATTTTGTTCTAAAATCTGATTGTCTTCAGAAAAAAAGGAATTGGTTTTGCTGTTCCAATATTTATGGACTGTGCTGTGTATTACAGTGAAGGTTTAATTAGGTTGTTTTCTTGCTGGCTGTGTTGAGATTTATTTAATTTGTTTGTTTTTTTAAGTCACCTTGGCTTTATGAATATATGATTATGCTGATTCTGACAACACTTCAGCCAGATAGCAAGAATTAATTAATAACATTGCATGTTTCGTGCACAGGGAGAACTATAATACAGGGCACATGTTATCTTAATATTTTAGCCACTACTGTACATATGTCACAAAGCCATTCCAGGGAGTCCTGACTGGATAGTTATCATATTGCATTCACACTGTTGTTGTTGATTAATAGACACTAGAGGTTTACCCGTGGCTCCGTCTGTCTACATGGCATATATCTGCAATTTTTTTTTTAGCATCCAGGGCTTTTTTTCATTCACAAATCTGCTGCCATTAGGACACCTGAGCAACTGGGCCCTGGGCTTTACAATAGATTTTGCTGCATCACTCATATACATACTATACACATATACAAGTGAAACCTTACACATTTAGAGTACACAAATACACACTAACGAACTCAACAAATATTTAGTGCAAACTTACATCAGTCTTATATAGTGTGTAAAGTGTATATAGGGTGCACCAGGAAGGCGATGGTGCAAGGTGCTTGGGCTGCTCACCATTGCTTGCAACTATATTTATATATTATGTCATAATGGTATTAGTATTTTTCCTTTAAATGCATATTCCCTCTGTGCCCACTGTCTTTCTGTTGTGCCCGGGTGGCAACAGCGCTGTTCCAATCATCATTGCAATTATTATTATAATTATTATTAATGTTAATATTATGATTTTTATATAGGTAGCACAGCCCCTCAGTGGCTAGCATTGTCAGAGGCAGCTCCAGTGTCCAGGGTTTGATTTCACCTTGAGTCTGTGTGCATGGAGTTTGCATGTTCTCCCAGTGCTTGTGGGTTTCCTCCGGGTACTCCGATTTCCTCCCACAGTCCAAAGACATGCAGATTTGGCTAATCGTTCTCAAATCACCTGTATTGTGTGAACGAGTGTGTGCGGGTGAATGTGTGTGTGCCTGCTTCGTCCCCTAAGTCTCCTGAGATAGGCTCCAGGCGCCCAGCAACCCTGTACACAGGATAAAGCGGTGTAGACAATAAGTGTGTGAGTAATATTAATATTATTATTATTAGTTTTGGCTTTGTGATTAGAACTGTCGCCATGTTTCTCCGAAGTTGGGGGTCTGAAACGCATTTCCAGTCTTTGTGTGTGGACTTTGGCATGGTGTTCCTATAACATGTTATTCCTGTTTGTTTGTTTTTCCACAGTACCGACTCCCAGAGCTTCAGAGGTATGTGTATTCCACGGGGCGTGGCGGAAGGCGGAGCTTTCTGAAGGCGGGGGAGAATCGAGCTAAACGATTGGCTCGCGGCGCTTCTCTGTGTGTGTCGTCATTTTCCTGCGTCAGACATGTGAGAGTGTGTCATAGCCGGAAAGCAGTCCGAACGCCGCACGAGCTTAGCGCCAAGGTCGTGTGTTTGTAATCTCCGTGGTTAAAAATGTCTGAAACGTGGATTTATCCCACAGTGCTTTTGTGTATTTATGGGTTCTTCACCAATATCAGACCGTCAGAGCCCTTCCTCACCCCCTTCCTGATGGGACCTGACAAAAACCTGACCGAGACTGAGGTGAGTTACTGAAACGGTGATGCAACGTCAAGCGAAATTGACCCACCAAAGGACCTTATGTTACTGTTTAATTTTATTTGCATAGCACGTGGTTGTCGTCGCATAGCAGTTTTACAGAACCAAAAGAAAATGAGTGTGAAAGGTGTAAGAATCAAATTATCCATGAATTAAAGTAGAATTAAAGTATCTATGATTCAAAATGATCAGATTGTCACTGATTGGGAAGCTGAGGTCGATGGGAACAAGGAGGAAAAAATCTCCCTGAGATTGCAGTAGGAAGAAACCTTGAGAGGAACCAGACTCAACAAGGGAACCCATCCTCATTTGGGTGAAAACTGATAACAGGGATTGATCTGCATCATCCTGTGTCTTAGAAGGCTAGAAGTTCAGTACAACAGATGATGTATTTAAGTCAATATGGAGTCTGGTTTGTTATTGGAGCCTGAGGTACAAAACTGTAGGACAGTCCAGTCCTGACCTATTGAGCAACAGCAGTTACACGTCCTCAAAGAGCAGCTGTCTGCATCGGTCAAGATCTTCATGGCAATATATTTTTCGCATCCCCAGTAGAACACATGGGCTGAGATCTCCCACCAGTAGCATAGCATCAAGATGATTCAGACGGGTCCAGGGGATCGCTCGCGGCTCTCGCGCACCATGGGTAGTTACAGACAGAGGAAGAGGAGAAGAGAATCCTTTTTTTATTTGTGGATGTGTCTTTTAAAACAACCTTTATTGTTTTATCAATGTACCAATACATCTCATTTTATTTGCATATTTGCAAACATTTGACTCTCTCTCACACACAACAGACAGATTTTGCGAAGGGTGATTATGTGAGTAGGTATGCATGTCTTTGGACTGAAATTTCACTTTTCATTTCATGTTTCTTTGATGGGTGTATCGATTTTCACTTTTATCTCAGCTTCTATATGGCTTGCTTTTTTCTCTCAGCCAGCCTTCTGAGGTCTTCGGCTTATCCTTCTTAACAAGAAGCGGCAGTATTCAGAGGCAAAATTCAGGCTCGGACCCTGGACAGAGCTGTTAATTGTTTAAATTAATCTAACAGGGTGGACCTGCGACCACACAGGAATAAACACTTTCCTGTCTTGTGCTCCAATTTTTGGGGTCATGTGAGAAATTGGTTCAAAAAAAGGTCGCTTTTTCACATATCTAAATCTACAAATAAAGAATATTTATATTTTGTTCTAAAATCTGATTGTCTTCAGAAAAAAAGGAATTGGTTTTGGTGTTCCAATATTTATGGACTGTGTATTACAGTGAAGGTTTAATTAGGTTGTTTTCTTGCTGGCTGTGTTGAGATTTATTTAATTTGTTTGTTTATGGCTTGGCTTTATGAATATATGATTATAGAGGAATGTAAATTTAGAAGCGTTCAGGTCAAACCAGGACTTGTGATGAAAATTCTCCTGAATTTACATTTACATTTACTGAATGATGTTGTACAACCGATTCTCATATACAGAAGACTTAATGAGTGATGAAACTCTTCGTCACAGAAAAACATTTCAATGGTGGAAACATTTTGAAGAAAGCCGTATGTCTGTGAGTAATGATCCCGGCCGAGGAGGCTCAGAGTCCACTGCAGTTGTTTCTGTGACCATTCTGCTGATCCATAAAAAATCGACAAATAACTTGTCACCAACTTGTTGAAGAGATGCATCTGTCAGTGGGAACTGTGCCCACAATCATTTACAAACACCACTTGCACTTTACAGGAATCCGATTGAAATGATTGGACGCACAATGGGAGACTTTTGAAATAGAGGTGTTATATGGTGAGCCAGTGCAGGTGATGAAGTACTGGTTTCATATGATTGCACGGTCACGTATTGGTGGAAAAGAGCGTTGTTCGGAAGGCTTAAACCTTTGGGTAAAATGACAAAGATTAGAGTAGCAACACTTTTTTTTTTAGCAAAGACCTGACATGTTTAAAAGAAAGGATGGAATCTAACCTGATATCTAATGTTTTCTTTCTAGGTTATGAATAAGATCTACCCAATATGGACATATTCCTACCTGGTCCTACTGTTTCCTGTTTTCCTGGCTACTGATTACCTGCGCTACAAGCCTGTGCTCATCCTCCAGGCAGCCAGCTACATCATTACATACGCAATGCTGGTGAAAGCCCAGGGTGTGCTGGCCATGCAGTTTCTCGAGTTCTTCTTCGGTATAGCTACAGCCACTGAGATTGCTTACTTTTCATACATCTACAGTGTGGTCGAGCCGGCGCGTTATCAGAAAGTGACCGGTTTTTGCCGCAGTGTTACTTTGCTGGCCTCAGCTGTAGGATCACTTATTGGTCAGATACTGGTGTCAGTGGCCCAAGTTCCTTTACTTTACCTCAACATCATCTCACTGTCTTCGTTCTGTGTGGCATCCCTGGCACCATGGTTTTTACCCATGCCCAGCAAGAGCCTGTTTTTCCACCAGGAGGAAAGCGCGCCTGAGGACAAGGCAGGAAAGGAGCTTGTTAACAAGTCTGAGGACCACGAGTGGAAAATGCCGAACAATCTGAATAAAGACGACACGGTTGGTATTGTTGTCACTCACTAATAATTTGTTAAAAGTTAAGGTGGGCAATATGTAAGGCAACATGTAAAACATGACAAATGGAAAATTAGCTTCCATTATCTGTCATAACCTATCGGATTTAAGCACGGTGGTATAAGAATCTATGCATCTCTATAAAGCTTGATGTCCTAAAAAATAAAAAAATCACAATGCACTTTTCTGAAACTTCCCCAGTCTCATCCTCACTTTTCCATTGCTAGCTATGTTTACATGAGCAATATTTGTTCAACAAGATTAAAATCAATTTAATAAGAGATTGCAGTTTACATGTTTACTCGGCCATTGATCTGATCTAGTGCGTTTACTAGGGATGAAAATCACCACAGGGCTAACCTGTTATCACAATACCTAGGTGCTGATTTGATTTGTATTGCAAAATTGTAATAAAACATTTTAGAGATTTGGAGTCAGGGTGCCAATATTCAAATTTAACTGATATAAATATGTGTGTGTGCTGCGAGGTAACCGCATTTGTTTCCGTCAGGTTTTTACAGAGAATACTGGTAGCACTGGAGGTCTGGTAGAGGTCTTGAAGACTCTGGGAGCAGATTTCGTGAAGTGTTATTCATGTCGCACACTCCTGGCCTGGTCAGTGTGGTGGGCGCTGTCTACCTGTGGTTACTTCCAAGTGATAAATTACTCTCAGGTCCTGTGGGAGAATATCATGCCTTCGAATAAGTTTGAAATCTACAATGGTTATGTAGAGACGATATCTACGTTGCTTGGTACGTTGAAGCTCTTTTCTCTAATTGAAATAGGTTTTTAAATGTAATGAAAATTGTACTGGCTTTCTGCTTTTACCATCTCAGAGATTTAACATGTAATTAAATTTGCCATGCTTGGATTTTCTGATATTTTTTTTTATTACTTTTTTTCCCCCCTCCCAGGTGCCCTTGCTGCTTTCGGTGTAGGTTTGGTGAAGGTGCCGTGGGCAGTGTGGGGTGAACTTGCACTCTTTATTTTCTCCATGGTCATTGCTGTGGCTGTGTATGTCATGCACATTGTCAGGAATATCTGGGTGTGCTACGCCTCTTATGTGGTCTTCCGAACCACCTACATGTTGCTCATCACCATAGCAACGTAAGAACGAGTTCACTCCATATGTCAGTCCACTGGTTTCAAATGGATCTTCATTTGATATTTCTGAACCATGCTGAGGGTTAACTTGAGAAATGCAGCATTCAAACTGTGGGGAAGAGCAGGGTCATTACAGCGCTTTTCAGTATACATACACTAACTGTACTAGTACTGTAGGATAGGTTTAGGCATTGTGTAAAAACTGTCGAGGAAAGAAATGCATTCTTTAAAATATGCTTTCAAAAGCCTATAATAATATGCATGCCTAAAAAAAATTATGTTCACCGTTTTGACAAACTAATAACGATAATGAGGAAGCAATTAACAAGATTGTTTTAAAACTTTAATACCAATGTCACTAATTAAATAATTAGATGTGTACTTGACCTTTTAATTCCAACCTCTTGGACAAAATTATTATTATTTTTTTTCCTCTTTCTTTAACCCTGAATGTGAAATTTTTCTTTATTCCTGCAGATACCAGATTGCGGCTAATCTAAGTATGCAGAGATATGCTTTAGTCTTCGGTGTGAACACCTTTGTGGCATTGTTGCTGCAAACACTGCTTACTGTGATTGTGGTCGACTCTGTCGGCTTGAGCCTCGATATTATCACCCAGGTAAAAACACAGTATATATACATTTATACATGTACTGATATAGAGAGAGAGAGATAAAGAAAAAGATGGATAGATATACAGTGCATCCGGAAAGTATTTACAGCGCAGCACATCCACATTTCGTCATGTCACAGCCTTATTCTAAAATAGATTAAATTTATGTTTTTTTCTCAGAATTCTACACACAACACCCCATAATGACAACATGGAAAAAGTTTACTTTTACTTGTAATTAGTTACTTAGTAACGTCCCCCAATACTGGAAATAACACGTCTGGCATTTGGTAATTAAGTAACAACAGCAACAGTCAGTTGTTACTTTAAGTTCAGCTCTTCGGGAATAGTTCTTGCAAGAACAATATTGTCAGGTGCTTTTGCAAAACCCATCAAGCTTTATGATGAAGCTATTTCTCATGAAGACCTTTCCAGTAAAGCAAGACCATAACTTACCTGAGCTGCAGAAGAGAAATTCATTTAGAGTTACCAGCCTCAGAAATCACCAGATCATAGCAGACACATCTCGATATCAAGTGCTTAAAGGAGATGAACAGTTCAGCATTGCTTTACAATGTAGAAAGAATAACAGAACAGGAGAAACCATGGAATTAGAAGGTGTGTCCAAACTTTTGACGGATGATGTGTATAAAAATTATGTATGCGTGTGTGTGTGTATTTCACATGCCTGTACTTGAGGAGTTTTTATTCTCCTTTTACTCTACTGTAATCCATCCTTCAGCAGATATTTGTCTTTTTTTTATTATTTTTTTAACTTCACTACATTTCTGGATGGCGTTGCTGAATGGTGCATAATATTTGATGTAGGACTATCGACACCTGCCGACTAATTTGCGTTTCCTCTTAACAATTCTTAAACACACTTAATGCTTAATAATGTAGCAGGTGTTTGACAACAGAAATAGCTAGTTGTAGACAGTGACAAACATGTTTTCATTTTTCTATATAATACAGTGTATAATTTTAACTGTAAAGACAAGGTAACTTTCTGATTGCATACCATGCTATAGTGTAGATATATAAGGCTGGACATGCCTATATGTATACTGTACATGCCTGTATACTGTGTATGGCCAAAAGTATGTGGACACCTACATTTCTAAAACGATGAGCTAGTCCCTTGCTCCTTTGTGCTTTACAGCCTCCTTTCCCCTGAGCAGTCTTTCCACTCCATTTTTAGAGTGTGACTTTGAGGCCACGAGATCCTTAGTAAAATCAGGCTGATGTTAGTCTGTTGATGGTGGAGTGGACAAGGTTGTAATGACCTGGCTTTGTGTATAGGCGCATTATAATGCTGAAACAGGTTTAGGCCCTTTAGTTCCAGTAAAGAAAAGTCATAATACTGGAGCTTTGTAACAACGAAATTCCAGACAACTGCTAACACCTTGGGGAAACAGGTAGGGAAGGGTGTACTTATAGGTGTGATTGGCAGTTGCCTGTTTTATTTTGGTTTTTTAGTGAATTTTTATGGGTTTTTTTTTTAAAGACAGTTTTTAAAATGACATTTTCTGGAAAAGTGAGTGCACAATTAGTTTGTTTGATATATTTTTTAAAAATGAAAAAAATAATAGCTAATTATGAAATGCATTTCTGAAGCCTTGTCTTAGAAATAACTTAAATTGTTGAGCCATAACTGACTTGTTAGGATGTGCTCCTCAGGTCAAGAATGGCCATTAGGAATGGTCAAAAAGGTAAAGCAAAGCTGCAAATGGCTTTCTGTTATCTATAAAAAAAAAAGAAAAAATGGCCGTATTCGTTCAGACCACACATAGAAGTTTCTTTTGTAATCATTGTGTTGTAGCTTGTAGCTAACATGTTCCTTTTTCCTTCCACAGTTCCTGATCTACGGTAGTTACTTTGCTGCAATTGCGGTAATCTTCCTCATAGCCTGGCTGTATAAAGTGGCTCAGCGCAGGTGTGCTGCTGCTGCTCAGTCACAAACTGAGAGCACAGACAGTAACCCAGGCTCATCACTTGGAGAGACCTCCATCCCCAAAGAGAGCAGCAGTATTATTTAAGGCATGAGTGAGATCATTTATGATGTATTGTTAAAGCACTTATCTTCTAGGTATGTTTGTGTGCTCAGTGGTTAGAGGTTATACTTGAAAAGACCACAGAGTGAAAACCCACGAAGAAATTGGACCAAAAACTATAATTTAATTTACACTGAATGCACACTACTTACAAGAAGTACGTTAATGAAGGAGAGAGGCATTGGCCAATGCTTGAACAGGGGTCCGTATTTAGACCCAACAATTTATTTTATTGCGCTTAACTGCAAAAATACTGTATACTGTAATATTTTCCCCTACTTTAAAAATGTAACATTTCTAAACGCAATCCATCTTAGCTTCCATCTCCATCTCAGATATTTAGTGATTGGAGTGAACTTCATCCAGAAGTCTGTACAGACATTAATGGCAATAGTTATGCGACAACCAAACACATATCAGTTATTTAGGTATTTGGGTTAACTCCCCTCAACAACACAAAAAATAATCCAATAAACAAAAAAAAATCACTTCTCAACAGTGTTTGACTGATGGTACTTCTAGTTTGTAAGATGGTAGAAACTCATGGTTCTAGTAACCCAGTCTAAGGATATACACTATATTGCCAGAAGTATCGTTCGCCTACTTCCACATGCATATGAATTTAAGTAACATCCGATTCTTAATCCATAGGGTTTAATATGATGTTGGCCCACCCTTTGCATCTGTAACAGCATTAACTCTTCTTGGATGGCTTTTCGCAAGGTTTAGGAGTGTGTTTATGGGAATTTTTGACCATTCTTCCAGGAGCGCATTTGTGAGGTCAGACACTGATGTTTTGGACCTTGCTTTGTGCATTGGTGCACAATCATGTTGGAACTGGTGTGGGGTTGTTTCTCAGGAGTTCGGCTCAGCCCAATAATTCCAGTGAAAGGAATACTTGATGCTTCAGTCTAACAAGACTGTTGCCCCTTCCTGTTCCAACACGACTGCACACCAGTGCACAAAGCAAGGTCCATAAAGACATGGGTGAGCAAGTTTGGTGTGGAGCAACTTGACTGGCCTGCACAGAGTCCTGACCCCAACCTGATAGAATACCTATGGTTGAATTAGAGCGAAAGGTTGTGAGGCAGGCCTTCTCGTCCATCATCAGTGTCTGACCTCACAAATGCGCTTCTGGAAGAATGGTGAAAGATTCCCGTAACCACACTCCTAAACCTTGTGGAAGCCTTCCAAGACGAGTTGAAGCTGTTTTAGCTGCATAGGGTGGTCCAACATCATATTAAATGCTATAAATTAAGAATTGGATGTTACTCAAGTTCGTATGCATGTGAAGGCAGACGAGCCAGTAGTTTTAGCAATATGGTGTATCTAATGATGGAAACTTCAAAAAACTTTTGTAAATCACTTTGGATTAGAGCATCTGACAAATGCCTAAATCAGTGTCTGTGCAACAAAAAAAAGGTTGCCCTGTATGTAGTCTTTAATTTAATCACAGTTAAGCATCAGACAGTAACTGATGTCATCAGTCATTTTAGCTGCTTATCTAGATATTTGTAATATTCACACTGTACTGTCCAAAAGTCTTGGAAAACTGCAAAGAAATGCGGTAAAGTAAAGATGCCTTAAAAAATAGTTTAAATATTTCAACATAAAATACAAAATCAAATGCTGTACAGTGTCAAAATTTGACTTGACAAGTTTTGCTTTATTAAAAAAAAAGAAAAAAGTAGACAGTAGGCATAGGGTAGGGTTTGTACAGTTTAATCTGAAATTCAGCCGTTATATTTTACTGAGCATCTTGGAGAATCTGTCACAGATGCCACTGCTGGAGACATTAACAACGCTGCTTGTTTCTTTCTTTGTATACAAACCCTAGCTACATTCATAACATTTTGTTCTGAAAAGAGGCCTATTGCATAATCCTGCCTCTTTTTTTCCGCTTTGCTGCGGCCTTCAGCAGCATGTTGGGAAAGTCATGTTTAGAAATCTTACGTTTCATATTTTTGGCTCAGCGATGCAGAAGTAAAATGTAAGCATATATATACAAATGTATAGTAAATAAATACTGTCCCTCAGACCTTTGCACAGTACTGTATTTTAGTAGAGTGTATTTGAAGTGCCTGCTAAATAGTTTTCTAAACTTAGTTTTTAGAATCTTTTTTGTTCCATATATAATTATTTTTGACTGAAGCATTTTTAAGGTTCTGATGTGCTGCTTTGTTTTTGAGGTAAATGATAATATCTAAAATTAGTTTGCACTCCAGAGAGCACCTTTTCTTCATCATCATCATCATCATCATCATCTTGTGTTTGTCTCGGTCGTGCTTTGGCTTTCATAAAATGCAGACAGTGGGCTGATTGCTTTAATCTGCTGAAAGAGTTCCCTGTTGCCAATTGCCAAATAATGAGCTCTTGTGTGCTGCAATACTGCTTCGCTTCATTTCAGTGCTTAAGTTGGATGTTTCTCAGATAGCTGTTTAGTTCTGTAATAATTTCCTTTAGCACTCGATTTTCTACCTCTTTCTACTCATTACTTGAATCAAAGTACGTTGGTAGGTAACCTAGAATGTCCCCCTGATTTTTCTTGGCTTGTATTGGTTTAAAGCTTTTTATTTTTTGAATAGTAGTAGTCATGGCACAATTACAGGTTTGTACAGGTTGAAAATAAATTAAGCACAAGTTACCCAGATTAGGGGTATTTCAACCTGTTTTTAATTTCAAGGGTTACATACTTTTTCCACTACCATTCTGGAAGCCATATGATATTTAATTGTGTGGATGTTGTGCCATTAATGCTACCTCCACCCTATAAAATTTGGCTAATATTTTCTTTTCAACTACTTGATGGGATGTAATGCTATTGTATAAGTACAGTGTAAACAACTTCGCACTCGAAGAAGGAGGTACAACAGCACTTTTTTGTTCAACAGCTACACATTTTGCATTAGTTAGAGCAATAATGTATAGATGCACATAGAGTACTGTATATACATGATTTTCCTCATACCAGCAGCACTGAACCGCTCTTGCCTTGAGCTTGTTTTTACTCGTTTTTTTAAATAGAAAGTGTAAGGATGTCTTAGGTAATTTTGTTTTAAATTGTGGAATTTAAATTAACCTTTTATGAATGAACTTTTTCCATGAACGTTAATTTCAATTCACCAGACTTCCTGTAGAATTGACAGACCTGATTTATTTGCTGTTACACTAAACAAATGTTCAGTTTAAATGTATTCAAATGTTTTTGTTTATAACCGTTGTAAAAAGCTTGAATGCATATTTTCCATGAATAAAATATTTCTTTATAAAATATGTAAGTTTGCATTTTCATGATGTTGCATTTTAAGAGGACTGGGTATATTGAGACATTTAGAATATGGAATCAATAAGTTTTAATCTTCAAAGCAGGAATTACCTTCTTTAGAGGATTCCCCTTATTTCAGGTTTTCTCTAATGTAACTTTATGTATACTCTAAATGCTTTGTTCACACTCTATTACTGCATCTTTAACTTTGATTACAGCAAATAATTTAGAGATCAACTCATGTAAAAAGGATTCCTCGCGCTCCCAGAACCACTCTTCCCATGCCAACAATGAAAAAAAAAATGCATTTATATTATAACTTGATTGTTCATTACATTCAGCTCATCAGCTGACTTCATTTTATTGATGTACAACAATGTTGCACCTAGACCTGACCAACTGAAGCAACTCCAGCTCATAACAGCCTCCAGAGGCTTGTACAGTGGCCACTATGCATGATGGGTACATTTTATTATTTATTTCTTTTATTTTTGCTCTTCCTATGTTACCGTGACACGCCCTGACCAGGAATATGGTCAATCTGGACTCATCAGACCACTTCACCACATCATGACCCTTCTCCATTGTTTCAAAGTCCAATTTTTATGTTCAGTTGGCAAACTTAAACCTTTTTCCTGATTAGTCTCACTAATGTGGTTTTCTTCTGGCCGCACCGCTGTTTAGTCCCAATTCCGTGAGTTCTCATCACATTGTGTGTGTGAATGAAAATGCCCTTACATTCACTATGTAAAATATAAAACAGCTGCAATTTTACGGTCACTTTTTTTAAATATGGAACTTAATCAAGTGTTCAAATGATCTCTGATAACTTTTTTTCTGAGCACAGTTGCTCTTCTTCAAAGCACTTTCCTTCCTTCCAGATGTTAAAAACATTGTAGAAGAGTTCTAAATCTGGTACAATTTTTTTTGTAAAAATTTACATTCCAGAAGATTTACATTCACACACTTAGGAACAATTAGTCTTGGACCTTCCACCTACTTGCACAGCATTGTGAGGTCGGAAGGAGCCGACCGCAGTGTGAACATGCACACAAATTACATTTCCTTTTACTTATCTGCTAATTATTAAAGCTGTAATGAGCTGGGTCAGGACTGTTAAAGATGCAGGACAGGCGATAGTGGATTATTTTGGTCTAGTTCATCAGCATGCCTACAGTACTCAGAGAGATGCATTTTTTCCTGTACTGCACCACTACACCCGACAGGGGGCAGCATAACACAGCATGTACTTATGATTTGTTTACAATTGCCCTTTAGCACATTGCCACTGTTTAAATGTTGGTTGAATATCAGTCTGTTGCTTCATTGTCATGATAAAAGAAGAACAATTAACAAATATGCGTAACTGGATTATTTAATTCTAAATCACTGATGTTAAAAATAAAAAACCCGTATGAAACAGAGTACATTCAAACTACAACGTTCATTTGTTCAACTTCAGTATCTGCCTAAAAATGAGAAGAGTCGGGTTGGACCTGGAGGTTCTCCCTTTGGCCATGAGGCAGGAACCCACCCTGAACTGGACATCAGTTTATTACGTGGCGCCACCTAGTGTAGTCAAATCCACATACCAGCATGTTTTTTGAGAAAAGCAGAGAACCTGGAAAACCCCACATGGACACGGGGATAAAATGCACGTCCACAAATTCCACACAGCTCAGGATCAAACCAGGGACACTGGATTTCTAAGGTGCCAGAGTACAGGCACTTTTAAATGTTACTCTATATTGTCATTTTTTATAACACTGATAATAAGAGGTCAAGTTACCCAGAAAAAAACGATACAGAATAAAGATAACGGTCTCACAAATAAGAATAATGATACAGAATAAAACCATAGTGCTATCTTAATAAAAATTCATAAAATGTATGAAAGTCTAGCTGCATCCATATTAATGGCCACAAGTCTTTTCCTCTTTTGCCCCTCTTTTAGTAAGAGTAGCCACGATGATAGCCTTCATGATAGTCTTCATGGTGACCGTATTCTTCTTCAGGGCAGCGCATTCCCAATGACAGCTGGATGGCCATCTCCTGCCTGCGCAGCTGCATAGAGTCGATCAGCTCATAGATGATGGACATGGACCACATGGGTGACGGGTACCATGACTTCACGTTGCCGTCTTTGCCCACCAGCAGCATGGAGAAGTAATCCGCACTGACCTGGAAGTAGTTCCTGATGTCATGCACCAGGGAGGCAGAAAGGTCCTCACGCTCCACTGTGGCACTGCCTGCGATATCGAGTGGGAAAGGACATGGATTACGATATGATGATGGAAGAGTTGAAGTACACTAAACAGACACTTTATTAAGAACAACTGTTTGTTCGTGCATTTATTCAATCAGCAGCACGGCAAGAAATAAAATCATGCAGATACAAGTCTGGAGCTTCAGGTAATGTTGGTTATTAAATAAAGTTGTCTCAGCGGCTTTTGAATCTGGTGACAGAAATGCTAGAATTAACTGATCTACTGGAATGTTCATGCACTGTAGAGTGGTGCAAACTTCAATGCAGGCCTTTTTAAAGAGAGAGTTAAGAGGAAAAGACAAGCCAGACTTGTTTAAACTAATAGGACGTTATGGTAACATAAGCCGTCTCACTTTCAAGAGACAAGAACAGGAATCTGAGCATAGGCTTATTAACACTATGCAGTTAAAGATTAAAATAATAGTCACCTAGTCTAATGAATCCTGATTTCTGATGCAACATGAGGGATGACTCCGTAGACCTACTGTGTGTCAACAGTTCAGTTTGCTGAACATCTAACAGACTGGCCTTTGAATGCCTGATTTTTTTCTAAGAAGAATCAGAGTATTGCTGCTGACCATGTGCATCCTTTATGGTCACAATTTACCCATTAAACAGTGGCTACTTCGAGCATGATGAAGAAGCACAAGAAATCTTAGACAGATTGAACAGAACATTGGCTTCTTCAGTTAGCAGAGCACCTCTGCCATGAGGTTCACCAGGATATTCAAAGCATGAACAGATCTGATCAGAGATACCCACTATAAGCGGGTAGCTGAGAGAACGAATATTAAAAATGAACGCAATTAAACACTGTAATGTCTTATTTCTTAAATGGGATTCTAAGCTGTGTCTAAACAAAGTTGTGGTCAGAGTGCAGTGAAGGGTGCAAATTCTCGCTCAAAGTCGGATGGTGCTTTTCAGAGGTGTCAAGTAACGAAGTACAAATACTTTGTTATTTTATTTAAGTAGAAATTTTGGGTATCTATACTTACTGGAGTAATTATTTTTCAGCCGACTTTTTACTTCTAATCCTTACATTTTCACACAATTATCTGTACTTTCTACTCCTACTATTTTAAAAATAACCTCGTTACCTATTTTATTTCAGCTTGTCATTCAAAAAACAAAAAACAAAAAACATCCAGATAAATTTGATTGTGGTTGGATGAGAAGTATAAACATACCATTCCGACAGCCTATTGGTTGGTACGCAATCCATCGCACCTGCACATGACGTCACGTCACACACTATATATATATATATATATATATATATATATTTTATTTATTTATTTTTTTTTTTTGATAAATCACTTGGATTAATCATTCATTCTGACAGCACTAATGTTCATTGTAGACAACCATACAAGGGTAATTGTTACTAAGATTCCTGCAGCTAAGCTTGGATGTACATTTACATTCCAATAAAGGTTACCGATGACATGCCTCTGTAGTTTAACTTTTTGCACCATTAAAATACTTATAGGCAACTAGTTATCATATCTTCTTCTCCATAAAACATGTACAGGAAGTAGGAACTTGTTTCTTAATCTTTGTTTCTTGTGTGTTCTGCTTCACTTTAAACTATGATGGCTGTAAAGTGCAAAAAAATTAACAAAGCTGACTTCAGGGCCACCGTAAATATGCCATATTTGAAACCACAATAATGTTTGCACATTCATACACACACAAATCCACCGCTACTACAGTACTTCCTGTATATCTTGAGTGACAGATGTCTCGTCCAATTAGCGGTAAGCATTTCATTCGCTAACTATACCTACCTTTTCCGGTTTGTATCGGACTGGCCGAGAAGTGCAATACAAATTAACAAATCCGAAAACAAAACAACAACCCCCCCCACCCCCCACCCCCCACCCAAAAAAAAAATAGTTTTGGGTTTTGTTATTTGGTTTTGAATTTGTTTTCTGTTTTGTTAATTTGTATTGCATTCTCGGCCAATCAGATATTATTTTGTTTTCCTTTTTGTTAATTTGGTTTTGAATTTGTTATTTTGTTTTCAGTTTTGTTAATTTGTTTTGCACTTCAGGGCCACCGTACTTTTACTTTTATACTTTAAGTAATTTTGAAACTAGTACTTTTACTTGAGTAAAAAGCTTAAGTTTATACTTCAACTTCTAAAGAAGCCTTTTTAAACCCCAGTATCTATACTTCTACTCAAGTAATGAATGTGAATACTTGTGACACCACTGGTGCTTTTCCACAATTTCACACTTTCAGATTTCCATTTCATAATAGGATTACCTGATTATTGGGTAGACCTGACAACTAGCATGGTACGGCCATCAGAACAACATATTTTTATCTGTTGAATAGCAGGTTTGCATCTTGAGCCAGGAGTTCAGTTATCGAAATGTAAGAACTTTCTGTAATTTATTTCATTTATGTGCAGGTGTCCTTCATTAAAATGTAAACACTATTAATTCTTTGACATTCATGGTAAATAACATACTAGATATGGTCAGTTAAGGGACCTTAATAAAAACTGTTACCACTCTTCTTTCTAAAAGTCTGGAGGACAAGTCATTTGTCTTACCATTGATTGGATAGAGCTCCAAGACTCCACCCATGTCCTCCGTCACCCTCCCGACCAGCTTTAAAACAGAGATGTGACGCAGCCCTGGAGCATGAGAGAAAACACATCGGTCATTTCAAACGAGGCTTACAAACTGTTCTGGAACAGACTATAACAACATGTTTGCATAGATAATGATCAAAAACAGGCAGGTAATTGAAATTAAAGACAGATAATTTTGGGTGGGGTTGTGGTTTGTCTGTAAATAAGCCTCTTATTGTCAGACAACACAAAGTGGCCTCTACTGGACGGCATGTTTTAAGTTTTTGAAATCAGCATCATCTTTATTTCATCGAACACAAGTGGAAGTGTTCAGATGCAGGCTACTTCACAGCAAACAAGAAACAAAAAAGCCAGTTACAGCAGCCAAGAACATTTTTCTTCAGCAAGGCCGTTTGGTTAAAACCCCTGGCAAGTGCAGCAGAATAAAATGGCAACAGTACACTCGCTCAGTAATTGGCAGAGTGAAAGAAAATCCCCTCCGGGAATGTTTGCAGATGTCCTTCGTAGTATTTAAAGAAAGCATCTGATAACCAATGGGTCACGAAATGCAATATAGGCCAACCTTCACTATTTAGCATCAATGTTTCCTATTTCCAGTAAAGTGCTGCATACTGTAGGGTTATTTGCACGTAGACTATAATTGCCAGATAATGGAGTTGAAATGAGTGTGTTTGACCAGAGAGATGACTAAAATGTGCAGTGTAGGCATACTCTAACACCAGACCTGGAAAGCACTACTGTACGAAAAGATGCATAATGCAACAAACAACAAAGTGAGAAAAAGTAAAAGATCAGTCTGTATCTTAGACCATGATGCAATCATGGCACAAGTTGAGTGACATCAACTGAAAATACACTAATCAGCCTTTACATTATAATGAAAAACATTATGTTCAATGTTGTGTAGGTTCCCATTGTGCCACCGTGGCAGCATTTAATGCTGCCTTGGCTTTTCTGTGGAATCAGACCTGACAGACTAGCCTTCAGTCCTTATCGGCATGAACTATCCTTGGGTGCCCATCATGTCAACAATTATCTGGTACAGCTTGAACGTTTCCACATTTTCTCACGTTACAACCACAAACAAGTATTTTATTGGACCCGACAGACTAGGAAGAGAAATTTTATGTGATATATCAAGACAAGGTAGCACATAATTGTTAAGTGGAAGGAAAAAACTTAATTTTCTTTTTTTGCAAATAAACACCTGAAAAGTGTGGCGTGCATTTGGGGTACCCTCTTTTACTCTGATACCCCTAACTAAAACCTAATGGTACCAATTGCCTTCAGAAGTCACTAGAATTCATCTGTGTGTAATTTTATTTCAGTATAAATACACAGCTATATGTCTGTAAGAAAATATGCTAAAGCCCACAAAATATGATAAGCCCACAGAAAATAAAATATCCCAAGCTTTGAACATCTCATGGAGCACTGTTCAATCCATCATCTGAAAATAAAAAAAAGTATAACACAACTGCAAACCTAACAAGACATGGCGGTCCACCTAAACTGACAGGCCGGGCAAGAAGAGCATTAGTCAGAGAAGCAGTAGTAACCCATGGTAACTGTGAAGGGGCTGAAGTGATCCACAGTTCAGGTGAGAGAATCTGGCCACAGGATAACTAATAGTCGTGCACTTTACAAAATTGGCCCTAACGGTGGATTGGCAAGAAGAAAGCCATAAGACGTCCTGTTTGCAGTTTGCAACAAGCCATGTGGAAGAAGGTGCTCTGGTCAGATGAGACGAAAATTTAACTTTTTGGCCTAAATGCAACCAACACTGCACATCATCCTGAACAGACCATCCCTACCATGAAACGTGGTGGTGGAAGCATCATGTTATGGAGATACTTTTTGTCAGCACGGACAGGAAAAGCTGGTGAAATGTAATTGTATTTGGCCATATCCATCTTCCTAGAAAACCTCTTAGAGTCTGCAAAAGACTTGAGAGTGGGGCGTAGGTTCACCTTCCACCAGGACAACAATCCTAAGCATACAGGCAAAGCTACAATGGAATGGTTTGGATCAAAGCAGATTCACGTTAGGATGGCCAGGCAAATTCCAGACCTAAATGCAATTGAAAATCTGTGGCAAGACTTGAAAATTGTCATTTCACATTTCAAAATGTGAACAATTTCAAGGGGTATGAATACTTCACTTGCAAGGCACTGTCCATGTCCTTGTTTTTCATGCAAAGACACAAAGGGTTAATAATAATATAAACATTTATTTAGCTATCTCACCCAAGTGGCAGGCCTGACTGCTCAGAGCATTACGCTGCTGCTGATAAGCCCACTCCTCGTCATCAGGGGTGGAGATGACCAGCAGCCTCCGTCTCCAACGAAACCTTGAGCAACAAGTCAAATTCAGATTGTAAGATTGAAAACATAAAATGAATCAAATTACTCATATCCGTTATAAAAATAAAAAAAAAAAAACAGCAGGGAACCTAGAAAGGAAATTCTCTAGAGTTCTAGACTTGTCTTCTTTCTTGCAAGCGATGCCTAGCTTCCTCTGAAGCTCCATCTCTTTGAGGCGTGACGAGAACGTGTCGATGTAATCGAACACTGCCTTCATGATAATAGGTACTTCATACTGTTGCTGTGACACAGAACCAAACCAGGTAAACCATTAAAATCTAAATGATTATGCAACTACCTCTCATGCCTACTCAGAAGGCTGACAAGAGAGAAAGAAAACAAACCTTCACTTTCATATCAAAGTCAGTCAGCACCATGAAGTAGTCATCGTAAACCATGCCAAGCTCCTTCCGGAAGGCTGTGATGAGTTCTTGGTTGATGAGCTCACTGACTGGCAAGCTGCGCACAGGCTTGTCCTGCTCTGTAAAGCACAGAACAAAAACATGAAACACAATGAAAGAATGAACAGAACAAATGTCCTGAGCATCAACAGCAAAATGGGCAGGATATGGAAAGATGAACTCACCCATCTGGTAATGATCTATCTTCATGGTTCCGTTGTCGGGGGGTCCAAAAATGGTGATAATGGATATTTTGCGCAGAGCCATGTCGCATACTTGTTCCAGATACTCATCTTTCTGCTGACTGTACATTTTGTTATTTTCACTAGGAGTAGTAATTACCTGGAAACAGAGATTACCACTGAGATTATAACAAAACTATGCATTGAGAATAGTGCTTCTCCATTTAACATATACACACACAACTGAAAATGATTCTTGTTTGTATCTCTATAATATACTCACAAGCAGACGTCTTCTTTTTTCAAAATAACTAAGAAATGTTTCAAGCGCCCTCTTGGTATCAGCAGGCTTTTCAGTAGGCTTGCCAACAGCATCTTTATCCTCGAGGCTGCTGGCTTTTTGTGCCACATTTCTGTTGTGAACATTAACCTTGGCATCCTTGGAGGATTTCGCTACTTTTTTCTCTGTGTTGTTCTTTTTCACTGGCTTTTCAGTTCTCTCTGTCTTCTTCTTCTTCTTCTCAGCTTTCTCAGCCGTGGCCTTGCCCGTTTTGGTAGTCATCAGGTCCTCCACCTGTTCAGTTGCTGTAGGCGTTCCTGCTTCTTGCTCTTCTACATGTTCATTGATCTGCTCCTTAACTTTTT
Organism: Clarias gariepinus; assembly: GCF_024256425.1. Taxonomy (NCBI): domain Eukaryota; kingdom Metazoa; phylum Chordata; class Actinopteri; order Siluriformes; family Clariidae; genus Clarias; species Clarias gariepinus. Next base: position 30,457,525 of record NC_071105.1, read on the forward strand.
TTCCTCCCTTGGGTGTTTTGTCCTTGACAGGCTTAGGCCTGCGAGCTCCAGGTGAAATCTTATCCGTCCGATCTTTGTGTTTCTCTCCGTGTTGGATTTTTGAGTCAGAGGTAGTGGATGGGTGAGTTACTCTGTGTTCCCTTTGACGGTTACGTGTAACAGGTTCTAAGGTGCTTGGTCGGGCTTTGTGTCGGTGTGATGGTATGTGTGGATGTCGATGCGCCACTGTAGTCCATAATGTAGTGGGACTGACGGTAGTTGGAGGCACAGTTGTGGGTAGTGTAGTGGATGCAGTAGTAGCAGTTGTAGTAGTAGTAGCAGTAGTAGTAGTAGTAGTAGAAGCAGTAGTAGTTGGTGGTGTTGTAGTTGCAGTAGTGGCAGGCTGGGTTGTGGGTGCAACTGTTGTGGTTGCAGGTTTTAAAGATTTGTGTATATATATTCTCCTTCTAGTGACTTTGGTGGTATGGGTGGTGGTAGATTGTATGGTGGTACTCGGAGTAGGCTTGGAAGGTGGTCTTGCACCTTCTTCACTCTTAATATCTTGAGAGACTTTCTGCGAGTTGGACTTGGGGTCTGCCAAAACTGTCCCAGTGGACTCCACTACCTTCCCCTCCATTCCAGTTGCCTTACACCTTTCCACAAAACCTTTCTGTCTGACTTTCTCAAGCCTGCGCACAGGCGTCTGATCTATGAGCTCATACATAGCCTCAAGCTGCACTGGGTATGGGTACCTCTCCTCCACCTGCAAGTTTTTCCTCAATAGCACCATGCCAAACTTGCCCTCCTCTAGTTTTAGAAAGCTCATCAGTCTGGGCACTAATGCTGGATCTAACTGTTCCTCAGCAATCGAGCCATCGTTTCCGACACGTCTCACTTTACCACCCATTTCTTCTTTCGCATGGAACATGAAGATCTGCTGCATATGGCGGTCTGCCATTTGGCAATACACGTCAGGCTTGAGCAAGCTCATCATCAGTCTGTAGTATCCGTCTGACTCATGCGGCGCTGAAATGACCAGCACACGGTTCTTCCCTACAAAACTGGTAAGGACGTTTATAGAGCTGGTCCGATTAGAGACCCGTAAGGGGGAGCTTGGGGAGCCCTGTCGAGGCGCATTGGTGTCTGGGTGAGCATGGAGCACGTTGGGTTTCTCAACCGGCTGTGTGTTTGAACTCGAATGAGGTAAAGGTCTGCGTCCTTTCAAAACTCTCCTGGCGGGGGATCTCGGGGAATTCGTAGCCTGATCTGCGTGAGGAAGTGCCGTGTTCCCTGAGATGCCTGCAAAAGTGTTTGACTGTGATTCCCTGTGTCTTTTCACTGCGTGAGACTGTGTCCTTGTGAAATGTGTGTCTAAAGAAGATTTGAAATCTGATGCTTGTGCTGTCCATACCAGAACACACAAAACCACATGTGTGTGAAAGAACCTCATTGCAGTGGAGCCACGGGTGGAGGGTCTATTGGCCAACAGCAAGTACGACATGGCCCAGAGTTAAAATGCAACGTTTAAGGGAAATGTCTCCAGTTACAGAGGACAAAGATCCATGCAGACTTTGGCCTAAAAATGGATTTTATTATTATTAAGGGGAAAAAACAGCATTGAATGAAGTTAATTGGGATGTACAGAACATTAACATGAATGTTTCTATATGTAATGTATACTATAAAACACATAACACTGAGAAGAACTCCTGATCTAGTGAAGTGCTCAGCTGACTGCTGCACATTTAGTGCCTGTGTGTGAAAACAACAACAACAACAACAACAACAACAACAACAACAACGAACGCGTTGAACTCCATAAAAATGAAGACTGAACTCACCCTGAAATCACAGCAGCGATGTCTCGGTCGCCATCATTTCGTTATTGCACGGTGTACGAGCTTCTCGAGCTTCTGCTTACAAACATTCCTCGCGCTACCCGAGAACAAGCAGCGGGACCTCCTCCTCCATCGGCTCTTATCGCGCTCCGCGGTCCGCACGCGCGCGCGCACATATACACACACACATACACACACACACACACACGGCCAGAGTGGGGGAACAGCGAGCAGCTGCGCCTGTGTCTGTGTCTGCAGCAGCCTGGCCCCGCCCACCGCATGGCCCCGCCCACCGCCTGCACGCCTGCACATACACCAATCACGGCTGTGTGCATGTACTGTACTGTGTGCTCGCTCTGTTCGACTGCGATGTACGTAGTGATTTTAACAGCAGACGTTATCTCAAAGCTCCACACAAGTCCCTAATGCCCCAAGGGTGGGTTTTAATTTATCTATTTTATTTCGCGCACAAGTTTTTACCACAAACGGCCAACGCATGGTTTTGTATTGGTGGCTAAAGGCTAAAGGATAAAGGTGTCTCGCCTTGGTGAAAAAAAGTACATTTTCAGATAGCATCCTATAACACCATTTTCATAATACAGTAATTAATGCTTCTTACAGATTTATATTTTTTTATCAGATAAAAAAAACACATTTGCTAAATACAATTTCATGTCTTTTTATGTTTTGTGTGTAACTTTTTTGAATCTTTCAATGATCTTAACTGTCATTCAGATGAAACTTGGCCAATTCAGATTGCACATGAAAAGACATAAACCTGAAAAGTGTATTATTCTAAAATGCTAAATTTTTAAGATATTGCAACATGAATTTGGCGTGGTTACGGACACCAACGAAAATTGTTTTTTTTTTTTTATTATTTAAGCCACAATTTTTACAGGTTATATTCTAATAGACGTGGCACAGTGGTGGTGTGGTGGGCACTGTCGCCTTGCACCTCCAGGGTCCGGGTTTGATTCCCGACCAGGCTCGATTCCCGTCTCTGTGTGCATGGAGTTTGCATGTTCTCCCCGTGGGTGGTGGGTTTTCTCTGGGTACTTCGGGTTATTTGACGTTCCCAAATTGCCTGTGTGTGAATGGGTGTGTGTGTGTGCCCTGCGATGGATTGGCACCCTGTCCAGGGTATACCCTGCCTTGTGCCCTAAGCCTCCTGGGATAGGCTCCAGGTCCCTGTGACCCTGAATACAGGATAAAACGGTATAGACGATGAGTGAGTGAGCATTTTAAATTATTATTATTTTAAATGAGACAATATAAAACATGAAAATTGCCATTTTTAGGGGCACATATAAAAGCATCTCTCCAAAACGCCATTGGACATCTTTGGGAAAGCAAGATTAGTCACTTTTATGTTGCATAAACTTCAGAAGTAGCTTCTTTGGCACACACATGTACAGTCTTATATGTATAATTTAAAACTATATAAAAAAACCTACAAAAATCAATAAATTATCAGCTCAAATAAAGCAATTATGGCAATTAATCAAAGTTGAGTCATGTCTTCTTTCATTAACTACTCATCCAATAAGCTTCTTGATTTTAAGTTCTTTCTTGTTAGCTAGAAATGCTACAAACCTTCGACAGATAATTCCATATCTGTTTTTTCATAGTTTGGGTGTCTTCAGTATTAATGTACAAAATTACAAAATAATAATAATAAAAAAAAAACACTAAAGGTAAAACTTTTGAATGTTAGTGTAAATACAAATCGCCCAGCTGTTTCCAGATATAACCATAGCATGCCTTTAAACTTAATTTAAACTTGATAAATTATTTATTCACACAATGTAATAACTTCAATAACTTGAGGGTGTAAGTGTGTATGCCTGTTTGCCTTGTGATGGACTGGCACCCATCCAGGGTGTACCCCGAGTCCCCTGGAATAAGCTCCAGGCCTCCCAGGACCCTGTACAAGATAACCAGTATGGAGCTTAAGGGAGAGGAAACATGTTGTGTAGTTTTCAGGGAGGAGTTGAGACAGGTGGTCAGGAGGTGCTTCCAGTTGACTGGGCAACTACAGCTAAGGTGATCTGGGAGAAAGGTAGGAGGGTACTTGGTTTATCATCAGGAAAGGGAAAAGTGGAGAAGGAGACTTTGGTGTGGAATGAGGAAGTCCAGTAGTGTTTTCAGAGAAAGAGGTTAGCTAAAAAGAAGTGTGACACTGAGTGGACTGAATGCAGCGTAAGGAGTGTACTGGAGTACAGGGAGATGCAGCATAAGAAGAAGGTAGAGGTGACAAAAGCCAAACAAAGAGCATATAAGGACCTGTATGCTAGGCTGGACAGTAAGGAGGGAGAGGTGGATCTGTACAGGTTGGCGAGGCAGAGAGATAGAGATGGGAAAGATCTGTAGCAGGTTAGAGTGATTAAAGATAGGGATGGAGTACTTTGAAGAATTGATGAATGAAAAAAAAAGAATAAAGAGGAGAAGAGGTGCCTGTTGTGGAGCAGGGTGCAGCAAAAATCAATAAGAGTGAGGTGAGGAGGGCGCTGAAGAGAATGAAGAGTGGAAGGGCAGTTGGTCCAGATGACATACCTGTGGAGGTAGGGAAGAGCTTAGGAGAGGTGACAGTAGATCTTCTGACATAGTCTGTTTAACAAGGTCTTGAAGAGTGAGAGGATCCCAGAGGAATAGAGGAGAACAAGGGAGATGTGCTGAGCTGTGGCAACTACAGAGGAATAAAGCTGATAAGCCATACAATGAAGCTGTGGGAAAGAGTAGCGGAAGCTAGGTTAAGGGCAGAGGTGAGCATTTGTGAGCAGCAATATTGTTTCATGCCTAGAAAGAGTACATCAGATGCAGTATTTGCTTTGAGGATGCTGATGGAGAAGTACAGAATAGGTAATGTGGAGTTGCATTGTGTCTTTGTAGATTTAGAGAAAGCGTAAGGCAGGGGGCCGAAAGAGGAGCTGTGGTGTTGAATGAGGAATCTGGAGTGGCAGTAAAGTATATTAGAGTGGTGCAGGACATGTATGAGAGCTGTAAGACCGTAGCGAGCTGTGCTGTAGGTGTGACAGAAGAGTTCATGGTGGGGCCAGGAGAGTCTGCATCATGGATCAGCTTCTTGTTTGCTATGATGATGGACAGGATGACAGATGAGGATAGACAGGAGTCTCCATGGAGATGTTTCTAGATGATATTGTGCTTTGTAGCGAGAGAAGGGAACAGGTGGAGGAAAATCTACAGAGGTGGAGGTACGCTCTGGGAAGCAAAGCAATGAAGGCTAGCCGTAGCAAGACAGAATACATGTGTGTGAATGAGAAGAACCCAAGTAAAACAGTGAGGCTACAGGGAGCGAAGGTGAAGAAGGTGCAGGGTCAACGGTCCAGAGCAACGAACAGGGTAGAAAGGAGATGAAGAGTTATGTGCAGGCAGGTTGAAACAGGTGGAGGAAAGTGTCAGGTGTGTTGTGTGAAAAAAGAGTATCAGCAACAAAAAAAGGAAAAGTAGACAAGACGGTGGCTAGACCAGCAATGCTCTACAGCTTAGAGACAGTGGCACTTAAGAAAAGACAGGAGGCAGATTTGGAGGTAGCAGAGATAAAGATGTTGAGGTTCTCTTTGGGAGTGACAAGGATGGATAGGATCAAGAATGACTCCATCAGAGGGACAACCCACGTTAGATGTTTTGGGTATAAAGTCAGAGAGCCCAGATTGAGGTGGTTTGGGCATGTTTAGAGGAGAGATTGTGAATATATTAGTAGAAGGATGCTGAGGTTGGAACTGCCAGGCAGGAGGTCTAGAGGACGACAAAAGAGAAGGTTTATGGATGCAGTGAGAGAGGACATGAAGTTGGTGTGGGAGTAGAGGATACAGACGATAGGGTTAGATTGAGACAGATGATTCGCTGTGGCGACCCCTGAAAGGGAACAGACGAAAGATAAGAAGAAGCGTAAGGGAGAGTAAACTGATGAACCTTTCTGGCTAAAACATTCAACTTGATCTGCCCGGATGATCTGTTGAAGCTGATAGAAAGCAAGCTATTTCAAAGTAATGGTTAACACCTTATATATCCAAGACTGGGGGTTAAAATATTTCCTCTGTTCTGCATATGTGTTTGTGAAAGAATTTGCATGTTCTCGTTGCTGTTTAATGGGTTTCCTGCAGGTACTCTAGTTTACTCCTACAGCCTGCATTGTTAACTGATTGAAGTTGTATGATTGTGTGTGTGTGTGTGTGTGTGTGTGTGTGTGTGTGTTTGTTTAAGTGTAAGTGTGGGCTTGTGGTCTGCAACATGTCCCCTGCCTGGTGCTCTGAGCTTCCTGGAATAGGGTTCAAGCCCTTTTTAAAATAACACAGTACAGTGACACTAGGAGAAAATGGTTTACCTTGATTAAGGCGGTGGGTCCAGAATTAGTCCTAGGAATACTGGGCACATTGCAGATTATGGACATTTATGGACCATGGACATCCGCACACACATGCATATTTGCACACTTTCTAGTCATTTTCACTTATTTCCATTTAAAATCATCTTTATTTATTTATTTTTTTGTATAGATAAGTTTTTTTTATATTTCTTATATATTTTTTAAAGGTTTTTTTATATTTTGTTCTATTTATTTCTTGTTAACTGTTTTTACATTTTAAGGTGATGGGCAGTCGTTTAAGCATTTCACTGCATATCGTACTGTGTATGACTGTGTATGACTGTGTATGTGACAAATAAAATTTGAATTTGATTAGAATTTAAATTTGGATTTGACAAGGTAGAAGAATTCACTCAGATAGGGTACCAGTGCATAAAAGGGGATCATGTGCACACACTCACCATGGGCAGTTTAGGAGAGCTAATCAAAGCCAATCAACCTACTGTAGCTGAATACTTCAGAACAATGGGAGGAAACTGGAGAGGACTGAGGAAACCCATGCAAATCTGGGGAGAACACAGAAAACAGTCCAAAGACAGCATCCCAAAGCAAAGTCTCATATTCCTTCAGACTGATCTGAGAAGAGAGCGACCAAACTGATGTTGTCTTCATGTGTTGCAGCCAATTTGCCCCAAGAGTCGATGTGTTGTGTATGAGATGCCTATTTTTTATTATTTACTTAACAAGAGTTGTAAAGAGTGGATATTTGTGTTCACAGACTTCCTGTCAGCTGCACGAAGTTGGACCTCTCTCATCAACACTCATGCTTACTGGATGTCTTTTGTCTTTTGTCTTTATTTTTAATCTAGAGACTAAAGATTGCTGTTTGTTATATAATAAAAACCATCCTTTTTAACACCATTCTAGTATTTGATGTGCATTACTGAACATCAACTGAAGCTCTTGATCTGCATGTTTTATGCCATTACATGACTAATTGCATAATTGCCTAAATGTTCACGAGTACCTATTAAGGAGGCTGATGAGTGTACATTTTCACACTGGCAATTTGTATAAAGGCTGTAGTTTATATGGTCAGTTTATTTATGTTTAGTAACAACTTAATTCTAGTCAGATCACATTGGATGCAAAGCCTACGCCAGGAACACTGGGAGCGAGGAGGGAAGTCCACTCTAGATGGAATTCCATATCATTGCACTATACGGATATACATACCGAGGAGCAATGTAATGCAACCAATCCATCTACTGAGATGTGTTACTGTAGCCCCTGAACCACTGTGAACATGCTTGGATGGTTTCATTTAAAAAACTATTGTTTATCACCTTTAACCTTACCAAACCTGTGGGGTTCCTGATTATACTGTTCTCCACTAAATATGTTTACTGCACTGTATAAATTCCAGAAATGTGGCACTAGTGATATTTTATGAATCTGTTACTTTATTGAAAGTTATTATAAAATCAAAGGTAAAATTTTAAAGGTAAAAATGTTTTATTGTATCAACAACAGTTGGGGTCCAAAGGTAACATTGTGGAACATTCTAGAATGTTATGTGCAGTGTTGGGGGACGTTACTTTTTAAAGTAACTAATTACACTGTATTACAAAATGACTCTCTTTAAAAAGTAAACAGTTACATTACAGTGTTACTTTCTGATAAAGTAACTAGTTTGAGTACTTTTCCATTGCAGAAAATGAAAACTCCTTTGTGATTCCTCATGCATGTTGTTTTAGTCAAGACCTTTATAATTATTCTACCATCATCACTCAGCGAAGTTTGGCCCATAATCTGTTAACTACTAATACCCCTATCTCACCTACTCGGTTTCGCGCAGTAGCCGCAAGTATGGTTCATCATGATTCATCACGAGTTTTTGCCGCTGTGATTAGGTTTCCATCTTTTCGCATGTCAGTCCTCGCATAGTCAAACCGCGTAGGTGAGATAGGGGTATAACAGCAGGAATAACAGAGGGGGGTCGGGTGGGTTATTGGGGGCGGGGCTTGTTGGACGACTTTCACACACACACACACACACACACACACACACACACACTAAGGGACTGAAAATCTGTCTGGCTTACAAAATGCTGTCTGGCTTACATTTTTGAAAAAGTAACTAAATAACTGAGTACTTAAATGGTGGCCCTAACGCCTTAGATCACGCGCTACATCAAAAAAGTAATTCAAGTACTCTACCAACACTGGTGTATGTTAAGCACTTGACTTGAAATATGGCACTAGACAAATAAACTGCAACTGTTTTGTATTTTATTGGATATTATTGTAATTAAAAAGTAATTACTTTTAAATTAAATACTTAAAGTAAGTAAGTAAGTAAGTCTATCCGTCCGTATCTGTCTATCCGTCCATCCGTCCATCTATCCATCCATCCATCCATCTATCTATCTATCTCTCTATCTATTAGGACTGCATCCAGCTGATGACCTGAATGCATGGAATGACCAGGTTATCACATCTATGAAATGTTCTACTCTGATGGCATTGGCATATTCCAGGACTCCAGGAGTGGTTCTGGTATGCATTAACTGTATTATAATAAAAGATAAAGGTGACCGAATGAGTGTGCAACTTCTTTTGGGCACCAGGCAGTGTATCTGAAAGCAGATATGAGCACAAATCTGCTAATTATGTAGCAGCTGATGAAGTTTTGTAGCCATAACCAGCTTTGTAATTTAGTCTCTATTTCAGAATTGCAAAAAAGATCATAGGCTAAAGTGTTGTGATGTGCAAATAACTTTCCTATGACCTAAATTTACTAAAGCTTTAGGCCTTTCGTACATTTTTCCCCATTATCCAGTGAGTAATCCACTGTGAGTCAGTTTTAATTTGGTTTGTTGTTGAACAGGAAAAAGTGCCTTGCAACATACTAAATTGTTCTATTCTTTTAATAAGTTTGTAGATTCTGCCAGGTTCGAGTCCTTTAAAGTGCTTTCAAGTGAGCCCATATTTTAATGAATGCTAAAAAATACACTTTGCCTGTGAATAATTTTTTTTTGTTCTGAACTTGGTTTATAGAATACCATAATGTGTGCACAAAAATGTTTTGGTCTCATAAGTATTCATCCATCCATCCATCCATCCATCCATCTAGGTACCTCTGTAATCCAACTAATGACCGTGGAGGTTAACAGTGACCATTGTATTTATTTCCATTTTGTACGACCGAGGTAGGACCTGTGGGCAGCATTTATACACTTTGGGCAATTTAGGAATGTCAATTAACCTAATTTGCATGTCGGGAATCAAACCCAGGACCTGGAGGTGCCAGGCAACAGTGCTTATCACTAAGCCACCGTGCTGCCGTAAGTATTCATGTATGGATTCATTTTCTACATACTGGATTTTTTCAAAACAATGAAATAACACATTAGGTAATTAGGTAACAACCACAACATTAATAACAACAGTCAGGTGTTAATTTAAGACATTAATTTAAGGTCAGCTGTTCTGAAACAGTTTTTGCAACAACAGTTATGTTAAGTGCATTTGTAAAACCCATTAGACACCATCATAAAGACCATCCAAACTTATCGCTGCTGCAGAGAGAAGTAAATTTAGAGTCATCGCTTTAAAAAGCCTCATCAATTAACAGATCATCAGATGATAAATGTTGTTAGTCTTACGGCTGCGTCATGTGGTCACCACAGCTGACCATCTGATCTGCACAACGACTTGGCAGAGGTTTAACACTGGCCGCTTGGGCCGCTTGGGCCGACACTGCATCCACTGGCTGGGATTTGCATCAGCACATTTCAGTATCAACTGTTCAAAGGAGACTATTGCATAGATAAAGATTTACATGTTTACAAATGGTGGATTCAGTGATGAGTTTGAATATTCATTCATTTTCAGTAAACACTATATCCAGGCCAGGGTTGACCTGGATCTGGATTTTAGCGGTGCGTGTTGGGAATACACTGCAACATTCCATGAACACACACATTAGGGGCAATTTATATTTAGGCATCAACCTACTGGTTTGTTTTAAAAGGTGTAAAGTAGAAACTCTGCACAGGCAGTAATATCAGCTCAGTATTAAACCAGTGACTGGTGCAAGAGAGAGCTCTAATAGTTATGTTAATAAAGTGTGGTTTTCTCATTCATCTTCATAAGCAAGTTTATCATGGCATATTTTAGGCCATGGGGCAATATAGCCGCACCAATCGATTTCCTGGCATATGTAAAGAAGGTAGGAGGAAAGTGGACACAGTAAGAACAAGTGAAATTCCATCTGAGCTCAGCTAATGTTCCACTAAGTGATGAAACGGATCTATACAAATAGATTAGATTACATTTTGATGCTTTTATTAGACTTGGATGTAGTCCAACAGCAGTCTGAAAAGCGTATTTTTATTTTTTTAAGTAAATGATGGAAAAAATGCAATTTACTTCAGTTTTATTTCACTGAAGACTTATGAATCTGAAGAACCACATTTCAATGAAGAAATAAAACACACACACACACAGACACATACACAGAGGGCCTAGTAATTTAAGCCGCTTAACACTAATGCATGAGCTGCTGAGTGAGCAATGGGTAAGAACTAAATGGCTTCAGGAAATTAATCAGCAGTGTACAACTATGGAGATTGTTAATATGTTCCGATTTGAGTTTGGGCAGTGCATTAAGATAGAATAGGGCAAATACGTAACCTGTATGCTCAATAAAAAAAAATGTCGAATGTCGATGTGGTGGGTATGTGGGAGGTGCCGCTCAGTGATGGGATTTACCAGATTGAATTTGAGCACGGAACCACCACAGGCAAGCGTGTCGTTTACATCAACAAGACGGTAAGATGGAACACGTATTAGATCCTAGATTGATTTGCATTTGATGAGAAACCATGTAGGTAATTCAAAGTGTCATAATATTGCAAAACTGAAAACTGTTTAATTCTGAAGGAGGTCCTCAGGAGGGACTGGATGTTCAAACTGGTGGGCAAGGAAACATTCCCTGTTGGATGTACAGGCGCAAAAGCTACTATAAATATCGAAGCACTTACCGGCTTTACTTATGAGTACACTCTGGAAATCAATGGAAAAAGTCTCCAGACATTTATAGAGACCTGGGCCAAAATATCCAAGACTTGGCTGCTGAAACTTGATGGTGCTGACTGTAGGATTGTTCTGGGTAAGAGAGAAAAGCAATGCAGCTGTGTTCAAGGAAAATACATTTAGGATCAAATAGCTAGGAACTAATTGTCTGTGCCACTCACTATCTTCAAGAAGCACATTGTATTCGAATGAATTTCATTTAAACCTGTGGATGCAGACTTCTACAGTCTGCTTATTTTTCAGAAAAGCTAGATGTTTGTAGCATGTGTAATTACAGGGATACAGTCATAGGCATACTCCTTTGGCAGATGTGGCAATACTCCTGCATGTCCTCATGTGCTCCATTTTCTAATGTGTTTTGTTTAAATACTTCATTATTATTGTTTTTTTTTACAACTTAACAGAGAAAGATACTATGGATGTATGGTGCAATGGTCAAAAGATGGAAACCATGGTAAGTTTAATTTTAAATCATGCTTTCGATGACTGATTGTACGAAAAGGTCCCCTGAATAATAACCAGTGCTTGTCATGTGGAAGTATAATCTGCTGCAGACAATTGAAATGTAAAAAAGTAAATATACAAGCAGTCAGGTCCATAAGTTCCTGAACAGCGACTCATTTTGCAATTTTGCCTCAGTCCACAAATGCACTTTAAATGAAGCAATCAAAATGTGTTTGAAGTGTAGATGTTCCATTAAGTCAAGGGGGAATTAATAAAAATGCTTTTTAGGAATAACCGACATTATTATTTTTTTTACGAAGACCCTCCATTTTTACTGAGCCTGGATGTATTGACGCCAGTGAATGAGGCCATCATTGGGCTGAAAAAACAAAAAGCAAAACAGACCGATCTAATACATTCTTAAAATTAAGAAATGCACTAATGAGCTCAGCGAGAGGCCTGGAAGACCACCAGAGACCACAGAAGTGGATAATTGCAGAATTCTTTTCTTGGTGAAAACATCATTTCACAACAAGTAGTCAGGAACACCCTGGAAGAGATTTAAATCATTGTCAAAGTCAACAATGAAAAGACACCTTCAGGACTGTAACCACAGAGCGTCTGCCTCAAAATGTAACACTCACGAATAGAAAGGCCTGATTAAGCTTTACTAGAACACACCTGCCCAGTTCTGGAACTAGACTTTTTTTGGACAGATGAAACCAATAATACCTTGTATCAGAATGACTGCAGGTGAAGAATATGAAGATTGAAAAGGACAGGATCATGATGCCTGATCATGATTGGGGTGTGTTAAATATGGTGGTGGCAGTGTTAGCTTTGGCATGTATATCTGCAAATGGAACAGGGTCAAAAGTGCTAATTAATGTTGTGACTACTAACAGAAGCAGCAGGATGAATTTTTTGATTCAGTTCAATGCTGCACAATTTATAGGATAGTGCTTCACTGTACAGATGGATAATGACCCAAAACATACTGAAAAAGAAACATTGACTCAAAAACAACAAAAACAACCCAAATCAATCAAATTTTATTAAATGAGTCAATCATTTCTAAGAATAAAAACAGAAATATCTACAAATAAGCATCAATTGAAGGCAGCTGGGGTAAGGGCCTGGCAAAACATCTCAGTGGAAGAAACACAGCATTTGGTAGTGTTCAAGGGTTTCAGAATTAAGGTAAATAAACCACAAAACAATTGCATATAAAAATTAAACATAATTCTACTATGTAGCATTATATTCGTTTGTACAATTAATTTCTACCTGGGAAAAGTCTGGAATTCTTTACCAGATAAAAAAATTATTTTGTTAAACCACTTGAATTAAGGCTGAAAGTCTAAAATTGAATCATATCTTGATTGCTTCTTTTCAAATAACATTGCCGGAGTGTACAGAGACAAAAAAAATGAAAATAGTGTTAGTGTACAAATACTTATGGACCCATATGTACATGGATCTGAAAGAACTTTCATGTGTGTGTGCCTTCATACCTACTGCATTAACAACTTTTACCTTAAATGTGTGCATTTGTATTTTTTAATGTACAGGGGGAGTTTACACATGATAGCGCTGAGACACATTTTGCAGTGGGGAAACATGAGTGTTGCATAAAAGCCACTGGCAGTGGAAAGAAAAAAAACGGAGTAATGCATACTCTGCTCGTGGACGGGACAAAGGTCATGTGAGGAAGAAAACAACCTGTTTCACTTTTGCGCACTTGAAGCTCAGGTGGTGGAGGAGCTGAGCGATTACTTCCTTGTACTCTAATACTCCCTGATTCAAATGTTATTGAAATTAAATTAAATAAATGTCTGAATGTGCTGTGATTTTAAGCAACTCACGTTAATTAAATAAAGATTTTATTGTTTATTTTATATTTGTGTTATTTCTATAGACACATTTGTATTAACAGAAATAGATTCTTGGAATTGTTTGCCATATTGGGTTTAAATGGATTAATTTTTTTTTTATATAAATTGCAGTATGGTGTGCACTGGAACTCATGTTGTATTAACTCCCATTGCCATTGTAAGTCCTATCTGTGTGTGCATATGCAGTTAAACACTTGATGTTGTGCTCAGATTACGCATTGCCTTGAGTGATAAGTACACCGCCTTTTTTGCTATGTGACTAGTGTGTTGGGGCGTAACCACATGGATGGCAGCTGCCACTCTTAAAATAAGCCTCGCCACCCCAATTTTTACCACACACCCTGTGTCCAAGAGGTTTATTCGATGCCTTATATGTTGATTCAATATCTTTTATTAATAACTATAGATGAACTATTAAAAGCAAGATAGAACCATCATAATGTGGACATTCATTTTGTACCAAGAAAGAGATCAGATATTATGCAAAAACAATATAGTCTCATGGGTAATGAAAGCTTTTCATTCATATTCTATATTGCTTATCCCTTTGCAGGGTTCATGTGGGCCTGGAGCCTTTCCTATGAGACTTAGGGCACAAGGCAGTGTACACCCTGGACATGGTGCCAATCCATCACAAGGCGAACACTATTTGATCTGTACCATTTGGGAATGGCGAGGAACCTAATTAGCATAGCTTTGGGCTGTGGGAGGAAAGTACGCTGAGGAAATTTACCAAGAACCATGCAAACATACAGTAGATGCAAACATAAAGGTGCGAGGGCACAAAAAAAGCTGTATAGAAGATGAATTAATGTTTTTAGTACGTAAAAGACAAGCAGAGATAGAGAGAACATAGACTAAAACAGACATACACACAATGACCCAAGTTCAGGACCAAACCTGGGAGTCCCTACCAGATCCGCAATCTTTCATTTTACCCAGTCGTTCTCATTTATGGTCCTGGAGAACCCCTGCCCTATACATTTTAATGCTTTCTCAGCCCCCACCCATCTAAAAACTTTTGTAGTCCAACTAGGGACCATGAAGGCCAATGGTGACTATCATTGTATTTATTCCTATTTTACGACATTGGCGGGACCTCACATTCACATGCGCCTTCACAGACTACGGGCAATTTGGGAATGCCAATGAGCCTAACATGCATGCCTTGGACTGTGAGAGGAAACAGAATACCGGGAGAAAACCCACCAAGCACAGGGAGAACATGCAAACTCCATGCACACAGCCCAGGGCTGGGAATTGAACCTGCACCCTGGAGGTGCAAGTGTTGTAGAGCAGGGAGGACACTAAAATATACTGTAGTGCTCCTCCAGGGATAATCACGAGAACCTCTGAACCTGCAGTAAATTTCTCACCTTATTATCTACAACCTGTGCTGCAGACTGCACAGGATTAGCGCAGCCAGAGCCGTAATGACTGCGCTGCATGGACATGAACGATTTTCCCAGTACACTGCGCAGTATTGTTGCAGCTAGGACCGTGACCAACGCTCAGCCGCGCAGCTTTCCAGTAGGAAACGTCCCAAGGAGCGAGCACGCGCAAATGGTGTGTGAGAAGAGGATACGGACGGGACGGAGAGCTGCTCAGGAGGAAAGGGGACGCTCGCGCCTTCGCTCGTGAAACAGAAAAACAGGACAGAGAGAGAGAGAGAGAGACAAGCGACCTGAGCGGAGCATAACGTCACGGTTGATGCGCGTGCCGGTGCGACAAGCGTGTGCTATTGAAAATAGTAAAGAAAAAAAGACAGTTTGGCCGTTGTTGTTTGGGAGCGCGCGCTGGAGTGTACACAGCAAGGGAGCGAGAGCGGAGAGTGCGCAGAACCGACACTCTCACGCGCTAGCGCGCTAGCACATCACACAGCTAGCTAACCGGCGCTCGGCTTTCTGAGTTGTTGTTGCGTTTATTTCCGACTGTTTTTTTCTCCCCCGTTTAAACCAAGCAACCAGCGGCGTGTAGAGAATATGACAAGCGCCGGGCCCGCTCATGAGTACTTTATTCTGCAAAAACTGAACGGGATTTAGGGGGCCTGGTGTTGGTTTGTTTCTTTCTTTCTTTTCCTTTTTTCTTTCTTTCTTCAACCTGGCTAGCTAGCCTTTATAGCCTTTAGCCAGTTATGACAAACACTTGGTGATTTCAGCAGGCTCGGTTTATACTCTGTGCTGTTCGTGCGTTTCCCTTCTCCGGAGGCGGAGGGAGGATATGGGGAAGCTGTGCCGAGCTGACCGTCTCCATCTGCCCCTCCAGTCAGGACTTCACCTCGGGGGAACTCTCAGCTTCCCTCCGGCCTCAGAGCTCCTGCCCTGGGATCTTCTGTGTGGAAATATCATCACCATCATCACCCAGGCGCACTTCAGAAACACCGACAGCTAGTTACTTTGGTTTGGAGTTTTGTCTAGTGTTGAACTTGTCAGTCGTACCCGTCTCGGAATTAATCATAAACAGTAAAGTGTTTTCTGATTGAAAAACATCTCAAAGACAGTATTAAGACACATCAAGGCGTGTTGGATCTCTGAGCATGGTCTATGCCTAAACCCTACAGAGACACGTCAGGACACAATCAGAGCCTGTTGAGACACTTTTCACCCACAAAATGAACTATCAGCAGCACCTCGCCAATTCGGCGGCGATCAGGTCCGAGATCCAGAGGTTTGAATCCGTCCATCCGAACATCTACTCCATCTACGAGCTCCTGGAGCGGGTGGACGAGCCCCTGCTGCAGAACCAGATCCGGGAGCATGTCATTGCCATCGAAGGTAAGCGATACCGGGTAAAGTTCAGACCCTTAATCGTGTAGTCATCTCTTCTGCATCTCCTTTACACCATTCACGATGTTTCATCTTATACCCTGCTCTGCACCTCATGCTTTTCATCTTTGATCTTCATCCTTCATGGTGAAGGGCATGCATATCTGCCGTAACAACGAGCTGGACAGGTTATCGGGTCGATTGTAATTATTTTTGTGAGCACTGAAACATTACTTTAGTCAGCAGGTGTGTTTCAGTGTATCGCTTCACAGCCACCTGTTTGGGGAGAAATTCCTAGTTATGAAATGCATATCCATTACATCATCGGATAATCTCAGTCATAAGTGCTGTTCGGATGAGATCAGATGTACAGTTTGAATGTTTGTTAGTTAATGAGCATTGCCAAGTTTGCACAGGATGTTAGCGTTTAAATCACAAATGGGAGTGTCTTCAATGTTACATCAACATCTCAACGTCCATATCTGCTGCATACACAAAATAATTGATTAGAATTTTTTTTTTTTTGGATGCAAGTTGTGTTTGATTGTAGGCTGTGTTTGTGTTAGGAGTTTAGTATTTCAAAAATGTTCTATATGTTTATTGGTATTTGGGCGTCTTTTTGATAAAAAAGCAAGTGTCTTTATCTTAAAGAAAAAGGTGCATAACCACAGAATAGAACAGACCATACTGCATGGCATCATTTCTAAGAGTATTTTTTTACATGGAAGGAGTACAGTATCTTAGTACAAGTAGTATTTTTCCAGATATGTCCGTGCAGCCCGTAAACATTAATGACCTAATGCATTCGGACAGAGCTGAAGTCTCATCGATGTTCATCTTATAATAACAACTTTACTCCACATCTGCGTATATGTAAAATCAGTTAAGTCTGAGAAGATGTAGAAGTTTTGTGGCAAATACCTGTAAGTAATATATGTTGTACATATATAAATCTTTTCGCATTTGCATACAAAAACTCAAGCTACATTGCGACATGCATGGTTATCTATTCTTGTCTGTTTTCTTTATCTATTTTTTTTAAACCCACAATGTAGTGTCTCATTCTGAACTCATTAACCCAACACATGAATAAACTCCTGCTAATTGAGGAAGTGTATATTGTCGGACCTTATACTGAGGTTACGTTTGACTGGGTAAGCTTTGAGAAGAGGCGATTGAGACCTGCTTAGGCACGTAGAACGATCGGTCTAGCAACATGTAAAAGCCCTTATACAAACAAGACTATGCTTCTGTTGTTGTTTTTTTCCTTAAAAGGACTAATTGAGAATGTGTGTCCTGTCTGCTTGGTCATGAGTATAAGTAAAAGTAACAAAGTTATCTGCTGAGTACTAAGGGACTGTGATATATGTGTGGTTGACTTTTGCTTTTTAAACACGGCGGTTTTCTTCACAACGTTTTCCAGATCAGTTCAAATCAGTTCAAATTTCTAGTTCAACTTTTAAGGCATTTTGTAAGCCTCATAGATTGACAGATGGCAAATGCTGTCTGAAAACTGATACAGGACACGCTTCTCGATCTTTTACTCCTGCAAACTATAAGATGTCTAATGGGAGATTTGGAAAGGAACAGAAAGGGCTCTGGGAGATGGACATGTGCACAAAGCACTGTGGACTGTGTGAGCAAGAGGTAGATGCAGAGTGACTAATAGAAATGTATTAACAGAGAAAGCCATAGCTAGAAATAGAGCTGAATTAGAAATGAGAGGAAAATCAAAAAGGATGGGAGAAGTGCAATTATGTAATCGGCTGATTGCCGTACCGTAATATAAGAGAGATGCTTTTAAACATTGCTGTGAATAGCGGTTATGCAACCGTGTACTCTGCCACTGGCCCAGGATGCTGATGTTAGGAGTCTGTGTGTCTTGGGGAGATCGGGCAATGTGCAGGGCACTCATTGTTTCTTTATAAATCGCTCTCTCGTTGTGGTCATCTTTGTTCAGAATGTTGCCGAGGCAACCCTCACCACAGCAAGTCATTTTAAAACATACACACCACACATGCCGAGCACATCTGTGAACCGCCCTGGCTTTTGTAGAGGGCATTTCTTAATGTCTTAGTGCAGCAAATTGGGCCCAGTTATCATTTTACTTTTAGAATTCCATGCGAGTTTTGTCTCATAGGCAGTGGCATAGTGGAAAAGTGGAAAAAAAATAACGGTAAGAAACATAAATCTGCTCTTTTGGGTTAGCTGAGGCTTGTTCGTAATTACAGACACGGCCCACATCCCAGAGCATACCACATGGTCCAACATGGTCTTCTTTTGCCCTTCATCTCTCTCAGTAAGCCCTGAGAGGAAGGGGCATGTTTGCAGTTGCAAGATAATTTTAGCACCACCTGCTCCACTGCACTAGCCTGCTGTTCCTAATCATTTCAACACACGTCATTCTGAACTGAATGGAATTGATCCGTATTCCTAGGTGAAATAAAAACAAACAAGAAAAACTTTTATGTACAACATTACCACTTCATGTTTCCCAGCGACAACTAGACTCGGCCGAAATGGGAACCAAGAGCTCACAGAATGTTAGCACATCCTCAAATTTAGAGACTAGGTTAATGCTTTAAACATCATGGTGTCATCGTGTCATTTGAACGTCAGACGACAGAGCCAGGGATCACCGGATCATTCAGACGGTGATGCAGGTTAAAAATCCAGCCCCTCCCACCCAGTTTGCCTGGAGGCCACCAGTAATTAATGTAAACGCATGCAGTTAAGAGCATCCGGACAGCGGAGCGTATTGCACCCTGTCTATTGTGCCAAGCTTGTGTGTACCGTCATGACTCTCTGTCCTCTCGCCTGCATCCTGCTTGTCAGTGCTTTACGTTTTACAAAGACTTTATCTGACAGCTTTTAGTGATTCATCTTGGTGGGAGCTGGAGGGTGGTGGTCTGTTTTATTTATTTATTTTTTTTTGGTACTGATTTTGTTCTGGTCCGGGACAGATCTCATTAGGAGAACTGCAGCAGGGGTGCCATATATCTGTTTAGATTTAATTAGGAATCCCTTAGGAAGATTCACTGAGGCCATTCGAGAGAAGGGGGTCGCGTGGGGGAGTGGTGTTCACATGTCAGAGAGGCAGCTATGTCAGTGCCTAGGGTCAGGGCGGAATTAATTGCCTGCACCCTTGATAGTTTTGTATTAATATCTGTTTGCTTTTATGTGGTATTGTTTTTATAATAACAGCAAATTGTTGTCAGGAACTAACTAGATTTGTAAAAGTTGCAATACCAGTAAATGTAACTAGAAATTTGTCTCTAGCTAAAAATGAAATTGCTAAATTGCTGCAATGTAGGTGAAATAAAGCATTTTGTTGTTCGAGTAATAAAACACACTTTTATTGGAAAATAATCAGCATCTTTGTGGTACATTGTGTACTACTCTGAATTCTTACTTATAGCTCAGATCAGTACATCTATTATTGAAATACACTTTTGCACAAATGCACTTGCTAGCCACTGTATTAAGGATACCTGTTTTGCAGCAGCACAGTGCTCACCATAGCCACGCAGTTTGCACATACACTCACCGTACATGCCCACTGTAACTGCACACTTAAAGACAGGAAACGTTTCTGGCCAGTTTCCGTGACCTCGGGGAGCATCAGATTCCTACTCTTGGCTGACAGGAGCGTCTGCTCTTGTAGCCCATCTGCCTCAAGCTTTGACTTGTTGTGCATTCTGAGATTCTTTTCTGCTCACCACATTTGTCAAGAGCGCATATTTGAGTTCCTTTCAGCCTGGCCATTCTACTCTGATCCATCTCATTAGCAAGACATTTCTGCTCAAGGATCTGCTACTCACTGGTGGTTTATTGTGAGAAAAGAGACTTTTGTAAATGAAAATCAGCAGTTTTTTTAAAAAGCAGTCTGTCTGTCAGGTCACATTTAGTCCTACTTGGTGCTTGATTTTTGTAAGCATTAAAGGTCCTATTATTACCTATTCGTTTACGAAGTTAAAATAGGTCTCGGACTTCCACTAAAATGTCGCCTAGCTGAAATGCACCTCGGTTAATGCATTTCTTCTTTTTTAAACAGCAACATGGGAAAGGGTATCTTTTTATTAATATGAGGTCACATTAGGGGGAAGATCTAGGTGATTTGTTTAAGCTCAAAAGGCAAAAATGGGCAAAAGGCAGGGATTTAAACATAACTAACTAAATAAATACATTTATTTTTTGTCAATGTTTTTTTTTCATACGCCAGAAATCCATTCAGATGTTTACAGATATCTAAAAATGGGAATTTTATAATCAGTCCTCTTTAAGTGAAGCTTTTTACTGTAAAATATACTGGTGTGATTGTATACGTTGCTCTATTTCCACATGATTGTCTGATAGCGTATGGAAAACGGCAAAACTATGAAAGTGGATGATGAGTGTTTATTTATATCCATACATTCTGTACAAGGTGCAAATGCATGAGCTAAAGAGGGATATAAAGACAGAAAAGAACTTGTTCATTGTGTTGGTAGTTGTGTATATTATAGAATATTATACTGATTACTGAATACATGCGCCTTTTTAAAGTCTAATTGTGAAGCAAAGAATAAAAGGGTGCAGGAGACCACTGCTCTGGGTTTGCTTTTGGCCTCATCAGATGTCTTATCCTCTCTCTCTCTCTCTCTCTCTCTCTCTCTCTGTGTCTGTGTGTGTGCATGTGCTGGATGTTTTGAGTGTGGGTGGTGAGAGACCATGAGTTCTCAGGCATAGCTGAATAGAGATTTGTTCTTTCCCAGTTAGAAGGAAGGCAGAGAAAAAACAATGAAATGACACACACTTTGCACTCCATTTTGATTCTTCCATCTTTTACACAAGCTCAGTCTCTGTTAGCAGATGAAACGTGTTATGGGTAAATCTAAAACTCGCACAAGCTAGTTCTCCTCAGTCACTACCAAGTAAAAAAGGGCACTATCTACAGGTTACAGTGTGGATGAACAACAAAAACCATTCAGCGAAGCTATCCAATCATTAACATTGATGAGTTCACGCATGCGGGGTAACTTTCCTCCTGGTGTTGTTACTCCACCCCGTGTTGTTGTTTGGCTGTGTTTTGGAGAAAACACGTGTTAGCCTTTGGGCAAAGAGTATGTGGGACGGTTAGGGGAAAAAACATTGCATATAAATACATGAGCTCTCAAATGCTTGTGATTGGTTAGCCCTGCTCTGATTGACAGGGGAGAGACTATGCGATCACTCCCACCTCGTTTTCACTAAACCCCCAGACATGGATGGCTGTAGGATTTATTTCAGGATTCACACTCTCTAATTCTTGTTGACAGGGTAAAGGATTTATTTATTTATTTTTTTTTTCAAGAGCCTTTTTAATATTCTGCTAATTGGCTACAGGGTTCAGAACCCTGAATACAACACTAGTTTACATGATAGTGAAGTAGCCCTGCTTCTCCTAGGCTCCACCCCGGCATACAATCTTCTTGTGTATTCTTAAATAGCATTCAACATTGTGAAACAGTTTTGACTGATGCAGCACCGCACGCTCTGTAGTGTTTTCCCAGCCAAATGGAGTTTAAATACAGAACCGTGAAGAAACACTCAGCTTTGGGGCTTTTCATGCGACCTCATTCCCAGCAGCTATTCAACACCCCTAGGATGTGTAAGGCATAAAAACGTGCCTGTTTTAAAGAACTGTGGCAAGTGGCATTATTAAAGCCTCCATGCTGGTAAGAATGGGGGAGGAACAAGTTGTCACTTCAGCCCCTGGGGTATATGCAGCTTAAATCATGACAGGTGTGAAGATCCATAGTTCATTGTGCCCATCAGACATAGGTTGTTTGTTTATTTGTTATTTAATGTTAAGAAAAAAGTATTTTGTATTTTATGATATTTTGCTTTATTAAACAGTAGATTGGTAAAAAAAAAAAAATAAAATCTGTCGGTGCAATGAACATTCCTCAACTGTCACAGCAGTCACTGACTGTCTGAGACCCACCTTTTCACCAAAGCACTTATTGTAATCTGTTAAGACATTCCCTCGTCTTGTGTGTTTGCTTTTCTTGCTGTAAGAACCCCCCAACAGGCTTTTACCCTCAAAGGTATTTTTAGCCACTAACCTTTTATATTTTTTTTAGGTCAGTGTACCTTCTTTTTTATTTATACAGAATGAGAAGAGAGATAACCATGTGGCCTGTCGTTTTCTTTTCTGCTGGGGCTCCCCGAGGAAATGGCAGCTCTGATCTGGGGATGCGGTGATGTCATGCCTCTCAGAACAGTGCTTTGTTGTGACCTTGGCTTGCTGTGATGCTCGTCAGAGTCCTGCTGCGTGTCACGACAGTAGATCCTTTTGAGAACTACTACAGTGTTTTGTTTACGATGCCATAGCCTGACGTTTTAAGAGGAACACGTACATTCGTCTGTAGTTCTTCTTTTTTTCCCCTTCTCAGTGGGAAGTTAGTGCTTACTGCTTCTTTTTTTTTTTTTTTCACTCACGTGTTATTAAGTGCATTGCCAGGAGATGATTTGCAGTAGCCGTAGACACTGCTATGGCCCCGGACGCCGTCCCCTGTGGCACTAATTTACAGCACTGCAGTGGGGGAAGGTGACTCCTTTTAGGGACTGGATGGGGCGGGTAGAGCTTTGGGAAATGTAGCTGTGTTGGAGGGAAATATAAGGAAGCCAGTGCATACCAGCTGTGGCATCCAGCTGCAACACTCTGGAAAGCAGGACACGGGAGTCAGATCCCGACGCAGACAATAGCCAAGCTCTGATTCAGACAAGAATAGTCTTCCTGCTGTTTGGCCATGATGCATCCCCCTCCTCCCTTAGTGTCCCCGAGGACCCGAGTACCTGATGTCACTTCCTGTGCATTGATCACTAGCTGCGGTGTTCCAGATGCTGCCGGTTCTTAAGGAGCTGTCTGGACAACTGCAGACGCTCTGATGGATCGGTTGCAACATCACTCCCGATCAATATGTTGCTTGTCGAAAGCATTTACATACATTTTCCGGACGGGAAGGAGCAGGGGATGGGGAGGCTGTGTCTATCATTAGATCTAATTACACTGCAACAGGATTATACAGCTCCGGAGACGCAGCTAATCAGATTCTGGATGGATTTTTATGTAATTTATTGGCCAATGCCATAATTTTACTTTACAGTTTTTTTTTTTGGATTGGATATAATGATATGAAGTTCCTCCCAGGCTGAAATGTCACTGAGGTAGAAAACAGCATCTAAGAGGAGGTGGATGAGAGAAACAGATTTGACTACTGGTCAGCTGCCCCCCCCATTTCCTCCCACTTGCCTTTTTTATTTAGTGGAATTTCCCCTCAGCATGTTTCATATTGGAAACAAAGAAAATACATATGTTTTACATTTGAAAATAATTCAACGAGAGAAAAGATATGGACAGTAGAGCTATTTTTGGCCCAGGACTACACAGTGTCATGGAGTCTCGCGCATAAAATCCTTCTGTGAGGGTGATGGTCATTATTATGCCTTACCTTTTTTTTCATCTTGATGCTGGTTCATGAGATCTTTTGCTTAGTGTAGTGTTAACTGAAATGCACTCACGGTTTCCATGGAAGCTGTATAGGGAAGTTTGTTTCAGCCACAGTAATAGGAAGAGCAAGCCTGATACTTGCAGACTAGTAGTACTAACCTAACCTAAACCAATCAACTGTTTTTGAAGTTTAGATCGCAATAGATCTATCTGCATGTGACCTCAGATGACCCTGGTCGTGTCATGAAGATAGATTTTGAAACCTGATTCCTGATAGGCTCAAATAACGAGTGTGTTATCCTTACCTTTTGGGTTACTCGGTGTGCGAGAGAGCCTGAATTACTGTAAGGAGTGAATGTGTTGCATCAATAGGAGGCACTCTTTCCATCTGCCAGTGTTTAAGAGGGGGAAAAAAAAATCAATGTCTCCCCTTCCTTGTGACGGGTCACCATCTGTCGGTTCCTGTACACCCCCCCCCCCCAACTCCTCGTGTTAACGCTGTAATTAATGTATGCTACCGCACCTCGTGAGTCTGCTGGTGGTACGGCCCATGCGCAGTGACCCAGTTCTTACAACAGCCCGAATTAATGATCCACTAATACGCCTCTCTATTTCTCCTTTTAATACTTGGCTAATACTCAGGAATGCTTGCAGTTTCCTGTTGAGTGCTGATTTGTAAGATAAATCTAAGCTTGTTTTGTATACAACAGGAGTATTTGATTAAAATAGGTGAAGGTCTAGTTAGGTGAAATGCCTCTGTACTAAATGTCCAGATAAGAAATTCAGATGAATGAATAACTGTTTTAACAGTTACATTTAAATGCTTATCTAGTAGCCATTAGTTTATGGCTAATCATGGTATAAATATTTCAATGTGCCTTCATGGACAAATCCCCAATTTATAGTTTTATGGATAGTAAATCTATAGTTTAGATTCATTTAAAAATAGCATAAGGTTTTTCAAATTTTTATTATATTAATATTAATAACTCTGTTTTAGACCTGATCTTTCTCCCCCATCCAGTCTTTACAGATTCATGCTTTTTTTCTCCCCTGCATTCTTATGTTTTACCAAATCCCAGGCTGTCCTCACTAAGTGCTCACTTAACTCCTGGCCTATAAGAGGAATGACTGCATTTATCATAACTTTATAATAAGCATAATTTTTTTTTTTTTTTAACTAAGAAGATAAAAAGAAAAAAAAACTGAAAACCTGTAACATTTTGACCTTTCTGATCTTTGAGCTTTTTATCTATTGGCGTAGTGAACCTCTGATCAGTTGTAAGTAATTAACGTAAATGCGCATGATTACATAAGCCGCAACCAAAATATTAACCTGTAGACGCAGATGTTTCTCCTCTGCTACTGTATTTTTTTACATGCTCAGTTTAGATCAGGTGAACAATATAATGTTTTAGTTTGTAATCAGTAAACTCAGTGAGATGAAACTCTCTCCCATCAGTCTTTCATCCACTGTGTCCCTGTCTAAGAAGGGTGAACTTGTATTTCACAAGTAGTAAAGCATCTGACTAATCATATTTCTTAATCAATCATAAGGAGGCAGGACTTATCCAGAAATAAGGTGGGAAACCTAACCTCACCTTAAAGAAAATGCTCATTCTGTACTAATATCAGTGTAAACAGTAAAACTGGAATCTGTACTCAGGATATTTTTTTTTTCTTTGTCTATCGGCTGTTCCCTTTTAGGGGCTGCCACAGCGAATCATCTGCCTCCACCTAACCCTATCGTCTGTATCCTCCTCTCTCACACAAACTAACTTCATGTCCTCGCTCACTACATCCATAAATTTTCTCTTTGGTTTTTCTCCAGTCCTCCTGCCTGGCAGTTTTAACCTCATCCTCCTTCTACCAATATATTTTCAATCCTCTAAACATGTCCAAACCACCCCAATCTGGGCTCTCTGACTTTATCTCCAAAACATCTGACATGGGTTGTCCTTCTGCTGAACTCATTCTCGATCCTATCTATTCTTGTCACCCCCAAAGAGAACCTCAACATCTTTATCTCTGCTAGACTCAGGATACATAATTTAATTTGATTAATTGGATGGTAGTTAAAGTTAGTTAGTAGACGGTTAGTAAACTTTGTATGTCGGGTTTAAAAGCCTGTGTTTTCAGAATGGTTTATAGTTTTATTAAACTGTGCCAGTCGTGCATAGATAAGATGACGCAGTAGCATTGTTTTGACAACTTTAGACTCCTTGACGTAGAACTTCTATTTAAGTCATTTACTGTAGACAGGATGACACAAATAGACGACGTAAATGAACACACATGGTGAACCACACACTGGGGAGCAGGTGCTCAGGTGAGCAGGGGTTACTATGGCAGTGGTGCTAGGTTCCCAGCATTAAGCTAATTAACCCTCCTGTGGAGGCTGCTACCGGCAGGCGGCTGCAGTGATTCTGTGCCATCTCTGCTGCCAGGGAACTGGGCCAGACGCCACATCGCTCCTCGACATCTTTTTATAACGCTCCTTTCAGCTTGTATGACATGAATTAAAGCCTTCCTTGTGTGTACTGAAGGCCCTTGTGTGAACAGAGATACTCTAATCACATCTTAGCAAACAGATTTAACATACGATACATTTACACTTGAACATGATGAAACACTATTCATGTCCTAGTGTGATAAGAATCAAATAATTCACATCACCACATTCACCTGAAGCAGCTGAAAAAAAACAAACAAACAAAAAATATACCGGGCAACGTCTTGTTGGTGATTTGTATTCCTAAACCACCCTTAAATTATACTTTTAAACAGGAAGGATGTTAATGAATTTGCCTCCGCTGTGACCTTGATTCTGTTGGATCAGTGTCCGATCAGCTCATCTGCCGGTTGCAGCAATAATTTGCCGTAAATCCTACTTACTGCTACATTAACCCCTGTGGTCGGAGGGACATTCGGAGGGCCGGACAACCTCAAAACATAACGGCTAAGCACCTAGTGGCATCAGTGCTAAAGAGTTGGCGGCACAGAAGAAACCCTCTGGAGCATGACCTGCTGTGAGTCACTCTGACAAACTTGTGATCGTGGTGTGTCCGCGATATTGGGTTGAATTTGGTGGGAATCTCAGGTAATGAGCAAGCAGACAAAACTGCCTAAGAAGCACCAATTTTAAATGCATGCATCAAAAATAAATGGCAGTCAGAATGGAATCAATGTTTAAATAACAAACTAAAATAAAATAAATACTGATTTTGGAACTTCAATAATTGCTGGGATCAAGTAATTCATACAAAATGCAGAACAGGACACTCGAAAGCTACAGAGAGATTTTTACTATCAAGAGAAAATTCACCACAGTGTTCATCATGGTGTAAAAACCTCAGTTCATCAAATATATTTTATTTGACTGTAATTCTTTTACTCCTGCTAGAATCCTATTTTATTCTGTTGACACTTTTGAAAAAGATTTTAGACAAGTAAATCCAAGTTCTTAGAAAAAAATTTTTTTAAACATCTTATCTAGTTTTAATATCCAGAAACAAAAACTGAGTCTGTCCATGAATATAGCTGTAGAAGCTGGCATGGCGTTTAAAAAAGGAAAGAATCTATATCAGCATTTATAACAGCTTCAGCTCTTCTGGGAGGGCTTTCCACAAGAACACTTGATGTTCTTGTGGAAAGATGAATTAGACGAGTGTGTTTATGGGAATATTTGACCTTTCTTTCAGATGCGCATTTGTGAGATCAGACGAGAAGGCCCGGGCTTACAGTTTCCGCTCTACTTTATCTCAAAGGTGTTCTACCGGGTTGAGGTCAGGACTCTTTGTGCGGCCCAGTCAGGTTTTTCGACATCAAACTCGCTCATATATGTCTTTATGGACCTTGCTTTGTGCGCTGGTGCTCAGTCATGTTGGAACTAGTGTGGGGTTGTTTATTAGGACTTGGGCTTAGCCCATTAATTCTAGTGAAAGAAACTCTAAAAAGCTTCAGTATATTAGGACGTTGTGGGCAATTTCAAGCTCCCAACTTTGTGGAAACTTTTTGGGGGTTGCCCTTCCCCGTTACAACATGACTAATTTACTAAATAATAATAAATAAAGAATAATGTATTAAATAATAGTAAATAATTAGTTTTATTTTGTTTGTTTTCCTACCAATGCAGTTATTTTTGTGTATTATATCATTGTAGTTTGCATCCTAGCAGGAACCCTTATGCTGTAATGTAGTTATAACAATGCTGCAGTGACATTCAATGTAATGTTTCTGAAAGAATGACGATGTTGAGATTGCCTTGAATGAATGACCCGAATGCAACCTAAAAACAATGGATAATGGACTTTATTTGAGGCCAATTAACATTCATTAGCACAATGTCTGACCACCTCAACGGTCCCTTAGGTTTTTAACAGGGTTTTGAATTCTGATCGGAGATTGGGACGGATACAACAGCTTCCCACACACAGTGTGTGTCTCATGTCACGCATCTCTTAGTGTTGTAATGCTACCTCTCTGTTTAATTTTATTTCAAAAGTATTACTGTCAGAGGTATCTTGGATTACAAATTACTCTGCCACATGTGTTTGCAGAGCATGTGGAGTGCATTATGCCTGCTTTCACAGAACAGATCTCAAACCCTGCCTTTTGATGAACGCACACTTTTTGCTGTTGTTCATTTTAATATCTTGGTATATTGCTGTTGTCTGATTTTTTTCCTTCCTGTTTTCTTTCTAGTGGTCAGGTGTTAGGCATGCATTGCTCTTACTTGAGAGTTCAAGTTCTGCTCAGTCCATTTGGTTTGGTATTAATACTGTTTAAAGTCATTTTTGCAACATTGTGTTAGAGGCATTCATTCAACGTTATCCCATTGTCATTTAGTCGGCGTTGTTTCAACGCCATTTAATCAGAGAAATAAATTTTAAAGGGCCCTACCTAACTAGGGTGCATGGTCTATTTTTGTTGAGCCAAAGCTGCGTAGAGCCAAGTTTGATATACTGTAGATTAATGTCAGCATACTAGAAGAACATTCCCGAGGTCACACCTTGTACTCTTTTATGTGACCATAAAAGTAGCTGCAGTAAGTTTTGTTGCTCTCATAATACTTCGGTAGCATTAGGGCATGCCAACAGATATATTCTCAGTGACTTTAACATAATAAGTTACAAGTTAACACCGCTGCACTGTATAAAGCTGCATCATGGAGCTTCATGGGACATAAAACATGTTGCTGCTAACTTGTCAATAACTTACAGTTTACAGCCTGTGCACGTGCTTTTTTGTTATTCATTGTCATGTTTTGTGTATTTATATTGTTTCACACTTCATTTAGTTTAGCATACGGATGTGTATTACACCATGGTACTGAAGGGATGACATGTTCCAGTGTGTATCAGTGATGTGAACAAACCTATTTCTTCCCAGGCTCATGTCTGATCCGGTCTCCAGAACAAGATTTTTAAGTTTATCGGAATAATATATATTTTTTTGTCGACCAAATCAAGATGTGACAATGATAGTTTGTATAATCTAGTGCTGTAACAGTATGCAGAATGCACTGATCTGTAGGTTTCTCGGTACAACGGAAAATAAAAACATAATTTCATAACAGTTAAAAATTTCCAAGTTGTAAATATATAAACTTGTTCAAACTTGTATACAGTAATAAAACTGCTCCTAAACTCCTGAAATCATAAGTAATGCCATTCCATTCTTAAAAAAACATCAACATTCTAAGTTGTATAAGAATATTAACAGCATTATCTATAGAATTTTTTTTTAATTATATATATAATATATAATTTTTTAAATTATATATATAATATATAATATATATTTTTTTATAAATAGCGCTATTTTTTGTCTTGTGACAGTAAATGGAGAGCTTGTCTGTCATGATGTGAAATGCCACCATAACTAAGTTGTCAACTTACTGGTGTTCAAAAGTTTTGAGACAAAAGTAAAATTCAATGTTTTAATGACATTCTCAAAAACGTACAGTATTGGAAATCAAGATAGTTAAAAATATGTTTTTTGCAGTGCTATACAACAAACAGTATTTAGTATGAAGTCCTTTATTCGTCAAAACCTGCTGGACTCGCTTGGACATGGAGTCAAAAAAACTAAACAAACATCTGCAGTGCTCTGGTGTCACTCGCTCAGTCCATGTCTGCTTGATAGCATCTTGAACATTGTGTATATGAAATGGTTTCCTGGCTGCTTCTGTGTTCATCATTGTTCAACAGTTTTCTATTGGGTTTAGGTCTGGAGATGACCCAGGGCCCATGGCTCCAGATGCTGAATCCCATTGTCACATAGCCAGTTTTTTTTATTTACTAATTTTTCAGTTAATTAGCATACCTATTCAGCCAGATAGGTGCAAACTAGTTAGTGACATCATCTGTTTTGTGCACAGGGGGAAATATAATATTTGGCATATGTTGCCTTAATACTTTTGGACAGCATTGTATGTACAAGTATTAGCTTTAGCCTTATCA
The DNA here is from genome assembly GCF_024256425.1 of Clarias gariepinus. Classification (NCBI taxonomy): domain Eukaryota; kingdom Metazoa; phylum Chordata; class Actinopteri; order Siluriformes; family Clariidae; genus Clarias; species Clarias gariepinus. The sequence goes on from NC_071105.1 coordinate 30,487,813, forward strand.
ACATACAAGCTTGTTTTTTTTTAATTTGTTAGATCTAAAACACTGACTCTACAATTCACAAAAGACAGTTTCTATCACTCATCTGCGTTAACTGCCTAGCATGTTGCTAACAAAACACAAACATTGGGCATCCGGTTTCCTCTCTTGGTCTATCGAGATGTCGGAAATGATGTAATCCTAAGCAGTGCATAACAGCTCAAGACGACTTGCAGCATCATATTTCATGCAAACCTGCTAACGTAAGATTTCAAACCTGTACAAATTTCAAATCTCAGAAGTGATGGTTAAATGTCTTCAGCGGCGTGCTACGTGCCAGTTTTTTTTTTCTTTCAGTTTTTTCACAGTGCAGTGTTTGGCAGGAGCACAGGCCGTAGGAGGCAGTTAAGGAGGCTATGTTTTTTTTCCTTTTTTATTAGGTTAAACATTTACAGCATTGATGAATGTCTTAATTAAAAAAAATGTATATCCATATTTATGAAGACGTTTAATCTCGATCAGAATATTTGGTAAACTGATCTGAATGTCTTGTACTTTATGAAAACACGTGCAGTTACAGTCATTACCCAAATAAATGTAATCAAACAGGGACAACAAACAGGAATTCCTGATGACTTCCAAAGTTTATTTTTCTTTTTCTTTCAAGGATTGCACCAATACTTAATCCGGAGTGTGATGTACTGTGGTGCTAAGACTTCGTGTGCCAGTTTAAAGAAAAAGTGTAAAAAATCAGGCAACATATCAAAGACGTGGGACTCAAGGACAACCAGCCTACTAGAAAGCCGACCTTAATCGGATCCGAAACCAGCCTAATCCCAGCAGTGGCTTTAGGGTTGCCGTCGGGTTTGGACAGCCACCTCGGACTGTAAAGGAACACGTAGCCAGCTGGCGGCCGCCTGAGCCAGTGATTTTTTATTTTTTTAATTTTTTTATACGAATCTGTCCAGAACGCCAGTGACTCACTTTTGCAGCAGCGGGGTCGTCTGGCATCGAGACGCAGGATGACATCATGTTTCTGTTCCGGTCTTAGTCATCCAGTTGTGTGAAAGTATGCGTGGTGCATCAGTCGTTTTATGGTGTGAACATCTCTCTCTCTCTCTCTCTCTCACTGGTTACATCCAAGTCTGTGACGGTATCAGATTCAGCCCACAATCTCACTTGTCTATCAACGCATTATCCTGCGTTTCATCTTACTTTAGCAATACACTGGAGACAGAAAGCCGCTTTATGAATAATGCACGATGAGATGACACTGCGATATCTTGACTGTAAATAATGCAGACTAATCTTCTCGAACTCTGCTATATCTTCAGACTTTTTCTCTCCCCACACCTAAAATGTTTCAACCCTCCTTTCCCATGTGACCTCTGACTCAGCATTTTTAAATCATGAACAGCAGTCGTATTAGTCTCTCGTCCTTACTGTGCTCAGTCAGAGAACAACTGGAAGGAAAAAAAGAGAGGAAGCTGTTTTATTTATTTATTTTTAGAATCTTTTTTTTTTTTTCTCTCTACGCTACAGGAACAGCATTTGGAGTTTTGGCGGTCTTTGTTTGTTCCCATGAGCATTGTTGTTAGGGAACTGAAAAGACCCACAGCTGGCTTTGTGTGTGTGTGCGTGTGTACGTGTGAAGAATAAGGGCTGGGCTATGGTCTGGCATAAAGCTCTTCCTCTTTCTCTGTCCTGCTTTGTCTCACGTTCTCTTTCTATGAAATGAGACACTGTCTGCCTCCTTTACATCATGGCCTTGCCTTGAACAGAAGAGAAAGAGAAAAGACTACTCGGGTGCTGGAATCAGAAAGAGAAGAGGAATAGAAGGAAAGGGAAGAAGAGTTGCGAAAAAAAAAGAGAAAGAGAGAGCACTGTTGCTCGTCGAGGGGCATTTTGAGATTTGAGAGCTGTTTAGAGGATGGAGCTGAGAGCACACAAATCCACTTTTGTAGCTTAAAATACCCCATGCAATTGAATTATGCTCAAGATTGCAGCTGGCTTGGTGCCCTCTTGGGGGAGAAGTGGCTTAGTGGTGGGAATGTGCACACATAGACCCTCGATTCTTCTCAAAGTGCACAGAGAAGCCCCTGACATTTCTGTTTTAGACCACTAAACTCGATGCAAAGCGAGTTACCCTCACTGGGATATTTTTCTACAAACATTTATTTAATAGTGTTTTATTGCTTGTGTAACACGTCAAATGCTGTGCATTAACTCTGATCAGTTTTTTTTTTGTTGCTGTTTTATTTTTGTCACACTCAAAATGAATCGACTTGCTCTCTTTCAGACAGCTCTCTGGGCTTCATGGTGGTTTGTCCATTTTTAACAAACACAGTCATCACAAGTCAAAACTGAGGACTCGGATCAAGAATAGATATTTTAAGTTGGAAGAGGTTTAAACAATAATGCGAACAGGGCGCACCTGGGCAACAAGAAACACCAGTCAGTCGTGTGTTCCAGTATTTTTGATCATGCGAGAAATAGGTGAGTTTAAACAAAAGGTGTCATGTTCTGGGCCTGTCGGACAAATCTAGAAGTAAATATCAGGAAATGAAATTAGTATAGTAAAAGTGATCAGTGATCAGGGAGGTTATGTAAGGTAAAACCAAAAAATGTAAAAATGGAATCGCAGGTACTCGCTTTTTTCAGCAGCCTGGATTTTGTTAAGATTAACGTTCCTGGGATTTTTAAATATTACTAAAATGTGAAGGAAAAAAAAAAACCCTGACAAATGTGTTACTGTTATTCTCCATGAGAATTAGCAGGGAAGGACAAATCTCAGACTTAATGTGTTTTTTGTTGTTCAGTGTCATTACATTATCATAAAAAAAATTTGATTTTATCCCTCACTGTACAATAAATAAAACACAACTCGACGCACAGATTAGGGAGGGTGAGTGTGTGAGGAAGGGAGGGAGAGTGATTAATGAATAAGTGAGTGAGGGAGGGAGGGTGAGTGAGTGAGGGAGGGAGGGTGGGTAAGTGAGGGAGGGAGGGTGAGTGAGTGAGGGAGGGAGGGTGGGTGAGTGTATCAGTGAGGTAGGGTGTGTAAGTGAGGGAGGAAGAGTGAGTGAGTGAGTGCGAAAGCAGGAAAATTAAGATTTATAAAAATTCAGGTTTAAGGTGAACAGGAAATTGTTGGTAAAACAAAGCAAACTAAACAAAAATAATCATAAAACAGTGTCTTTTGCCATTTATACTTGTTGATCTGCTTCTGCTCATACTCAACATTTTTACATTGTGTTTAATCACTTTTTAACTATAGTCTACAATAACATTGTATGTTTTGTTCTATGTAGATTTTAGTTCTCTAAACTGAAAGCAACTTTTTATCTGCTTTAAGCAAAAGGCACTCAGCAGCTTTAAGTTCTCCAAGTATGTTGTGAGGTGAAGCCTTCATGGATCAGAGTTTGTTTTTTTCCCCCCAACACACCCACTGATGCTCGATCAGAGTGAGATCTGAGGAATTTGGAGGCCAAGTCAACACCTTGAACTCCTTGTCATGTTCATTAATTCATCTCTGGGAATTTTTTTGCAGTGTGGCAGGGCGCATTGTCTTTGCTCAAAGAGGTCACTCTTATTACCGTTGCCATGACGGCAGCTGTGTAATGAGTCTGCAACAATATTTAGGTAGGTGGTATGTGTCAGGGTAACATGACTACCAGGTTGCTCAGCAGAATATTACCCAGAGCATCGCACTTGTTTCGAGCCAGACCACCTTCATCTATTGCTTCGTGGTGGAGTTTTGATGCTCATGTGCACATTGTAAAGGCTTTCAGAAATCAAATGGGCGCTTTGACTGGTCTACAACCACGCAAGCTTATACAAAGGTTGTTCTTCCTTGGAGTGTTTTGGGAGGTACTACCCACTACATACCTGAAACACCCCACCAGACGTACTGTTTTGGAGATGCTGTGACTCACGCTCATGCTTATTTTTCCTTATTCCAACACATTGACTTAACCGACTGATTGTTCACCTGCTGCCTGATGTCTACAGTATCCCAGCCTTTAAGAAGGAGCCACTGTAAACTGTATACTCCATGTTATTTACTTCATCTATCAGTAGTTTTTTGTTATGGCTGATTGGCGTACGTTTACCCACACGTTCCGTGTTTAGTCCAGCCTCTCATCAGCCAAGTCAATTAGCAGAGCAACCTGACACTCTTCTTACAAGCCCCAGTCCAAGTACGCAGCATCATGTTGATCATGTGTCCAGGTTTTTTAAAGAGCTGCTCCGTTTAGTTTGTTTCTGCGTGTATCTGGTTAATATGGAGACCCTGATCAGCCTGCAGATCTGTCCCTGAACATGGACCCCCAATTCTGTTGAGTGATACCGAGGTTTCTGTCCACTTGTTCTTTACACAGATTTAGATTAGATTAAAAAAACAAGCTTGGTGTTGATAAACAGAAGCTGTAATAAAGTATGACTGAAGCTGCTGACTTTTTGAATAAATAATTCGGTGGTGAGTGTGTTCCAGCTTCTCCATGTCTCTGTTTTGATTAGCTCACCCTGTACAGTCACAGTAGCTGACAGCAACAGACAGCATGACAGGCAAAACAAAGAAGTGCTCATAGGTCTCAGTGTAAACTCAGACTCTAAGGGCAACACAGTGTTTGGAAACCTGAGGTCTCACTTAATATGAGAGCTTGTATTTGTGAGTTTCTTTAACTGACACTGAATCGATGTGAGGGAAAAGCATTTTAAAGTGGAAACCTTTTAAAAAATGTAAACAGTCTGAATTAGAGATGTGATCATTATGATATGGTAATTATGATTTAGCTGAATTTCAGTCAAAATATTTTTCATGCTTTGCTTCTTTCACTGTCATGACATTTTTCCGTAATAGTACGATTAGAAATGGCTCATCAGTTGATACCAATTGTGAGAACATCTGCTTTTTAATCTGGTGTATTTTTTTTAAACAAAATTTCAAATAAACTTTTTTTTCCTGACACACTTTGCTTACGGCTTCATCTGATGTTTAACTTGCCCACATGGAAGATATACACAGCTTTAAACACATCTCATGAAGAAACACAGTTTAAACAAAAAAATCAAGTAAATTTTATTAAGTAAATAATTATGTTTGAGAGAATAGGGGTGGCATTAATTAAGGCACAAAGCATAAAAAAGTGGTAATCATAGTGTAATACTTATTTGTGCAACAATAAATACGAAGTGGCTTTCAAGTCACTCTGGGTCTTTTGATTGTGCAGAATAACAAAACACAAGTTATGAGAGTAAAAACTCCCTTTGTCTCTCTATGTAATCCCGTTCTACATTAATGCACTTATCCCAGGGTTTTACTAGTGCTTGGATATCATCAAGTCAGAAAGTTTTCTCAGTAGGCCGTGGCCATGATCAAAACTAACTAAACACGATTAAGTGCCTTGAGATCAGGACCGTATGGGAGATATGGCAATAACTCCCAGCTGAGTTTCTGTGATGTGCAATTGGTGTTCACGAGTGATTGTGTGAGGTGGTCCCACTGTCACTTACACAGGTTGTGGACAAGTTATCTGTTGTTGTACAACTTTCTTTAAAATATTTGCAAATGTTTTTCTGTGGAGCCTACTTACTGTACTGTGCATAAAGTCTTCTGTAAACATCAATCGGTTTTACGCCTTTATAAGAAATTTTGCTTGGTTAATCAGTTCCTGGTTTAACTTGAACACTTGTCTTTATCAAATATAATGTAATTAAATCAAATAAACTCTGATATAAATAATATGTAAAATAAAATATATTTTGAAAAAACCCTTTTACGCTTATGGAGAATCAGTTTAAGGCTTTTTAAAAATTATTTGGGGAAACAAAAAGGTAATTATGAATAAGTCATGGTTATAATGATTGTGTAAATAAAAGTCAACTGTCCAGACTATTTTATGCTCTCATTGTTTGAATGTCTTTTTCCAATTTGTAAAAGATGGAGCTTTTGTATTGTGTGTTTTAGCATTTACATTTACATTTAGGCATTTGGCAGACGCTCTTATCCAGAGCGACTTACAAGAAGTGCTTTAATGTTTACGTCATTGGATACATACTTACACTTTTAGCAACATCATACCCCTAATCTGTGTAACTTTTACATGTTCAAAAATGTTTATTTTTTATTTTTTGGTCTCTTATAATGCTACTCATTTTAGTGTTAGTGTTAAAATGTTGGATGATTTATTTATTTATTTTTAATAATACTTGGACAATCCATTAACATTGTAATATAACTGATAAGTAGACAGGATCATATTCATACATCATTTCATTTTAAGTGAAAACTTCTTGATAAATGTATAATCTGGATATGTGTATAAATCATTTATGTTTGGAAACACACAATGTTTGTCAGCCCCGGTGTCACAAGGGGAAAGCTACACAATACTGGGCACAATAAAAGAATATCAGGCTCTTTGTGATATCTTTGAAAAAGTCCGGTGTTACACATCCTGATGCTGATGCATCATATTGTTCAGCCTTAGTCTCTTCTAATACTAATATCATCTTAGAATTTGTGTGTGCGGTTAAATACAATCTAAATGACTCCCTTTTTCCCCCCTCCTACCTGTGGTGTTATTGGTAAATGTCTGACCCAGTAGTTTAGTCTGGCTATTTAGATATAAGCACTGCCCCCTTCTGGCCACTCTGTGATAAAACCATGTTTATGATTATCTTTCTTGTTAAAATGTCAGAAGTATTATTTTCGGATAATAGTAATAATAATACAGTGATGGAGAATCAGACCAAAGACATGTTTTTTTATGATTTATATCATGGATATATATATCACTTTTGCGATTATTTGTTTCTCATTTTAAGAACACATCAGGCGTGGAAATAAAATCTCAGAGGGTCGAAGCTTTTTTATTTATAGCTTTGTCGAGGACACAGTGTCAGCGTGCATACAGATGAGATCAGCGCAGCCTTCAGATTGTCCTACAATGAACGTCTGTGTTCTCGCACGCGCTGCTGCATTTTAATCACTGCGAGGCGACAGAGAGCCACAGCGCACCGGGCGCCGATGACTGACGCGTCCTATAGATTTTTCCAGGCATCTCGGAGCCTCAAGGCTGTTTTTTGGTTGCGCTGTGATCATCTAGCCCCGGAAGTACACAGGCTTCCCGCTGAAAGAAAAGCTTCAGGACTGTCAACTTTCTCCGTTTGATCGAGCAAAGACTTAGATTTGTAGTTGCTACTGGAGCGCTGATGAAAAGATATCATTAGGTTTAACATTTGACAGATATCAGGATGGTTTAGCTATCCATTTACTGTAAACACACAGTGTGAATTAACTCATTAAGAATGTATGAAGGAGTATAATGGTTTCTTTGTGTAGGAAGCTTCGTCATTTTGTGGTCTTGGATCGCTGGACACGGACACCTCGCTGAGTTACACTGTGTGTGTGTGTGTGTGTGTGTGTGTGTGTGTGTAAGAGGATACATGAACAAAACTGATCTACGTACAAATACAAGAATTTGATATCGTGTTGCGTAACGAGGACTTAAATGTTCACTCAATACATCAGAGGCCAAATGGAGTTTAAAGGCAGCGTACAGGACCGACTACTGAAATGTTTATATTTTATTCAAATGGAAATTGAATTTGCAGTTGCTTCTTATCCGTCATCACTGTACTTTATTATTTATAATTAAATTAAAACTTTGGCATATTGGCATATAACAGATAAAAAAAAAATAATAATAATTTATCCTTACAAAAAAAGTCTTTACGTTTAAAAGTTTTTGTATTTCTTTGTATGTAAACATTGACAGTTCCAAGAAAGATTTGAGAAAAAAAAAAATCCTATCTTAACAAGATTTGGTCAGCTTTGTTCTCTTTTCAATCAAATTTCTGATTGTTTGTTTATTTATTTATTTTTGCAGGTATTGGCTCAATAGTGCTATATAAATTTATATAATCTAAAATATAAATTATGTAATCACTGCATGACTGACCCAAGCCAAAACCAGTGCATAAAATGAAACACAGGGAGATGATTTGTATCAACGCTATTTGAAGTACGAATTTGGGCGACACGGTGGTGTAGTAGTTGGGACCGTCACATTGCACCTCCAGGGTCCGGGTTTGATTCTCGGCAATGTTCGTTTCTTGTCTCTGTGAGCATGTGGTTTGCATGTTCTCTCCGTGCTTAGTGGGTTTCCTCTGGATATTCCGGTTTCCTTCCACAGTCCAAATACATGTAGGTTAGGCTAATTGGTGTTCCCAAATTACCTGTAGTGTGTGAATGAGTGTGTGAATGTGTGTGCCCTGCGATGGATTGGCACCCTGTCCAGGGTGTACCCTGCCCTGTGCGCACCCTGCCCTGTGCGCTAAGTCTCCTGGGGAAAGGCTCCAGGTCCCCCCGCAACCCTGTATATGGGCCAGGGGTAGCTCAGTGGGTAAGGCATTGGACTACGGTTTGGAAGATCCCAGGTTCAAACCCCACAACCACCAAGTTGCCACTGTTGGGCCCTTGAGCAAGGCCCTTAACCCTCAACTGCTCAGATGTGTAATGAGATAAAAATGTAAGTCGCTCTGGATAAGAGCGTCTGCCAAATGCTTAAATGTAAATGTATACAGCATAAAGCGGTACGGGCGATGAGTGAGTGAATACGAATTTGAGAGCGAGACCTCAGTTTAAAGTTAAGTCACCCTGTTGGTCATGGTCACGTTTTGGTCACAGATTTAGTATTTCCTGTTTATGTAGGATGTTTTCTGTTTATGTAAATTTATCTAGTGGAGTAATGTAAAAAATATGCAAAAGTCACAGTCCAGTACATAGCTCTGTTTTAAAGTCACAAGTTTAGTATGTTTTGGGGACAGGAAAAACAACATAACATTTCATTTTATTTATGCTGATTTTACCTTGTGAACATATGAGCTTGTACACGATGACAAACTGGCTGTAATTCCCTGAACATGTGAAGAATGTACCTAAAGCACATACCTTTCTTTGTTTTAAAAACATACCTGTGTTTAGGTATCCAGGTGCACCAAGGTGTGCAACAATAGCAACAGCATTATCTGTAGCAAATAGGGCAAACAGTGGTTCTTTTAAATACCAGATGTTTATTTATTTTTTAAAAAGATTATTTCTTTCGCTATTTGTTAAAGATGGCTTGGTTTATATTTTTGCACAACTTGGCGGTCCGTTCTTTCTCAACTGAGTGAATTGGGAAGCTGTCCTCTGTGACTTGAAGTGCCGCCACCACAACAAACTTCACACTCCGGCTTAAAGACGTACTGTGAATACCTTTATACTGTAGTATTATCTATAAATAAATCAACTTGGAAATTTTATTTGCTCAAAAGTCTTTATATAGTCTTTATAGTCTAAAACTCTGACTGTACAGTTTATTGTTTGAGAAAGACAGTATATGTCACTCCTCTGACATTTACAAAATGTCAACAAACACAGAGAAGTTGACGATGTAATTTTGACCATCATCAAAGTAGCGCAGTCAAGCGTAGGAGGGGTTCGTCAGGTTAAAAATCCTGAGGTTTTCATTCTTATTGGTTCAAATTTTTAAAGAACTCACAGATGTATTGATTCATCTTTTCATGTGTAGCTTTTGTGTATGTATATCACTTGAATCATACCGCTGCAACAATAAGCATCACTTTATGCATGACTGATCACAGCAAAAGTCACACTTTTTTTCCACACACCAGTTCTTGAACAATTTAATAACCAATAATCTATTAATCAATAATAAATAAAAATTAATAACATGACACACTTTCTCTTCTCAGTTTATTTTCCCAGTCTATTATTTACATAAGACAAATTACACATATAGTTTAAACCAACACACACACAAATAAGGCACAGAAGAAATACTGCTCATGTTTCTGTCTTTCATTAAAAAAGGAGGCAGCATCAAATACTGCTCATCATCTGAACTTCAAGTGCGCCCTCTGTTGGTGCACATATATGTATGTACTGTATTTAGGTTTGTATATTATATATTACTGTAGTGTATTATATAATATATATTGCGGTAAAATGCTATGCAAAACAAAACGTCAATTAAGTAAGCAATGAGTGATCGTTAACATACTTTATTACAATGTATCATAATTCCGTATTTTGCAACCTGAAGCTAAATTACCGAAGTATTAAGTTTTTAGTAAACTACTTTCTACATAGGGGTTTAAGCAACTTTACACTCTGACTTGGAGTCGAATTTTGATTGAGCTGGTGTAGCTTTACCGAGATTTTCTAACTCAGTAAATTTAGCCTGTGACTGTGATAATGAGTTGGAGTAAGTTTGTAAAATATCAGAGAAGACTACAGGCTCTACAGTTGCACATGAACAAGCTCATGTTCTCAAAGAGACAAATAAAATTGACAAGTCCCCACTTTGTCATTCGATGTATATGTGGTTTATAATTCTAGTCAGCATGAGTGGGCAAAACAATGATGTGCATCACAGCGTGTACAGAACGACTAGGACAGAACAGAGTATATTTTGTATCTTTTCACTGTTGTATAGGCTACGGTTTTAAAGTTTGTGTTTTAGTAACGTAATGCCATGTTTAGGCTTTTAGACAAACCCATGATTTTTTTTTCTGCCTCCGTATCCAGAGATGCTTTTCTGATTGTTTTACATTATTAAAGCTCTTAACTTGTACACACTTGTCTGTATGTAAAAGCTTTACAATTACTTCACAATTACAATTGCTTTACAATTTTTTTGGACATGTTCAGAGGAGAGATGGTGAATATATCGGTAGAAGGATGCTGAGGTTTGAACTGCCAGGCAGGAGGTCTAGAGGAAGACCAAAGAGGAGATTTATGGATGCAGTGAGAGAGGACATGAAGTTAGTTAGTGTGAGAGAAGAGGAGGCAGAGGATAGGGTTAGATGGAGGCAGATGTTATGCTGTGGCGACCCCTGAAAGGGAACAGCCGAAAGACAAAGAAGAAAAGCTTTACAATTAAACAACCAATTATGTACAGTGATTACATTATCACTCAAAAATACAGCAAAAGATGTGCAGCTTTCCTCTCTGTCTTTGTGTCTTTGTCAGGCGGCTGTTGAGTGATTTTAGGTTTTGCACACATAGTATGAGTATACATGAGTAATGCGTGTTGGGGTCATGCCGGGTAGGTAAAGGTCACGGCCCTGGCTTTTGTTTATGTTCAGGGTGCCTGGTTTCCAGGGCTCCGTTCCTGCTCTGTCCTTCAGTGCGACCCAAACACCGGTTCTGCTGGTGTTCACTGAAATCAGGCGAGTTTACTGATCTGCTTGTGATGAGCTGCAGCACAGCTGTCACTTCATATCCATTTCTTAGTTTCTACGCTCTACCTAATTTAGGTTTTTATTATACATGCTTGTTACAACACATGAACAAGGTCATACACACACACACACACACACACACATACATGTGCACGTACACAGAGGCTGTAAATTATTAATGTTTTCTCTCCCACCGCTCTTAATGATGTCTCCAGGGTAGTAGTTTTGGAAATGTGTGTGTGGGGGTGTGTGTGTGTGTGTGCGCGCAGGTTTTACGCTCGGCTGTCTCTTGGTTTTCTCTTTGAAGTCTCCCATTCTCCATGGTAGTCCTTGTTCCTCCCCTCCTACATGACAGCACTGATGCTCTCTTATCTCTCTCTGACTGCACACACTTGTCCTTCATACACCTGTCAATTAATCAGTCTCTCTCTCTTTCTCTTTCTCTCTCTCTCTTTCTCTCTTTCTCTCACTCTCAATGAACTCTGTGAGCGTCCCTAACCCCTAACCTGCTGGATGCTGAACACAAAGCATGTGACTATTAATCGATGTTATGTGATTGTAGTGTGTGAATGTGTGCGTGTGCATGAGTGTGTGTGAGTGTGTGTGAGTGAGTAAGTGCACGTGGATCAGCGCGGGACACACAGCGGTTATTCTGTCCTCAGTCTCTCTCATGAACAGTCCCACAATTCCCCACATTACACAAACTTCAAAGACTTCCTGTGTTCCACAACATTCCCGGGGCTTTTAGCCGGCTCATGTCAGCTTTTCTCCATGCTGAGAACTTCCTTTCTCTCTCTCTCTCTCTCTCTCTCTCTCTCTCTCTCTTTCTTTTCTCTCTCGCTCCCTTTTTAAGCTTTTATTCTCTACTTCTCTCTTTGTGTTCTAGACATTTGGGTATTTTCTCTCTGCCCTCTCATATCCACTCTGCCTTTTTTTTTTCTCTCGCCCCCCCTCTCTCTGATCATCAGCATCTTTTCCCTCTCATTTTTTTATTCTTCCTTGCCCTTTCCCTCTGTTTGCTTTCACTCTTTTATGCGTTACTTCTCTCTCTCTCTCTCTCCCTTTCTCTCTCCCTTTCTCTCTGTATTCTAGACATTTTTGTATTCTCTCTCTGTTCTCTCATATCCACTCTGTCTTTTTTTGCTTTCTCTCATCTTTCTCTCTCTCTCTCTCTCTCTCTCTCTCTCTGTGATCTAGGGCTGAAACGATTCCTTGAGTAATTCGATTACAAAAAATGATTGAGGCAAAATCTTCTGCCTCGAAGCTTGTTATAACTAATTTTAAAAGCTGCCGTATGTTTTTTGCGCTATTATTTGTTTGGCGTGCCGCTTTTAGAAGAAGAAGCGCTTACCCCACCCAAAAAAGTGGAAGGAGACGCAAACAGTTAGCTGTGTATTGATTTAAGGGAGCGTTTTTGTGGCGCGCTGCAAAATGGAGAGGAGCGATAAAATATTAAAATCAATTTTAATGTGTGCTTGTACTGTGTATAATGACAATGTTTATTTTTGATAAAATGCTGTATGCATAAAAAAGTTTATTTTTCTAAAAAGAAAACCAATTGATCCTCCTTTCTCTTATATATTTTACATTGCTGTTTAATTAAGCAAAGTACATTTTATCCGATTACTTGATAAAATTTTTGGTAGAATACTTGATTACTAAAATATTCGATAGCTACAGCCCTACTGTGATCATCAGCGTCTTTCCCTCTCTCTTATCTCTTTCCTTCTCTCCCTGTGTTCATTTTGCACTTTCTCATTTCACTGGTTCACTCTTTCTCATTTCTCTTTGCTCTCTCCCTCTCGCTCTCTCTCTCATCATTCTCTATTTCCCCCTCTGCATTTTGCTCTTTCATCATCATTCTCTTTCTTTATTGCTCATTCTCATCACTTCTCTTTTTCTCTCTCTCTCCCTCTCTCCCCCCCCTCCTTATTGCTTTCATCATTTTTTCTTTCTGTCCCTCTGTTCTCTTTCCTTTTTTGCTCTTTTTCTTCTCTTTCTCTCTATGTACCTTCTTCTTACCCTCCTCCTCTGAGCTTCTACATCATCTAAAATTCTCTAATAGAGCTAAAGTGGAAAAGCTGCAGCTGTGATTGCTGGTCACGGCGCTGTTTTGCTGAGGTTTAATTAATCTTATGGAATGAAAGAAAAGACAGTAGTTGTACTTGTAGCCTCAATATTGAAGGAAAACACCCACATGGAATTACCATTCAGAAATATTCAGGATAATCGCAGAGTTCCCGAAATAGGAATTTTCTTTATTCACCACAGAAAGCTTTTTGAGGGAAGAAGCATTTTGAAAAACGAGACGCTAGTGGCGGTTCGGCACGTCTTATGCAGTCCGGAGGGATTGAAACTGAGCGACGGTAAAGCTCGAGATCGCATACTGAGGCGGTGACAGCTAGATGGCAACAGAACATCAAGTGATGAATGGAGGCATTCAGGCTTTATTTGTCCATGTGGAACTTTTCCCTCCATCAGATTTAGTTTAATGAGCTGTTACTGGAGTTCAGTTAAAGTTTTTGTGATGCTTTCGCTTGTAGATACGAGTCCGCATCCACTTTTTAATAGAAACATCTCTTTTACTACAGGTTAACCTTAACCAATCAGGACTCATGACTAAGTCTGCATCAGCACCAATCGTACTCAGATCCTCATTCATAAGTGCATCCTCAACACCTCACCCTCACTTCCTGTCCCATGTTTCATGACTGCATCAGTCACATTTGCAAGCCCAAATGCATTACGTTGCTCTGTTGTTGTTGTTGTTGTTAATGTTTTTTCCTCCTCAAGTGTGTGTTTATACTTGTGCTTCCTTGATTCCTGATTACCAGTTACATTTCCGCTCTGTAAGTGTGTTCTGTCTTGTGGCGTGGAGCACACATTGTGTGTGTGTGTGTGTGTGTGTGTGTGTGCGTGTGTGTGTGTGTGTGTATAAGTTAGATTTCAGGGCATTTGGAGGACGAGCATATGGTGTGAACGGTGTCGGGTAATTAAGGCGAATCTAGAGGGATGTGTGCCATGGCCATGCCCCGGGTGGGGGCGGTGGTTTGGCTCAGCTGCTGGCCTTTTTTGCCACTTTGCCCGAAGGTGGCATGTGCTTTGTGTACATGTGCCTCTGTGCTCTTGGTGGCCCAAGCGAAACAAGCTCCATTCGTTTGGATAAAATATGAACTGAACTCGAGCTTTTGCAGCGTCGTCCCGTGTGGTTTTATAAATGACTGGCCATTTATTCATGACTTCATATAGCTGTTGTTTTTCCATCCGCTGCCTAAAATGCACATATACAGTGCACATCTAAAAAACTATTTTAACATCATGAAAACGAATTACAAATTTTTTGTAATTTAATTAAAAAAGCCCTCATATATTCTAGATTCATTACACATGAAGTGAATTATTTCAAACTTTTTTTATTTTAATGATTACGCCATGAAAAAAAATCCTGTATCCCGATATATTTTAATATCCCCAAAAATTAAATAAAATTTTTTTATTTACAATACACAAACTCGGACATTTATTTAAGCACTCAGTACTTGGTTGGGACTCCTTTAGCCTGAATTACTGCACTAACGAGGCGAGGCATGATCAGTCTATGGCACTGCTCAGGCATTATTGAAGACCAGGTTGCTGTGATAGCAGCCTTCAGCTTGTTTGTATTGTTCGGTCGGGCTTTTCTCATCTTCCTTTTAACAAAAAACACATAGAGACTCGGGTCAGATAATTTGTTGTTGTCTTGCCGATCAAGCACAGTAATATCATGGTCAGAAAATCTGTAATTGGTAGTTTTTGACACTGTGGGCAGGAAATCAGCCTCTACATGAAGCTCGTCAGCAGCCAGAAGCATGAAGTGCTCTAAAATTTCCCGGTTAGACATCCAAGTTTATTTTGGACTTGATAAAACAAAGTTGACCGACATCACGGGGTGACATGGCGCCCCAAATAACACTGACTGTGGAAACTTCACACTGGACTTCAAGCAGATTGGTTTCTCTGCCTCTTCACAGTTTATCCAGACAATGAAAAAGAATTAACATGCATTAGGTATTAAAAATTTAACATAGACTGTTGCAATGGTAAAAAAAAAAAACCCAAATATACAGGGAAATGTTGTTTATTGCTTGAATGGCGAAGTTGTCAGACCTTTCATATCAAATTTAGCAGGCGAAAAAAATAAACTCCAACCTCATAAGCCCAATGTCAATTATAATATTTTTTTTGGTTGTTGCAGGCTTTGGTTGTTTCATCTTTTCAGAGACATCCCTAATAAACAGAATGATTTTTTATCGATGATACGCTTGTGTTCAATATGTTCATTAGCCGTGTTAGAAAGCGAGAACACCCTGCGAGTCCTAAGAAGGATGAGAGAAAGGGGGCGGGGCTTCTAGTTAACATGGGAGAGTTCAACACACATGTGCAGACGTCGTTCCAGATCAGCTCATGTGCTGTGTGTTTGAGTGAAAACATGAACATACTAGCATACTCGGATGTTGTTAAACGTTAAATGTGTGAAGCTCTGGTAACGTTCCGTAAACTCACCTTAGGATCTCATGATGAGATTTGCAACTTGACTGATTAAAAATAAGCAAACCACAAAATGCGTGTTTGTAGAGTAGCTTTTGGCTCTGCAGTGCGATGTTTCTCATCCTGCGTTGCACACTAATTGCACAATATTATTTTCTCTTTATGAGCTGCTCGGTTATGTGTTTGTGTTTTCACAAGCGAGTGTGTTCCTGATCCCGGGAGCGCAGTCTGCTGTGTATTCCTGCTAATGCATCCAACTGGGACAATATAAATATCTTGCACTATAGTTACGATCAATGTGCTTCACACCACCATGAAGTATGTTAATTATTATTATTTTATTTTTTTTAAACATTAGGGCCCCGGATTGTTTAGGAGAACACTTGACCCCAAAAGTCTGTTTCAGTGAGAACAGAATCGTTCCAGACTCGGGAACAGCTTTAAGAAGTTTAAATATGGAAGCCAATCAAACCTGAGCACAGAAGCAGATCGCTGTTTAGACACAACGTCTGTCTCCTTCGAAATCTGTGTGCTTGTGGCGCGTTGTGCTTTCTCATTCTCTGACATACATGCATCAGCCACACCTGATGCATTAACACGGCATACGAGAGTGTTGTTCTTGATGATTTTTTTTCCTGAAATAACAATAATATTAGGCATAGCACGGAAGCTAATTCATGTGTTCTCTTTTTCTCATGTGTTTAACGGCGACTTCCTGCATACTGCCACCTGCTGTATCGGAGAGTGTAAATACGCAAGTATACCCGAGAACGGAGAACAAAAACAATATAAACACTGGCCAGTGGGGGAGTGGGGGTTGTGAGGGGGGTGGGCGCATCATTCCTGGACACAGTAAAAAAAAACATCACGCCTAATGTGTGACCTCCCTTAGATAGTGAGTATAGCTGTACTACAAACCAACTCATGTTTTTTTTTATTCAGGAAAGTGCATGAGGACAGGAGTATTCCCGTTCTTGTCTTGAAATCTCCTTTCTCTGTGGGACAAGAACAATGATCTGTGCACTATTGGGTTAAACACTGAGCACACTGGCCATCACTCCTTGTTCTTTGGGTGGGAGCTTAGGGCTGTAACCGCCACCTCTTTCTTCCATCCCAAAATTAGTCACCAGCAGGAGCTGGCGATCACCAGCTGGTGATTTATCAGATATGATTGGTAACAGGAAGTAGGACGCAGTAGTACAGTTCACTCATGGCCAGTTGTTATGGAAGCGTGTAACTTTTCTGACCTTTTAAATCCAAAAGCAAATGAATATCTGAGAGAAAGTAAGCATTAAAAGTTTTTCAGTGTCTGTACCTCTTTTGTGGAAGTGCATTTTCCTAGCCAATCAGAACAGATGCGGATCAAAACATCCGTTTCCCGGACCTCCTCAAGCATTTCCCACCAGTTTTTGTGCATTTCTGATTAACAAAATGAGGTGAAAATATATATGAGCATTTATTCCAAGCGAGTTCTTCAATATTTGGCGACATAAAAGTTAAAACTCTCTTAACTTTATTATAAACCTTTTTAAGGGCTGAAGATATCTAGGCTACGGTTAGCCAAAGTAGCGCTTCTTAAAATCTAGGTAAACCATTAGCCTTTAGCAGCAACTCGTTAGCATAGCCTTATTTAATGTAGCTCTTAGATATGGTGCGCAGAGAACAGCAGAACCTGTCGGGGGGAATGTCTCTGGGTATACGAGGTCACAATAGGGAGGAAACCTAATTAGCTTGTTTAAGATCTGGCTAGTGGAAAAAGGACCAATAGCAGTAAAAGTTTTTGTTTTAATGTTTTTTTGGGGTCTATCTGGAAACGTTTTATTACAGTGGTCCTTTAAATCCTATTTAATCGTTTCTCATGTAATTTATCAACGCATTCAGTCGACCCGTTGTGCGTTATTATTCTGCAGAATGTTTTTTGTTTTATATTACACCTCTCTCATGTAAGTGTTATTATTTTATTATTACCTTCATTCTTCCTAATCAGTCTTTTCCCTTTTTTTTTTATGCATGTCCTGGTCGTTATGGCGATGCTGGTGGCCTTTACAGGTAAGACCCACACTTCTTTTCTTAGTCTTTTTCTCTTTTTAAACCCATTTGAGCTCGAGACATTTGAATTGCTCTTCTTACTACTGGTGCTTTATTGGACAACGTAAAGCTTACATTAAGTCTAAAAGTCTCTGTGTGTGAGCAAGTATCGAGGGATATTGGGTCAGAACTCTTTATGATGTGTGTAATTGTAGCATCTGAGTGCTTGTGTGTGTGTGTGTGTGTGTCTGTGTGTGCACCAGCAGCGCTCTGTTCTCTTTCTCTCTCTCTCTCTCTCTCTTTAGACTGACTAACCCAATTTCTGCCTCCTCTGAGGGATGAAAGGCAGCGTGATGCTTCTCTAACACACTCTCACACTTTATCACTCCAGCTCCCATGCCTCCATAGCGCTCACTCACCACGAGTGCACTCAAATGGATGAATTCCTGTTTTCATTTGTAGTTATATAATTGGCCTGTGTCTGATATTGTTGTGAGATTTAAATAAATATGGGTCGATGAGCAGAACGGTGTTGAGCATCTTGCACTCTACACACCGATCCCATCATCGTGGAGGAGCCGGCGTTGTTGGAGTAGTCGTCATTGCTTCCTTTTTCATCAGCCTTTTTTTTTTGCATTTATGTTTAAGTGTGTGAAGACAAACCCTGTTCGTGTTGCAGCACTGTGTTTTCATATTTAATGTGATGCAGAGCAGGAATAACGTGTGTATGTGTGTGTGTGTGGGAGGAGAAGCAGCTGCTCTAGCCAAGGGTGTGTTCAAATACAGACTACATTAAGCGAGAGCACCTCTTCCTTTTCTGTTCCTCTCTAGTGCCAGGTCCCATCTGGCTTTTGGTTTCCTGATCTCCATTTTTAATGCTGGCTCACTAAACTCCTGGGCTCGGCAGGAAAAAACAAACCCTCTTTGCTCTGCTGTTTCCTTTGTGTTTCCTCGTTGATCGGAAAAAAAAAGGCTCAGCGTAACGAGTGCACTACTCTTTTTTTTATTTTTCTCCATCACCTCATGAAGACCATGCTGATAGGGATGCTGAGCAGGGAGTCGAGTCTGGTGGGTTTTAGATAAGAACCCAGACTAGATCTCTCTCCTAGATTAAGGATCATGTGTCCCGTCATGCCATTATTTTTAGTTTCAGTTCATATCACAGCGTGTTTCATGGATGTGCAGTGGTTTTCTTTCCGAATGCCCATACCTGACCTTATTCCCAACACTACTGCACTGTTAAATCTGCTCTAACAAGACAGACCAGCTCAACGTGAAAGAATCACTTCTGTTCCACGTACCATGACCTGATATCGCAGTTTAAAAACAAAAAAAAATCCAGAAGAGGCGTGTTCAACAGGGATTAAAAAAAAAATCCCCCTTAAGCCTTTTATCTGGGATGAAAGTCTTGCCGCAGAGGATCCTGCTTGCTGTACCGTGTGTGGAGAACAGCCTGAAGAACACCTGCTTCAATCAGCGCATCTCTCCATCTCTTTTTTTTTTCTCACTTCTGTCCATCCTTCTCTCTTGTGTCTGAGCTCTCATCCTCTCCTCTCATTGTGTAACAGAATCCAGTTTTTGTTATCCCAGTAATACATACAAGGAAGTTGCTCTCTTTATTACTGGGGAAGAAGAGAATGAAAAAAAGGAAAGAGAATTTTTTTGCCGTGCTTACATTTTTTGGAAACCTACCAGAATCGAGCCGAAGAATCGATCATATTTTAAATACACACTTGTTCTTCCTTCTTTAGTGAATGTGGTGACCGCCATATTAACAAATCAGATGATCGTTAATGTTACATATTATTATTATTATTATTTATTTTTTTCTCTAACTGTAGAAGCTTCTTATTTATACAGTTTTATTTATTTTTTAAGAATGTTTTTTTTACTGTGTGGCATGAGCACTTGAAAATGTGATTTGAAAAATTGCTCTGAGCAGAAACAGTGTTTTCACAACGTCAGTTCTTGCATTCTGACCCTCAACATAACGATCCTAAACCACTTGAAACTAATTTTAACCCTTAGGGGTCGACGGCATCGTCGACGATGTCAATTATTTTTTCTTTTCTGTGTGTTCAATTATTTTTTCTTTTCAAGTGTTTTTGTGAATGAAATTATATTGTAGCAACCCAGAAGAAAATATGTACACAAACAGTAGACAAAAACAGTAGAAAAAACAGGTTTTCTTTAAAAAAAAAAGTTTAATGCCAAATAAATGTTTGTTTTTGTTTTTAACACTAATTTAATAACAGGCGTGTGTCAGATTCTCGTCTCCACACGCGTTGGAGACCTGCCCCCACACTTAGCACTCCATTTACATGCAAAATTTATGTAAACGACTCTATTCTTTTTACCTCACTGTCATTATAAAAGCCAAGTTTATGCTCTACATAAATAAGGGAAAATGTATTAGCTACTATATTGAAGATAAAGATTTGAAATTTACACAAATTTTTAGAAGAGCGCTGAATTACTGCAGGTCTTCAGAAAGGCCTTAAGGGTTAAAGGTATCAATTCCAAAAATATTTAAATTAAATTATTGGATGAACCATGAATTTCTTTTAGCCATTATTGTGCCTTTCGTCAGGACAGAACGCTGCTTAAGAATTATGTGTCTTGCCATGGGAATGTTTACTGGTGGATGTAGGCTGGCACAGGGCAGCTGAGTCCAGCCCGGCTGTCTGCTGAACAAGCAGATCACACTAATGACTCTCTTCCACTTCCCTGAATATGTTCTCTCTTCCTCCAGTCTGTCTTTGTGCTTCCTTAAACCCTTAAATCATTACTACTAGTAACTTGGTTATGTGCAGTGTTGGGGAATGTCATTTTTTTAAAGTAACTAATTACATTACAAAATTACTGTCATTTAATAAGGAAACAGTTACATTACAGTGTTACTTTCTGATAAAAGTAACTAGTTAGAGTATTTTTCCATTGCAGAAAATGAAAACTCCTTTGTGATTCCTCATGCATGTTGTTTTAGTCAAGACCTTTATAATTATTCTACCATCATCACTTAGCGAAGTTTGGCCCATAATCTGTTAACCCCTATCTCACCTACGCCGTTTTGGGCGGTGGCCGTAAGTACGGTTTATCATGATTCACCGCGAGTTTTGGTGCTGTGATTAGGTTTCCATCTTTCCAAGCGTCGGTCCTCGCATAGTCAAACCGCATACAGTAGGTGAGATAGGAGTATAACAGCAGGAATAATAGAGGGAGGCGGACTTGTAGGACGACTTTCTCTCTCTCTCTCACACACACACACACACACACACACACACACACACACACACACACACACACACACACACACACACACTACGGGATTGGGAATGACTGCTGTCTGGCTCACAAATTAAATAAGTTGTATAAATAACGAATTACATTTTTGAAAAAGTAACTTAATAAATGAGTACTTAAATGGGGAACCTAACATGTTAGATTCCTTGTTACATCAAAAAAAGTAATCCAAGTACTTTAACTTTGTAACGCGTTATACCCAACACTGGTTCTGTGACATCGCTTGTACCATCTTTTACAGCCAGTCTTAAGCTGAGCATTAGGTGTTGCATGACGAAGGCAAAAAAAACTGAATAAATAACTGGAGAACGAGGCGCGAGTTGTGGACTGCACAACATGATTAAGCAGTGCCATGCTCCGTGAACCGACCTTGATTAAGGATCACGATGGAGCGAGGAAACAAATCTCATTGACTTTGAAAGAGAGTCCATAACAGTCGGTCACGAAGACTGCTTGGCCTGATGCATTTCAAGAAGACATGAACATCTGCATTTAGATCGATGGAGGAAAGGCAGTAAATAGGGTTGGAATTTGATTTAGGAGCACATGGTTGTTGACATGTGACGCTCATGCGTTTGTGCCATGTGTAAAATAGAACAGAATAGACGTGTCGGATGTGATGGGAAATCTGATCAGACCATCAGCGAGAATCATTTGTCCAGAGAGAGAACAGTGTTGCAGTAAATAAACCCCTCCTTACAGAGACAGTCAAAAAGACATTTAAAAGTCTCAGTGTGGTCTGCAGAGACATAACCAAAATAATCAGACGAGTCATTATTCTCTCAAGTGAGCGAGGAGTAAAACCTGAATGTTTGAGTCTTGCAAAAAACGATATATATATATATATATATATATATATATAGTATTTATAAAATGTATAGCATTAACATAATAGTATTAAAATATTTATAAAAGTATTTTTTTTTCTGAATTGTGTATACATTTTTGCGTGTATACCCACTTCAGGTGGTCTCTTTGTGGCTTATTAAATGGTTCGAGCAGGATGTATATAATCTACATCACACAATCACACACTACAGCTTTCGCACTTAGCAAGTCACAGTTTAGACTTGGTGAGGAGATTTTAGATCAATGTGTGTGAATATTCTCTCCACTGCCATCGTCATTACCAAATAACCAGTCGAGTATATCGTGTGAATAAATGGTGCTCATCCTTACAGCTTCAAAGTCTTGTAAACTCGTTATTATGGGACAGCAGGGACGTTTTGGTGGCTGGTTGTGCTTCAGCACCTTGTGTTTATAATGATAAGATCTGTTTACTACCACCTTCAGGTTTTATTGGACTTGGAAAAGGGCTGAATTCAGAACATTTTTGATTTCTTAATATGTGGGTTATTATTATGATAAATCCGTATTAATAAACAAAGTATTTCTAACAGATGAATTTTGCTGTATTTCCTACAGTCTAACTTCAGTATCCTGCCTGGAAACAAGGCAGCTTGATTGGACTGTGCATTCAGATTTCATTAAAGCAGCATTGTAGTGATATTTCCCTGTAATTATCACATGCGTTTGTCTCTCTCTCTTTCTCTCTAAGGATTAAATAAAATAACAGGTCAAATAATACTGGAGCAACTTGACTGTTATGTGCGCTTTGAACCTGATATATATATATATATATTTTTTTTTTCAGCAACTCTTCCAGGTTCAGAACACAATGTTCAGCTCTGCTGCTGATGTAAAAACTCCTTTGGGTTTACATAACTTGCTCTTTTTGTTTATTTTGTCCAGTTAATTTTACTAAATGTATTTTTTTTTTATTTGTTTAGGTATTCAGTGTTTTTAGTTCATGACGTGCACTTAATCCCGTTCTGAAGCCCCATGTCAGAGGTCATTACCTGTATGTGTTCCACACGAACATGCTTTTATCTTCCAAGCATGCACTTGGCTTTCCTAACTAAGTAGTATTCATAAAATACAGACGAAGTACATCGTTACAGTGTTGAACAGCAGCAGCCGAGCTCTCGGTTTACTCTATTTGCACATTACTTATGTCAGGCGTTTGACAGGCTTGTGTTTGAAGTTACTTGCCGGCGTAGGTTAGTGTATAATTTGCATTCCCCCCCCCCACCCCCGTGTAGGATATTTGCTGCAATCTTGCTTGTTTCAGATTTTTTTCTCTCTCTGCAATTAGAGCTGCTTTGGAGGAAAATAATGGCATTATGCGAAACTGATCCTGTCGTTGGTTTTGCAGCTTTAACAAAAGCAACTGGGATGCTGTTTGAAGCAGTATATTATGAAGCAATATGCAAGGGACACGCAGCAAGGCAACACAGACTAAATGCACACACTTCTGTTTATGTAATCCCTGGTGCTTTATTTTTAGTTTTTTTTTTTTTTTTTTAAAGTTTTAACTTGGTTCTAAGCCAAGAGTTTGGATTGTACAAATTATTCAAACAGACATATTCTCATAATCTCTCATTACATCTTTATAGTCACTGCTACAGTAGGAGCAATAAATGTGGAAATTAAAGAAATATTTCCTGAATTGTTTCCCCGCATAACTTAGAAACTTGTGTCTCAAAAGAAATGAAACTCCGTCCCTCGCACCAAGCTTTAGACGGCGCTCGCCTTGAGCGCTGATGGATATATAACTCTTTCCATTTGGATCTGTCGGATGCAAGAGGATCTGCATGGTATTGCATAAAGCGAGCTAACTCAATAAAACCCAGGCTTATTGCTCAAACCATCCAAGCAGATTTTCATCACCTATACACTGTACACTGAAAAAAACTCACCTTAAGTAAAACGCTTACTGACTCTATAGCTCTTTAGCCAAATCTGCTCTTATGTTTTTGAAGCTCAGCTTACCTTTGGGATTTAATAATTAAATTATTAATTTAAAAAAATAATAATAATAACTAAGCAGTCTACATGTTACCAGTTTATAATCTTTATTGTAAATTTTCAACACTTTATTGTTGTTTTATAAACACCAGAAATTCTTTCTAAATTTCCAAAACCAGCTATATAAGTGTTTACCGTCCTCTAACAGTAACTCAACATGCAGACTTTATTGTTAAATAACTGGCAATGAAAATGAGTACGTCCTAATAAACATGTCAAAACTGTGTCCAAAGTGCCAGTATTTTGTGTAAGCACCATTTGTTATCTACAAAAAAGGCAGACTCTGTCTTAATCCTCCTGATCATGAAATTCGCCAGAGCTGCACATGTGTTGAAGAGATCCTCTTCCACTCCTCCATAATGATATCAGGTAGCTGCATGTTGGACACATGGCGTTACACCACCTTCCACTCGAGAATGCTCACTAGGGTTCAGTTCTGAAGACATACTCCACCACTGACAAACACATAAACATGATGAAGAGGATGTGTGACTTTGCATTGTTAAAGATGTACAATACAGCTGTTATTACTTACGGTTGTGGCTATTTTGACAATAATGGCAGTATGATGAGTTATTTTTAGAGTAAATAAAATCTATACTGTTATGCAAGCTGCACGTTGACTACTCTAAAATATATCCAAGTTTCTATAGAATTGTCCTTTAAGAAGATATACTAAAATATTTTGTGAGTGGGTTTAAATAACATCCCAGACCCAGAAGTGTCTGTGGTTCACTAATTGTAGGTTGACAACCCCAGTGTGCTGTGATAAAGGTTATAACATTACATTATTATACATGTCAGTTTGTTAATAAATAAGTGTGTAAGCCGTACTCGAGTGCACAGAGCGTTCAGGCTGCCGGCTTTAAAATTATTTGGAACAGGAATCATCTCCTGCAAAAGTGTTGCAGTAAATCCACCTCTGTACTCAGACAGGGTCCCGAACCTAGTCCTCTTGTCTCCATGGTCCTGCACATTGTAGGTGGCTTCCTGCCGTTCAGTAAGGGCTAGTAGTTGAATCAAGTGCACCGAGCTCAGTACAGCATCAGTAAACCCTATTTAGACTGTTGATTCAATTGTGTTAGGTTTATTGTCTTTTTTTTTTTTTTAATGTAACAGCCATATTTCCTACACGTTTTGGAGAATTTAAACTACTAAAATCTCTAGTAAAAATTACTGTGTAACTCGTGTTGTTGATTGTTTAAATAACATATCTTGTACAAAGTGCCAAGCCTTTTTTCTGACCGTATTCTCCGGTCCAATAGATAGTGGCCTTGCACCAACGTGCTAAAATTAAGCAATATCATACAAGAGGGAGTGCTGTTGTACTAATTATCAGCATGGCTGTGATGTGGTTTTAGGCTACTATTAATTATCAATAGATTATGATTTTTTGTTTATTTAATCAGTTGTTTGTCTCCACCAACACAAGCAGTCTACCAGGACTTGGTGACCAACAATTAATGTAATTAACGATTGTTAAAACGCCTGTGAAGCGATAAATATAGGGTACAATAGAACTGAGATGTTTAACTATATCAGCACTCACGGAAAGGTATAAATAAATCATTATTAATAAAACAGAAAGAAGGAACAATACCCCCCCCCCAAAAAAAGGTTTGTATTTACCAAAGATGAACACACTTTATACTTTCTGCAGAAGCTGTGATTGTTATATTTGACAAATTTCCCTAAAAATATATCAGATTATATCTAAACTTCATGACACACAGTTGCCTTAATAAAGGTGGATGTCTACACTTCAATGTCACTTTGATAAAAATACTACAGAACGGAAAAAAAAAAATTGGATACTAAAATTTGGAAATGCAGTTGGTTTCTGCATTTTTTTTCCACAATTTTTATTTGATTTGTACTTAATGAAATACTCTGTATTTGTCCTCAACGTTGACCTGTTTATGTTCCACACTGCTGAGTTTTCAAGGTTTTTATTCGTCAACGCCACCATATGTGCAGACGTATGGAGGAATCGAATTATCGTTTGTCTTCTCTCTCAACATGTGCTCACATTGTCAAGGTAAAAAAACAAACAAACAAAGGCAGTATATATACGCATATGGTGTGTGTACAGTATATATGCATGTGGTGTGTGTGCGCATACATATGAATGTTGTTGCTCGAATTTAAAGGACGAGGACCCGCCTTTCTGACTAGTTTAGGCAAGGCTGTTTGCAATAAGTCTGAACAGACCTCGTCAAACTATCGTGATTTGGGGGGGGGGGGGGGGGTATGGGATGGTGTAAAGAACTTGGTCATGATGGAGGCACATTTAAGCAGGTGGTGCTCCTTTACGCAGGGTGGGCTGTGTGGAGGAGAAAGCAGAAAGCAGCTGGGTGATAATGAAGACTAAAGTACCCCTCCCTAATCCACACTTAATCTCTGTAATGATTCCTCAAATGTCAGGCGAAACCGAGGCCCGGGGTTTTGAGGGGAGATGAGACGAGTAATCTCTATTACAGACACCACTGTCTTCTGGAGAGAGAGAGAGAGAGAGGGGCAGTAAGGGGGAGGGTGTGGTGTGCTGTTTGCTTTATTAAGTTTAACATTTGAGGTGTTTATAAATTCTTACAGAAACATCACGCTCATATCCGATTGCGAGTCTCTTGGCCTGTTTGCTGATTTTCTAATATTCTTATCTGTCCATCTCTTCAACCTGTTTACCTGAGTATCCTGCTGCTACCACTCACAATGCATTCTTGTCGAATTTAATCTGTAACACTCGTACCTGTGTGTTACAAGTATCTAACTTTTGTGTGCAACATTACTGCTAGGGGAAAAAGTGTTGCAATTTCCCTATTAAAGATTGAACAAATTTCTCATTTCATTTTTATTTTCCGTCTGTGATCATGTGTGAAGAAAAAATAAATCATGTGATTGCTCAGAGGTAAAGCTGGAACTTTTCTGTAAGAGCACACAGCATGTAACACACTAATTTTTAGAGATTTTAAAGGACCACGTTTTTGTCCTCGACACTTAACAGGTGAGACCGGTCGCCTTCGACCACGTTTGATTGACAGCGGGAATGATAAACCCCGCCCCCCTCCCCGCGCGCGCCGGACGGCTGTGTATCCCGGAGCGGATCACGTGCTTTGCTTCGTGCGGTTTGATTTCTGATTATTTTCCCCACCTTCAAAATATATTGTGTTTATATATATACACACACACATGATTAATTGATTCCGATATCCAGCGGCAGTAGAGACAGTAACACTAAGACAGGATGTGATGGCACACTGTGTACATCTTACATACAGACAGTACACACTGTACATAGGGTAATGTGAGAACTGACTGGAAGGTACTAGTGCAATGCTAAGAATAAAAATCTACAAGATATGTAAGAAGCATGTAAATAAAGCATATAAAAATGAAACTAATAAGTGAAATGAAGTTGATTGCAGTAGGCAAAGTGACAACAGTGCAAATAGTATTAATTGTGCAAAGAACAGCAGGAAAGTGACATTGAAACCGAGTCCATGCGTGCGTGATGTCAAAATATATAATAGAAGGTGTATGTGTGTGTGTGTGTATATATATATATATATATATATATATATATATATATCCTGTATATATATTGTTTGTGTGTGTGTGTGTGTATATATATATATATATATATATATATATATATCACACAATTGAGAACGCACAGTTTAACTACAGACTAGACTTGTATATAATTTGATAGCACCGTGTTTATCCGAATCTCTTTCCGGTAATAAAAATGTCTGATTCCGATCTTGTTCGTTTCTAATCGGTGATGCAAGCAGCTTGCAACTTGGTGAGCGCGCGAGCTCCAGATCCAGTCCGGTTTTTGTTCTCACCGCCGCTTTTCCCCGGGAGGCTCGCTGTCTCTTACAGAGCGCCCGCTCGCACGAGAGGACTCGCACGAGCTAGTGCTGCAGCCGCCGCGGCTTTGTGCAGCGCGTGAAATGTGATTTTTTTTTTTTTTTTTTAAGACGCGCGCTCCATGTGAATGCAAACAGCACTTGAGGACGCGGCGGTGGAGGAAAACAAATGCGCGCGAGCGAGGCGCGCGGCAGGGGTGGGGGGAGTACTCGCGCGCACAATAGGCAGCGCCGCTCAGTTGCCCGGGACGCACGGTTCGAGGTACAGTAATACATTGTGTTTTTATTCACAAGATGGACAGCGTCGCTGCGGGATCCGAACCTGGAGCTTTGGGCAGAGCGAGCGCGAGCTGTTAATTCGGGAGTTTTCTGAGAACCGATGGAGTTTAGAACGATGATGATCTTTTGGCTCGGTAACCGATGATGTCTTGTGGAGCTGCTCTTGTAGACTGACCGTCACTCCTGAGTTAAACATCCGGTACTCGAATGCATCTTAGGTTTAGCTGACACTAATTTTTATCTGATTTTACTCTTTTTATTGCTTATTATTATTATTATTATTATTATTAAGGCTCCAAACACAAACACCTTACTGTTATACTTATTATTAATAATGATAATAATATAATAATAAGAATAATTATAAGTTGCTCTCGCATGACCTGGGATCAGTTTCATCTCCCTTCACTGGTACTGTGTTCTTAATCTACCTTAATCTATTATTTAAAAAAAAAAAAAAAAAAAAAAATATATATATATATATATATATATAAATTAATCTGATCTTTGTGCCCGAAGAATGTATCTGCTTGATGGAAATTGTGTTGAGAGGATGGATCGTGGTACGCCGCAGAGAAAAACCGTGTACAGGATCTCTCTAACCTTAGTGAAAAGGGAGAGTTTGCATGAGGGTGGGGGCGCTGGTCCTTTGCACCGACGCCTGGAGAACCCCAAGGTGAGCGCATATCGGCGGGAAGGCTCAGTAGAAATCCAGCGCGGTTGCCTCCTCGAGCAGGTCAAAGAAGTGGAGGATGAAACGGACGACTTGTCTTCGCAGGCATACAGGACCTTTAGAACGTTTAGCACTGGACAACTGGAGCTTGTTAGGTCGAAAATCTCTCGAAAGGCACTTAGTCTGCGGAAAGATAACTCGATGGACTCAACTGTAACGTGCTGTGTCGAGCAGACGCAAAACGGCGCTCGGCTTCAGGAGCGCAATCTGCATGCGAAGGCAGTAAATGAGAGCAACGGAATTATAGATGCTGAGACTGAGGTAGGCTGCAGAGCAGCTGCTGGAAATATTGAAAATGTGGGTGTTAAAGTGAACAGGATCCTTCAGACTTCCAGAAGTGCTGAAGAGCAGGTCAGCAGATGTGGTGCTGAGGATCAGGCATCTACAGAGGATGGCAGCCTTCCCAAGGAAAACAGCCTTCCGTCTTTGCTTGCCAAAGAGAACGGAAGCGATGTGAAGCAGACGCCCCAGACCCCGCCGGCTAAGAGGCACCCCAGCCTGCTGCGTCGAAGTTTCAGCTTTCGCCACTGGGCAGGAGGAGAGCTGCTGCGGCTCCGAGCCCTCTCCAAAGAAAAGCACCACAGTAGCTCAGGCTGCTTAGGGAGAGACGAGGCCCCAACTCAGCCCTCTGTTGTTCTGAGGAACCCAGCCACTGAGGAGTCTGAGAAAGGCAGCGCTCTAGATATCGATGAGGTCCTTGTCCAGGTGAACAACTTGAAAGAGCCCAGCCGTAGGGACCGTGCCAAGGGCAAAAACCGCACACTGGACAACAGCGATCTGCTCAGACTGTCTGAGAAACCCCTGGTGGAGAAAGAGAGCTTTCTCAGAGCGGCTGGCCTTCGGTCCAGCGGCCATGAGCGCAGGCTTCTTCACTTCTTTAGCGGGATCTTCTTGAGGAAGGACAGTACCTCCACGCCGGTGTGCAGCCCCAGCAACCGTTCCCTGCGCAAGAATGGACTGATGGGCTCTCAGAGGAGGGCCGGCAAGGGCTGCTCACAGTCCAGCACCGAGAGTGTCAATGGCTTCCTGCGGGACGGTAATATATGCTCCTGATTTATTTTATTTATTTATTTATTCGTGATAAATCTTAAATCTTAAAGAATAGGAGTGTGTACCCAGCAGGAACCATTTGGTGAGGGGGGATAAAGTCGACGTGTTTGTTTATTTTGTACACAACAGTGATGTTTAGCTGCCATTCTTTGGAACTGTTTGTGTTTGCATTTCATTACTGTATGTCCAGGCTTAACTTAGTTGCTCCTCCTTTTCTCTCTCAGTCTCTCTTTTATTTTAAAATATCTGTCTGTAGGAGGTAGAGCTACGAGGTACTTTATTAAATGGGCTGTCAGCCTTGTTGACTTTTGTTATCTTTCCTTATGGTTTGTATTTAGACTGTGTCTATTGATCTGCGAGCCTGTGTGTGTAACTGGTTCTTCCTCTTAGTAAGAGGTTGCATTTCTTTGCATTTTTTTCTTTTATAAGAGGAACGCCTAATTTACTAAATGGAACGACCTGAAAAGTGAATTGCCCACTTTACAGTATCGTTTACAGCTCTTTCTCTTTCACCCTCTCTCTATGGTTCCATTTGCATTATCTGTATCGCTGAATGATTTTGGTGACAGCAGGTCACTAGAGATGTCCAGACTAACCCCCCCCCCACCACCACCACCACCACACTGTCTGTGATATGGTAATGTGACAGCTTCTGGCAGATACTTCATATGCTCTGAAAGTGCTCTTAATGAATTACCTGCCTGGGCGTGAGCCAAGGGCCATCTGCTGCCCCCGAGGTGAGCCAGGCTGAGACGCACGTCCTGAAAGACAGGCTGCTCTCGTCTGCTGAGAGATATATTCCTTGTGCCCTGGCTTTTAAAGTAGGATTTCTTCTTCAAGTATGACCTTAAAATGGATTTAAAAATTAGCAAGTTTTTTTTTCCTTTTTCTTTCCTGAGGTCAGACTACAGCTGTGTTGTAAAGCCTGTGACCTGTACGGTGTGTTTGGATTACATGACCCTAAGTGTGTGTGTGGTGTAACATTACCAGTGCTGAGTGGCTGCTTCCACATTCTGCAAATTCTTTAGGCTTTCCTAAAGTTAAGATGTGACTCTCTCTCACACACACACACACACACACACACACACACACACACACACACACAGCCGAAGCACCAGATACCTGATAGCTTTTAATTGTTGATTGTTTTAAACGATGAGCTTTGCTGAAATCCTCAACTAACTGACAAGCTGCATAATAGTTTGATGATTTTATTTTTCAGTCTCAGAGGATGCGCCTTTGTTTAGGCATTGTTCAGTTAAGTTTTTTAGTGCCATGTGTTACTGTGCAGAAGCAGGATGTGAAATAGCGTTCTGTAGTGCGCAGTCAGCACAGCGCCAGCCATCTGCATGGATCAGATCCCGATCCGGATCAGGATTCTTTTGGGCTAAAATTGCGTTATGACTATTATTGTTTCCGTATTGTACAAGCAGTGATGCGCCGATGTTATTGTGTTGCGCTCCCGAGGCTTGTTTAGTACTTTAGCTGTATTTTAAAATATAAAAAAAAATCAGGAGGGTATTCACAGAAGAAAAGGCAGGATGTCGGCAGGTTTCTGGATGTGGAACAGAAAGTCTGTGGCATGTTAAAGTCTGTCTTCTTTTAATCTGCTCGGTGGTTCTGTCAGTTCAGTATGTTCTTGAAGTGGCTGATTAAAAATATCACAGACAGGGTTTTTATGTATGTTTTTTTTGGTTTTGTTTTGTTTCCAGCACCATTTATTATTCTTTATGTTGGAATCTTGCCTCTCTTTTAGCAAAATACTGTCTAAACAAATATTAGGCAAGCTAGGATATATTCCCAAGCTTGTTTTAGCCTCAACAGAGCAACTATATTTATTCATCTTCACTTACACATCATGGGTATCTCCAGGGAGGTGTTTCACCGCAGGAACTGAGCCTCACGTATGTGATGGAGGTCACTTTGCCTCGCATGGGGGGTTTATGGTGTCGGATATGAGTGGCACTTATGGGTTAAGAACAAAGCCAATCCGAAGAACAGTGCACAAATTTTATTAAAAAAAATATTAATTACTGCTTAGCCACATTGTGACCACATGACCAAAGAACTCTTTTTATTATGTGCAATCAGCCAGAAATAAATAAATAAAGAATAAATCCAGGTTTTTTAATTAATTTAAAGAAATTGCACCCATCTTTGTGCTCAGATTGAACTGTATTTTTCTTCTGCAAAAATGTCATATTCACTCTATCTCCAATAAAAACGTCCCATTCGACCAGCCTTTACACATTCTTTACTCAACATGCCTCAACTGTCCAGCGCATAAAACATAGTGTGCATGTAAGGCGAAGCTTAAAAAAAAAAAAAAAAACCCTACCCTAACGAGCCCTCTGTGGCTTGTCCTGGCTGCCGAGCAGAACATAGCAGCAGGACCGTGTAAAAATAATGATCCTTGTAGGAGAGCACGGTATCTCGAGCAATCCCTGTAAAACGCTGCTTTCCATTGTTTTTTCTCTTTTATTTATTTATTTTTATCCCCCCCCACCCAGTCTTTTGCTCAGTAGGTCATGAGTGTGTCGTCCTTGTGCTGCCATCTGACTGTAGACACTTTGGAATGTGAGTGAAGTGAAGTGTAGCGTAGTAGCCATGTTGTTGGGTGGTTTATTCCCTTCAAATGTTCCCCAGTAGAGTTTGGGAAATTTTCACTTGCCTTTTTATCTTTTTTTCACTTATTTTTTTGTCCAAGCATCTAAGAAAAGAACTTTGTGTTGTTTAAAGTATTCATCAGAACAGCGTTGCCACCAATTGGGTCTTCGCCACTACACTGAGGTTGAAGAAACATTTTTGGGATTTTTCTCCTTCTCTCTTTTCAGTTGTCTATAATTTTCAGCAGTTGCTATTTTCAGTCTCGATCACAATCAAGGTGCTGTGAATTGTTCACATAGTTAGCTCAGGCTAATGAGCTCAGACTCAATGTTTTTCTACATTCTTTTTTTCTATTTTGCTCTTGTGCCTTTGCTGTTTAAATAAGCACACAGTAACTTAGGAAGTACACACCCTTCCACTCATAGCTATCTATCTGTCTATCTGTTTATCTAGATGGATAGATGGATTGATTGATTGATTGATTGATTGATGGGCTGAGTGATGTCATAATATTCTTACATAATTAGGAAACTCAGCCTAACCCATCACATGACCCATTACTATACATACCTGTATGCTCAACTTCTACAGTTGAAATCAGTCACGTTGAAATCAGGCATGTGTGGGATTTCAAAAGAGATATGTTACCTGTTAATGAGAGTGTCAGGCGTCTGTGCGTGTGTGTGTGTGTACAGAACATTGTCTTTACCTTTGGTTCAGTCATGTGGGATGAAACGTAAACCAAATTTTTTTCTATTCATTTTCATTTTTGAAAATATGAATATATACATATTTAAAAAAAAAAAAATTTCACATTTCATACACATTTCCATACTTTTTCATTGATTCCATAAAGCTGATTTGCAATAACCATTGTTAACAATGGTTATTGCAAATCAGCTTTATGGAATCAATGGAAAAGTATGGAAATATGTATGAAATATGAGAATTTTTTTTAGAAATTATATTGGCTAGCAAGGAGAAATCCTCAAAACACATAAAAGAAATAATAATTTATTTATAAGTTTTACCCCCGCTAAAGTCTAACAAGAATGATTTGTACAATTTCTTGGTGCAGGAAATCATCGCCCATTCTGCTAGAATTTCTCTCCTCTTAGCTTATTCCTCATTCAGCTTGTGGTTAATTAAGCAGCAAGCTTGTCAGTACAGGGATCAGCGCGGTCCCTGTGGATTACCACTTGTCCCTGATCCAGATAGTCCTCGCTCTTACGTTATTCCCCGAACGTACCATAAACAGACTCGATACAAAAATGACTGGAAAAGAAGCTGAGAAGACGAGAGCTTTAGGTGTTTTAAGAGGAAGATGCGTGAAGCTCTGTGGAAGCTGTGGTGCTGTTCTGAGGTCAAGCGAGTTCTTACGTACTGACATGATGAAATTAAGGTCAGTGGATGAGTGTGTGTATTAGAGAGAGAGAGGGCATGGCTAGATTAGGGCTGCTGTGCATGCTCAGGGGAGAGACAGATGCTGGGCAGCAGGAAGCGGGAGGGGGTGGGGTGGTGCTGGTGCTGGAGGAGTTTAATGCATTTCTGGTTTCATGCTAAATTTACACCCCTGACAGTGGGGTAAGTTCCAGTTTAAAATATTTTCTGTGAACGTAAATGACTGGTGCGAAGATTGATAGTTTTTTTTTTTCTTTCAGCACATCAGTTTCTCTATAATGAGGCTGTATTAGGCTTGTGCAAGCTTCTGCGACGATCCCCAGTGACATTTTAATGTTATCGCAAAGGATGGAGATGGTGGAAATCTTTGAATCAGTTTTTCATTCATTCATCCGGCGTCTATATCGCTTAATTGTTAAGTGTTATGTGTTTTTTTTTTTTTTTTTTTAACTGTTCTTTATGATTAATTAGTTTTATGATTAATTATTTTTTTAAACCCGAAAATGTCACACTTAGTTATACACTTCCAATAATAACACTTTCCACCTTAATTACGTCCTACGCTTTTGAACGTTATTTTACCAGTAGAATAAACCATATGAGGTTTTAAATGTGGGGAAAAAAAAAAAAAAAACACTTCGTAACTCTCACCTGCCAGGTATGGGGTAAAAGGTCAACATGGCCGTTACAAAAGCAGTTCATAGCCCGAGAGCCGTTGTCAGTTGCTGCTTTGCATGGTTGTCTGGCTAAGTGGCTTTTTGATTCTGCATGCCCTCAGGACTGAGTGCAGGGTTTGTGTTTATTTTATCCTGTTTTTTTCCAAAAAGATTAGCTAGGTTATCATAGACTAAGATGGGAAAAGGGTAAAAGGGAAAAAGTGTGGGGTTATTTGTGAATATTCTGGGTGGGAATGTTGAAACAAGGTGGGTGTGCCGGTGTCGATTGGGCCTCTGGAGTTTTTTGGACAACTGATACGAAGAAGAAAAGAGGAAGAAAGATCCACACTGTTCAACCTGGGCACTTCATCGTACGACAGTGCAGCGTAAATTCACAGTATATATGAGAGCTGAATTTTAGGAGATTTCAAGGCCGCCTTGTACTGGCAGCCTACAGGAATGTTAAAATCTGTAAAGAACAGCTGGCACTCCTCCTCCTCATCTTGGCTGCCAGCCTCTCTATGATTTGTAATAACGGTAAGAAGAAGGAAAAAAAGGTCCAAGCCCAATCCTAGCTTCTCAGTCTTTGCATGTCTTTGTGCATGACATTGTGGCCTGTTTGCACTCAGGCATGCAGATGGAGCAGCTCATAATCATCTCTCAGAGTGGAAAATGTGTCGGTCAGACGTGCCTGGTCTGTGGGAAGCAGAAGTGGCCTTGAAATAGCTCCAAAGCCCAGAGGAATCTAAGCTTCCCCTTAACGTCCAGTTATGTTGTTTTCTCACCAGGACTTGAAGCTAAGCTTTTTCATTTTTAGGCAGGTGGTTAGGGTGCTGCTGCTTTTTCTCCCTGAGTAACCAGCTTGCAGTTTCTGCGCAGCCGAGCTGATCCACACATTCCCACAC
Organism: Clarias gariepinus; assembly: GCF_024256425.1. Lineage (NCBI taxonomy): Eukaryota > Metazoa > Chordata > Actinopteri > Siluriformes > Clariidae > Clarias > Clarias gariepinus. The sequence goes on from NC_071105.1 coordinate 30,523,268, forward strand.
ATCTAAGCACTTTCCTGTGACTCCTTCTTTTTCTCTCTCTCTTTACCACTTTTTCTCTCCCACTCTCTTTATTTTTGCATGGTGTGTTTTTGAGTTTGCCTGCTCATCAGTCCATCCGTTTCATTAGCAGGTGTGTTAACATTTTTTTTGTCAGCTGCAGGAGCTGAGCTCCCAAAGCAGCTGTGCTTTAAGGCAGAATTCTGCGACGTTTCCAGTAATTGTTCCTAATGCGTGTAGGGAGCCGTCACAAGATGAGGTGCTTATTTCTCAGGCTGTCAATTGGACTGTTTCGCACAAAAACCACAATTGTAATTTAATTAGCCGAGGGTCCAGTAATAAAAGTTTCAGCTGTGTGGGTTTTGTTACCTGTAAAATTGCTACCAGGAAGTGTAGCAATGCATGAAATACATGGGTGACTGGCCTAGGTGTGAGTGGGTCCACTGCATTCCCTCCCGTTCACCCTGACTCTCCTGACCACCCACTCCATCACACAGTCTGACCGATCCGATTCTCTTTAGCAGAAATTACAGCCCGAGTTGCCTCACAATCTGATTGGCCAATGCATTGTGTGTTAAAGTAATAATTATAGATAAATTTGATTAAGAAATCTACAAATATATATATATATAATTTTTTTAACCACATGCCATGTGATGCAGAAATGCTTTTCTGTTTTTAGAAAAATACAAGATATGATGAGACTCTTTTATCTTTTATATTTGATAGGACACTGAAATGATGCCGACTCAAGCTCTTGTTTTTGTTTTTATCACCTGGAAGAGCTTCTGAAAGTGCGTGCTTCGAAAGCCTATGCAATGTCCTGCTGTGTGATATATATATTTTTTGTTTATTTATTTTGGTCTCCAGACATCATACTGTCCATCACAAGCTGATTTGCAGATCTGGACCCCTAGTGTAGCAGTACAGGAGAGTGGGAGTGCTCCTCAGTCTTAGATGATTGTCTTGTTGTCCAGGTAGCTTTGGGTCGGTAAGACCGCTTTGGCTTCCTTGTGAACTTTAGGACAAAGAAGGTGTGATGATCTCAGGACAAGGTCATCTGATGTTTAAATCAGGTCCCTCTTTATCATTCGACACTGGTAGCCTGGTCACATGGGAGGGAATGTGAATGTGTGTATGTGCAGAGGGGAAGGGTGTTCCAACGAGGCTGCTGACCCAGAACAATTTCCTTTCTAGTCTTCATGTGGAGGGCTTCCTGATTTATTTATTTTTTTTATGTTTTTTTTTCCACTGCTTCTCCTCCCCCAGTGTGGTGGGTGGTTGAGTCCTGGGGCAAGCCTTGGCCCCGATATGTGTGTTTCTGTCACAAGGACAATAGGCCAACTGAGTGACTGCCGGCGGCGAACTAATGACTGCCATCGGGCCAGTGTGGGGATCGTTTCCAGAAGCCCCCACAGGCCCGTGTGTGTGCCGTGACTGTGGTGTGTGGTGTCTGTTTTTGTGTGTCGGGAGGCGGAGATGAAGCTAATATAAATATTCATGGCCATTTGCTGTTTTCAATGGATACATTTACATCCTCAGTGATGTGTACAAAAAGTTACATTTACAACACAAATCGTGTCTTGTCTTGAATCCTAATTTTTTTTCTCGTTATACCATTGTTTATCTGGATGATTTCTCATTCCGCATACATAAGCACTAGGTTCACAACATCACCCAGGCTTTTTCTAGCTGCGGTTTTTATGTGTGTGTGTGTGTGTGTGTGTTGGACAGATGTGCTGTTTTGTGTGTGTGTGTGTGTGTGTGGGTGTGTAATAGTGTTCTCTCTCTGGTCTTGTATGTAAAAGAACTAGCATGACAGGTTTTCAAAGACGTATATCTAACTCCCCAAAGCGTCGAAGCTCCGTATCAATTAAATCCAGCGCTCATGTGCGTGTCATCGTCCCGCTATAATCCCGTACGGATGATGGATCCAGCCTTAATTACTTAGATGAAGTCTATTGTTTTGCTTTTTGATTAAGCCACAGCTGTAGATTGGTGTAGCATTAGCATATAAGGCCTTATCGCAGTCTCCGGCGGATTTGCATGTGCATGTGTGTTTGTTCAGCCGAGATAAGACGTTGGGACGTTAGTAGCCCAGCCGGAGTGTAGCTATATAGAGGCTCAGCTTGTGCCCCGACGGCGCGCAGACAAATGAACAGCAGAAGCATTGAAGGGAGGGAGGGGGGGTGAATAAATGAGTGCGGGGTGCCAGGCTGACTGATGAGGGCTCAGCAAAGGCCGTGCCGATTTGTCATACCGAGCCTCTCGTTAATTCACCATTAGACACGCACACACACACCTCCTGCTTCAGGACGCTGCTTGAATGTGTAGCCTTCAAACTTGAACCCCTCAACCACCCAACACGGGGGTTATTATTTATTTCGTCTTTGGGAGTCCATACACACAGCCTAGCTAAAGCTTTGTTTAAAATTTTACTTTTTTTACTTGAGTGTTGATCCCAGGGAATAAACCGGACCTCGGTTTGTGTCTCTGCCGCTTTATTATTTTGTGCTACATCAAATCTCGCTGTGTCCAGTTCTTACGTTTGTACCCAGCATTAGGGTTGTTGCCATGTCAGTGGAAGTCATAGTGAGCAGTGTAGTTCTGTCTGCTGTATACACAGCTTTTTTTCTTCCCCCTCCCGCCCTCTTCCTTTAAATCCCCAGTTCAGTTACCCTGACTCCAGAGGTTCTCACCCCTTTTGTTCCTGGCTGTGACTTTCACAGCCCTTTTCCCTCTGGACGCACCTTAAATCATCCTGCATCAACCTGCAGCAGGAATCACAGACTCCCCTGCAGCCCTTCAGCTGTGTAATCGGTTTTATGTTGTGAACATGTAACAATACTATGTTAATAAATTTATTATACACATCACTCTATTGAAAGCACAGACAAACATGTAGCGCTGACCAGAACTAACATGAACGGCGGTCTGTGTTTTGTCTGGCTTTGCAAATGTCTTTTTATTTTTTATTTTTTTGGTTGCCTTTTTTAGCTTATGCATGACCTGTTCTGATACTGCTAGCAAATTAATGAGACATTTAAAAATGAAGGAAAAAAATTAAATTAAAAAGTTGTATTATGTTTTTTTTTAAGCTTGATTGAAGCTGTTGTCTTTTAAGTTGTAAAAATCTTACAATCTTTCTTTATTCCCTTAAAATAATATAGACCATTACAGTATTATGTTTTATGGGTTTAGGATTTTTGTTTTAGAGTTTTTCCTCTTGTCTTTGATGCAGATGCATGGAGGGAGTGTCGTTTATAGGTGAAGGCTGTCGCGTGATTTACAGCAGCGGTGTGACTGAACGTGTCAGATTGTTATTGACTCTTATTGGAGGAGGACTCTGAATGTCACATCACTCTTCAGTTTGCTCCAGGAATAGAACAAAAAAAAAAAACGGCTGCTGAGAGAAAGTGTGTGTGTGTGTGTGTGTGTGTTAAAGAAGCTGAATTTATTGTCAGTACTTGATATTATTATCCTCTTTTTTTTCTCCCCAAGTTTCAAGAAGTAGTCTAAATAAGCAAACTCCCCTTTATTATCGTGTTTCCTCTCTCTCTCTCTCTCTCTCTCTCTCTCTCTCTCTCTTTCCTTTCTCCTCCATCTATGGCATGTGAAAGGTGGAAGCCGAGGTGTGATGTCTCTTTCTTCTCACTGGGCTGTTAGACTGGCACTAAGTGGCATATAGAGAGGCAACCGGGCTCCTGTCCAGGCTTCAACTGCCTTTTAGCTTCCTGCCATGACTGCGCTAATGAGGGTCGGTCACACTCATCTCCTGAGACAGCACTGCACTGTCTTCCGCATAATTATTACCGAGAGGGTCCATGTGGCTTTGAAATGAACGAGTCATTGAGTTGGCTTAGTGATGTTGGTTAGCTGTGTGTGTGTGTGTAAGCAGGTGTTTCAAGTGCAGTGGATACAAAGAACAATGCATTGTGTTGACATACATTTTGTGCCACAGCTGGCTTTCGTATAAAAGCAGATCGTCCATGGGCAGGTTCATATTAAAGCTAATCACAGCCTTGTAGATCCGGCTGACCTACACTACCGCTCAAAAGTTTGTGATCACTCACAACGTCTTTGTTTTTTGTTTAGTGATTTTTTTTTTTTACATTTTACAACAATATTGGGGATTTCGATGAAATTACACATAAGGAATTAGGCAATTGTATAGCAACAACAAGTCAGTTGTTATTTTAAAACACAGAGGTCAGTTGTTCTGGAATAGTTCTTGCAAGAACAGTATTGTCAAGTGCATTTGCAAAACTCTTTAAATCACCATTCTAAAGACCTTGCCAGGATAGCAGGACTAAAACTTAGCTCTGCTGCAGAAGAGAAGTTTATTTAGGGTCACCAACCTCACCAGTTAACAAACAGCACCTTGGATTAGAGATGTTATAAAGCTTTACAGATCATGAATAGCAAATGCATCTCGACGTTAACTGTTCAAACGAGATTATTGCTTATTTTAGACGCCTTTAGCATAACTTTACAATGTGGAATAAAATAAAAATCAGGAACAACCATGGAGTTAGAAAATTATCTAAAACTTTTGTGCGGTAGTGTACACATCATCGACTTGATCTATTGATCTACATCATCTAAGGCAAATAGGAAGCGAAGGCAAGCTTTTCATACGAGAAGTTTATAACTCCAGCTGAAATCTGCACTTCTCTGCTTCATCACTTGAATAGGCTGTGTAGTTGTTACTGCCGTGTAGTTGTATGTTTTAAGAGCTGGACAGACTGTTTAAAGTTGCCCTAACGTGTGTAATAACAGGAACTTGTTTAGAAACATAAAAGGTAGCAAAAAGAATTAGGTTCACAAAGAAATAAAAGAAGTGTAAATGTTGACAAAACACTGCGGTGGAAGTGGAAAAACAAAAAGTGCTATTGATGACCTTGCTAATGACTGAGTCAGTACCATCTCTAGTACTTTGTGTTTTGTTTCTTCCTATGGCTTTAGCGGTCTAGGTGTCGTTGCGCGAAGCCGAAGTGCTATGGTGTTATCTCCATCATGTTATCTCCATCATGTGTCTGCATGATGCCAAGCCACTTTACCTTGTGTGTATTTGAGCGTGTTCCCCCCCACCCCTTTTCTTTCCCCCAGCTCTTTTCCTGGCATTGTTGAGGATGTGGTTAAGGACATGCGGCTGAGTGGGTGTGTGAGACGTTCATTGTTTGTTGACCACGTGTCCCTGTGTTTTATTAGTAGATTAATAAGGCGCTCAGCAGCGTTAAAAGTGAAAGTTTATTTAGCCCTCCCTCCCCCCCATGTGCTTTACTCACGGGACAGAGCGATGTCTCTTTATGTTTCTGTGCGGCATGTGAACTGATCTTCCTCCGCAGTTTCATTGCTCTGTACTCACGATGTTATATATTTTTGTTTTTTGTTGCCAGCTAGAACAGCAGATAAAAATAAAATCTGCTCCCAGGTTGAAAGATGTCTTTTTATTCATAGTGCAACACTAAGAATTGACAATCACGGATTATTATTTATATATATATATATATATATATATATATATATATATATATATTATCCATGGCTTGTACTAGTTGTAGTAATGTCAGTCGGTCTTGTAATTGAAAAAAAAAAAAAGCACATGGACACCTTTACTTGACAAAGTCGAGTTTTTAATTCAGAAACAATTAACTCTTCCCCCACCCCTTTTTTCGTTCTTTTAAAAAAAAAAATTTAAATGTTAAATACTCTAAATTTGACAGATTTTTCCAAAATTTACCCCAGTCTCTAGAAAATGAAACAAAACGAATACAAGTCTGCAACCTACAGGGTCGGAGTGTGGTGCAGAACATTGACAGCATTTTAATGCATATTGAATACTTTTTAGAAATGCTTAAAGCCTCTAAGAAATATATAAACTGCCTGAGGCCAATCAGACAGCGAACATGCGTTCTACTGCACTGCTTCGACTCGAGTTGAGTTGAATTGACAGTCTGCCGAAGATTCACAGCTCTATGCCATTTCCTGTTTTCTTAAAAATAGTGTTTCAATTAGGTTTTTCATTAAAATGTAAGGCATTTTAGAGGCTACCTCATTTAGTTTTATCGCATATCAGCTTTTAATGCCATTAAAACAAAAAAGTTTTGGTTAAATGGGATTAAGATGAGAGGATTTAACTGGGGTAATCATCAGGAATGCTCCTGTTTATAGCGCACACTTAATATGAGATAAGGTTAGATAAAGTGTTGTCTGTTGTAGGCATGAGCATTGAACAGCCTTGAGTGGTTTCTCTCGTAACTCTTAGTGGATGAACGACTCTATCACTTAACTTTCTATCAAGTAATGATAATTAGAGCTGGTGTCCGTGTACTGCGTAAACCTGACCGTGTAAGACCTGGATCACTGTCTGGATAACAAACTATATAGTAAACAAACAAGCGAGGTTTGGTTTAAGAGAAACTGTGAAGGTGTATACATATTTAATTCTTACAACTAAGCCCTGAATGATTAACAATTTAACAGTTGGAGTTTTACACACACGCAATAATCAGTTTGTGTTGGAAAGCAATACAGACCTGTTTTTAGTCTAGATGTTTGTTTTCTCTATCAGGTTAGGTTTGCAAGTGTGTGTGTGTGTGTCCTTTCAACAGTACGTAATCCTGCCACGTCGTCCATCCTCTGTTGTATGTGAGTGTGTATGTGTCGGTTAATCTTGTCCCGCTGGTTAAGGCTAACTTCTTCTGGTAACACACAGTTCCGGGAAGTGGCTGTACATGTTTTATAGAAACTCATATGTCAAAGTACAAGCCTACAAAAAAGATGCAAGCCAGTGTTAGTTACCGTGCGGAGGGAATACCGCTATGAGAAAAGTTTAAGATAAAAAAAACCTCACTGTTTATTATATTGTTTATTACTATACTAATTAAAAAGTGGCATGTATGATGGAGTCTGTACTGTGAATTACAGAAGAAGAAAAAAAGATCAGGATTGGCCAGTATCGATATCGGCTAGTCAAACTTTAGACTCTAAACTCGGTATCGGGTGAGAAAAATGCCAACCGGTGTAGCATTAGCAAAAAGCTTTCAGTAGCATGTTTAGCCTTACAGACTTATTCGAGTACTGTGTCTGCATATGTGTCTGCTATAGACAAATTTAAAATTAGAGAAGGTCGGCTTTGACGTAGTTTAAGGTAATGAATTTGGCGTAGAAGTTTGGAGTTTTTTCAGTTGTAGGCTGTTTTAAAAAACAACAACAAATTTAATCTGAATTGTCAGGCTTCTGTAATGTTAATGATAGCTAATGCCACTAACATCCATTAGTGTGTAGATGGGAAATGATGCATTTAATGTTAATGATAATAGACTCCAATCTAGTCAGAGGGAGGAAATCAGTCAGACATCCATAGCCTGGGCCGTCACAGGAGCTTATACCGTGTAAAGTGTCTGATTCATGAATGCGAATGATGTTCATTGCTTCGGGAACAAGCCTCTGCGCATCAGTCTCTTTTTTACATGTTATTTATGAGAGATGCATCCAAATTTTTGCGAGCGCTGCAATGCTCATTACACTGCATGTTTAAGGTTGTCGGTAAAAAGTGTAGTGCTTAGTAGGTGTTTTTTTTTGTTTGTTAATTTTTAAGTGTGCCTACTTTTCATTTTAAACCACCATTTCCAGGAACCCATTACATGATATTGAACGATCCAGTTGCCTTTAAGCACACCGACTTGCTGATTTTCTAGCAATTCTCAGCATCAAAGCTGCCATTAGAGTCGTGTGACTTAATCGATCATTTTCTAGTCCATTCAACAAAACCGAATTACTCATTTTACATTTACATTTGGCAGACGCCCTTATCCAAAGCGACTTATATTTATTTATTTATTTTTTATCTCATTACACATCTGAGCAATTGAGCGTTAAGGGCCTTGCTCAAGGGCCCAACAGTGGCAACTTGGTGGTAGTGGGGTTTGAACCTGGGATCTTCCGAACCGTAGTCCAGTACCTTAACCACTGAGCTAACATCTGACCCTTTTTACATTACATTACTTGGGTAAACTCTCAAATGTTAAGTTGTCTAATTCCTTAAAAAATATTGAACAGCGTTTGCAGAAAATCCAATCCGCTTCTATTTTGTGCAAATTCTCGCATTTTTAGAGTATCGACTACTTTATATTTTTATATACATTTATATTAAAAACTATTATATATTAATATATAGTTTATATTACTGACTAGCAGATAGGAAAAGATTACTGCTTTGCACAAGATGTGACATTTTAACAGTCTACAGTCTACTAGATGCTTTTAACAGTTTTAATAAAAAAAAAAAATTGTAAGCAATAAGACTTTATTGAAAAAACATGCCAGCGCTTAAAAATTTATTGTCTCAAGCTAACAGTCTTCGTATCACACAGCTCTATAAACCACCCTTTTAAAAAACTCACTCACTTATTCACTCACCGTATATACCACTTTATTCTGTATACAGGGTCGCAGTGGTCTAGAGCCTATTACGGGAGAGGTGTACACTCCGGATGGGCACTTGAGGCACACTGAGGCGGGGGTTCTAAAAGGCCCATTTCATTTTAAGAAACCTCTTACACAATATTGAGTGATAAAAGCACAAGCTGGCAAATTTGATTTCTCCAGCAAGTCTTGTGTGTGTGTGTGTGTGTGTGTGTGTGTGTGTGTGTGTGTATATGTGTATATGTATATATATATATATATATATGTATATATATATATATATATATATATATATGTATATATATACAGTGGTGTGAAAAACTATTTGCCCCCTTCCTGATTTCTTATTCTTTTGCATGTTTGTCACACTTAAATGTTTTTGCTAATCAAAAACCATTAACTATTAATCAAAGAGAACATAATTGAATGCAAAATTCAGTTTTTAAATGATGGTTTTTATTATTTAGGGAGAAAAAAAATCCAAACCTACATGGCCCTGTGTGAAAAAGTGATTGCCCCCCTTGTTAAAAAATAACTTAACTGTGGTTTATCACACCTGAGTTCAATTTCTGTAGTCACCCCCAGGCCTGATTACTGCCAGACCTGTTTCAATCAAGAAATCACTTAAATAGGACCTACCTGACACAGAGAAGTAGACCAAAAGCACCTCAAAAGCTAGACATCATGCCAAGATCCAAAGAAATTCAGGAACAAATGAGAACAAAAGTAATTGAGATCTATCAGTCTGGTAAAGGTTATAAAGCCATTTCTAAAGCTTTGGGACTCCAGCGAACCACAGTGAGAGCCATTATCCACAAATGGCAAAAACATGGAACAGTGGTGAACCTTCCCAGGAGTGGCCGGCCGACCAAAATTACCCCAAGAGCGCAGAGACAACTCATCCGAGAGGCCACTAAAGACCACAGGACAACATCCAAAGAACTGCAGGCCTCACTTGCCTCAATTAAGGTTAGTGTTCACGACTCCACCATAAGAAAGAGACTGGGCAAAAACGGCCTGCATGGCAGATTTCCAAGGCACAAACCACTTTTAAGCAAAAAGAACATTAAGGCTCGTCTCAATTTTGCTAAAAAACATCTCAATGATTGCCAAGACTTTTGGGAAAATACCTTGTGGACCGATGAGACAAAAGTTGAACTTTTTGGAAAGTGCGTGTCCCGTTACATCTAGCGTAAAAGTAACACAGCATTTCAGAAAAAGAACATCATACCAACAGTAAAATATGGTGGTGGGAGTGTGATGGTCTGGGGTTGTTTTGCTGCTTCAGGACCTGGAAGGCTTGCTGTGATAGATGGAACCATGAATTCTACTGTCTACCAAAAACTCCTAAAGGAGAATGTCCAGCCATCTGTTCGTCAACTCAAGCTGAAGCGATCTTGGGTGCTGCAGCAGGACAATGACCCAAAACACACCAGCAAATCCACCTCTGAATGTCTGAAGAAAAACAAAATGAAGACTTTGGAGTGGCCTAGTCAAAGTCCTGACCTGAATCCTATTGAGATGTTGTGGCATGACCTTAAAAAGGCGGTTCATGCTAGAAAACCCTCAAATAAAGCTGAATTACAACAATTCTGCAAAGATGAGTGGGCCAAAATTCCTCCAGAGCGATGTACTGTAAAAGACTCGTTGAAGTTATCGCAAACGCTTGATTGCAGTTATTGCTGCTAAGGGTGGCCCAAACAGTTATTAGGTTCAGGGGGCAATTACTTTTTCACACAGGGCCATGTAGGTTTGGATTTTTTTTCTCCCTAAATAATAAAAACCATCATTTAAAAACTGCATTTTGTGTTTACTTGTGTTATCTTTGACTAATAGTTAAATGTGTTTGATGATCAGAAACATTTTGTGTGACAAACATGCAAAAGAATAAGAAATCAGGAAGGGTTAGTTATAGGGTTAGAATAGTTTTTCACACCATTGTATATATGTGTGTATATATATATACACACACACACACACACACACACATACACTAGAGCTGTAATCGGGCCTTAAAAGTTATGCCCGACAGGGCCCGAGCCCGACAAGTACATTTTGATTGACAACCTTTTAAAATCCCGAACTCGTTTACAGCCCGACATTATTCAAATGTGCGCAAGCACACAGTTCTTTTGCCTTTGGTCAAGAAAGTCATTTGTACATGTTTAAACATAATTTATTTATGACTAACATACAGTATAAGCTACAGGCAACTTGGAAGTTGGAACAAAAAAAAAAAAACTCCTCACCATCCATTTTCGCATTTCTCTCGCGCTAATCAAAACGCATCACATGACCGCTCATTTACCGCGCAAGTGCGAGCCTGCCCCGAGCCCGTGTAAAATTATATTAATTAAGCCCGAACCCGTCAGGTCCTGGCAAAGATCTTTAGCTCTAACACACACACACACTGACTGTTACACACATCCCAGGTTTTCTCCCCAATTTCGAATTGGCTCTTCATTAGAGCACTCCCCCATCAAGGCTACAACTCCTCTTCGAAGTGCTCGTTCGACGTACTCTGAGGACAGTGCTATTCGCTCCTTCCACTTGTGTGAGCTCACAAGACACCCATGATTGTCCGCGATTGAGGCGATTGACCCCTACACTGCCTCTTATCCTCCCACCTTTAAGAAAACTCCCTCAAACAGCTCTCACTACGCTTCAGACTTCAGGAATCACACGGGATTCGAGTTTGCACTCTCTAGGGGATGGGGCGAGCTCGTTAGTGCTGCGCCACTCTGGGTGTTTGTAGCATGTAGACCATATTGAAGAGACGTACAATAACTATACAGACTATAAGTCTTCTGTCCTCTCTGCTGCTCTGCTACATAATTGGATCCAAGCTCAGATAGATGAGGTCTTATAATTTAGACTTTGGTATTAAATGAACGCTTTTAAAATCATCTACATCAATATGTTTGACCAGCATTGTTTAGACCCCAAACACACCCCTTCTTGCTGGTTCATTAGCCCTGCCGTGTAAACTCCTGTCTTGGGAATGTGTGCGTGGGTTTGTGTACGTCTGGTGTTTTGGTATGCAGCTGTGGGTTTCATTGAAATGTGAGGGTGTAATAAGGTACTTTGTTTTTGCAGCCTACCAAGTCAGACATGTAAACATGCCTCCAAGAGCAGATTAAACAACCTTATGCTAGCAGGTGTGAGGCTCTTCTAGTAGTCCTTAGCCTGACATTACTGTGCAGCTAAATACAGAAGAAGTTTGTCGCATGTACATTACAGCACATAGAAACTTGTCAGGAAATGGGGTTACAGTGTAGAGTCAGTCGTGATGACATGATGCCGATCCTCCCCCCCAAAAAGTGTAAATTCCGGTTAAAATATACTTCTTGCTCATAATAATTTGTTAAACCATCACATAACTGAATACAAAGGAGTTAAGTGTGTAGAGCGGTGTTATTGATGACCTGCAGCTTGAAATGTATGTCCAAGTGACTTGGCTGTACGATACTGTGCAAAAAAGTCTACACCCACCCCTCATTTCTTCATATCCTGTTAAATAATGTACATCAAATAAAGAAATTGGAACAAATGTTTTTGTGACAGGCTGCCAAGTGCCTATAGGTTGGTTGTTTATGTAACAACCTCAGCAGAAACCTCATTTCCCCTCTCGTCTGTTCCAGCCACTCAGCATTCAGCATCAGCACTATACTAATCACCGGCCTGATCATCTGTCATCACCAGCACCTGTTTCTCACCGGTTTATTCCTTAACTTAGTTTTTTTATGATTCATAGATAACTGTGTGGCTTAAAAAGCAAGTACATTCCCCTCAAACTGCTCAGGTAAAGGCACTGGACTAAAAAACGAGAGCCAGATTCTTCATGAAGCCTGGAAAACTGTTTCTCAAGACTATATTAAACATTTGAGAAGAAACGAGGTATTGCTCAAGACTTTTGTACAGTACTGCATCTGAACTCCACGTTCACGTATTTACAGCCGCTTCACTTCTTCGTGTTTTTCAAAGTTAAAGTGAGACACGTGAGAGTTTCTTCCCTGTGTTATTTGTAGATTGTGAATTTTGTGGATATTACCTGTGGGGCTTTGGGAGTGTGATCAGTCACGTGATGACGCTGATGACTTTACACATACTGTAATAACGTCAGGGAACAGAAGCAAGAAAATGCGACGGAAAATCAGCAGTATCTGTCTCCCTAGCTCATTTTCTCTGTCTCCGTCTCTGTATTGCTATCTTCTTCTTCCTCTCTGTGCTACAGATTTGTTTTAGGAAAATAGCGGAAGGTGGAAAATGAAGCCAAGATTTTAGAGGAAGTGGAAAAACTCTACTGCCTGTGGTGTTTATCTGTCTGCACAGATGTCTCATGTAGCTGTCAACTAAATTTGCAGTTAAAAAAAAAAAAAAAGTTAAATTTTTTTTTTACATTTTATTTCTAATCTAATGTCTCAGGAAAGTGAAGATAAAAGTTGAGGAAAAGATTGCAAAATATACGCTTGTCAACTAGCATCGCAGCTAACTATTAAGTTTTAATGGACACACCTGTCAGTTATTTGTTTATCCATTGGTGGATTATTGTAACGGTTATTTTCACAATTAATATGGTGAATAATATTTTCTAGATGGGATGTTGATGCTTTTGTTAACTTGCCAATAAATGACTTAAATATTAGTAAAAATAATAGAAGAAATAGATACATAATAACTAACTTTTATAATGAATTTGTAAAACTTTTATAATTTTTTATTGCAGAAGCGTTTTTTCCCTCCCCCACATAAAATGTGTCCAGAATTAATAAATGGGTCTAGCAGCAATGTGCGGATGCAATGACAGATTTTATGTAGAAATTATCTTAAAAAAAAGACTTACACTTAGTTTTGCCTATTCTTCAGGCACAAAATAAAATCAGCAGCATTTTAACATTAAATACATGAACAATTTATGAAAGTTTCAAAGTTTAAATTTGACCTAAAGATGCTTTGATTTATCCGGTGCAGTCCTCATTAGGAAAGCTGATGTTCTCCGTGTTCTGACACTAATGACCAAAGTTGTGTAACATGTTGGGGATTATTTACTTCAGAAGCAAGAGCCGATTATTATTACAAGGAGTGTCCAAGTCAAACCAGGACTTGTGATAAAATTTCTCGTGAATGAAGCCATTATAAGTAATTAATGTCTACAGAAGAGTTCAAGCACAGTGCGGTGATGAGTATTTTGGCTGCAGTAGAATATTTAAATGGTGCTAACGTTTAAACGAAGCCCGTACGTCCATAAATACAGATCCATGCCGAGGTGCAGTCATTCTCATGAACTATCAGTGTGTGGAACGCGTGATCTTTAAAAATCGATGGATGATGTCAAATTTTCCGAGGTGTTCAGAAATTCATCATGGCATGGTAACCTAGTCAGCCAATTCACAGATAAGATAGTTTGCATGAGGAAAAAAATGGGAGAAACAGGGTTTTACAGCGGTGTTGAAGGCGCTCAGGTTTCACTGTAGTTTCTGACCTTTAGACCTCTCATCCTTCCCTTAAACAATAAACCAGATTTTACTATTTCACATGCAATTTAATTTTGTAGATTTTTCTTATTAAGCAATATTAAGCGCATAGCATAGTGTGTGCGTGTGAGTGAGAGAGAAAGATACTTCTGCTGTTTGGCCGGTATCCATGGTGCACCAGTCAACTTCCACTCTAACCCAGTCAACTTCCGCACACACTGTATCCCTACTGCCTGTTTCTCACTGACGCTTAAAATACATCCACTTCTGCAGATGTTTTGTTCCCCCTCTCGCTCTTCCGTTGGTCCCTGTGTCTGGCGCATGTTTGAGGAAGAGCAGATTTGTCCTGTTCAGCACACGCACACATATCAGAGTCACATAAACACGCAGTGCGATAACGCCTACGCCGTGTAACACCATCGGGAGCGGGCTTTAAACAGTTTTGTGATTTCCCAGTTTTACACAGACGCTAATGAACGAGCGAGTCGGCTGAGCACAGCATCGGGTAATCAACACTAAAGTCCTGATAGACTTGAGTCTCTCCGAGAAATGGACTTGTGTCTTTATGGTGTAAAGTGTGGCGGCTCTGCAAGTGTACCGAATCCAAACGTACATTTTTGTTTCTATATTCTTGAACGCACATTTTCTTGTCGTGTTACATGAGGTCTGGAAATCGTGTTCAATCAGAAAGAAACTTAAACATCTTTAACCATCTGCGTTTTGGATTTGGATGTAAGATGTACCATGATTGGCCGACGTGCTATATGTCTATATGGGACATGTTATCAACCAATCACAGCACGTGTGTGAGGGTGTTATACAAACAAGTCACCTTTGACTTTGATATACCTTTTGATTTAATTATTCGCAACCTAAAAGTGGGAAGTTTTTTTTAGCTTAATTTTACATAACATCTTGGAAATTTTAAGTGTCCAAATGTGGGTGCAAAACTGGCAAAAGATGATGCTTTACGAGAAGAGGGACAAAGAAAAAACGAGACTGTGTATATTTCTGATAATGATAATGAACTAGAGATTGAGATCCAGTTCACAACAGTTTAATGTTCAAGAGTAATTCTCATTGTAGTAGTGACTTTTTTGAACTGGTAATTTTCATGCAGATCTAAATGTGCGTGTTTTCACAAAGAATACATTCCTGGGCAGGAGCAGAGGCTCGGATCTTTACTCCTACACTAATGTGCAAAAGTGTGGAACTACCATGTGTTTTTTTTTTTCAGATTAAGTTACATTAAATGATGTGCATTTGATTAAAAACAGGGAACAAATGTTTTACTGCAGAGTGCCTAAAGGTACAATTTAAAAGGTGGGTGTTTGTTACAACCTTAGCAGCAACCTCATTTCCCCTCTCATCTGTTCCAACCATTCAGCATCTCCGGTGTACTAATCACCAACCTAATCATCTGTTTCTCACTGGTTTATGCCTTAATGGTTTATGCCTTAATGTTTTAGGATGTTTTTTTTTGTACTTGAATGATTAATAGATCACTGCAAACTCTCACAAACAAAAACATTCCCCTAAAACTGCTCAGGTACAGCGACTTGACTGAAAACCAAATAAAAAAAAATACAAGAAAAATCTGATTGTAAAATTTTGTAGGCAAAATAAAAGAAATATTGGATGGCCCAAGACTTTTGCTCGGTACTGCATCTGAACTCCATGTCCACTTATGTTCTGCTGCTTCCTTTTTGTGTTTTTCTGAGTTAAGGTGTGACACGTGAGAGTTTCTTTCCCGTGTAATTTGTAGATTGTGATTTTTGTGGATATTACCTGTGGGGCTTTGGGAGTGTGATCAGTCACGTGACAACGATAATGACTTTATTCATTCTGTGAACAGAAGAAGGAAGAGGCGATGGAAAATCAGTAATTTAAAAACAGTTTGTGTAAGCATTATCGGTCTGTCTCCGTCTTTTTCTCTTTCTTAGACTACAATGCAAGACTACATTAAAAAATATAGGAAGCGAGATGTGAAGAAATTAGTGGCTCAAGAATTTTGCACAGTACCGTACCTCAGCTCATTACCATTTTCCTGTGTAGTTGATGCAGGAAGTAGTAATAAACCAGTCGAGTGAAACGCAAACATCGCCATGCCTGTTGGTTTGTTACAGATCAGATATCACACGTTTAAAAGTTTGTCTTGATCAGAGCATACAGTTCATGAGCGTTAGATTCCACTCGGAAGCCACCGTAATGAATAATCGAGGTGAGAATCAATCAAGCGTTGTCATTTTCTTTTTTTTTTTTTTTTTTTTGATTCAGTAGCAGTAATCTTTTCTGTCTTAAGCAGCCATATTTCCTACAAGGTTTGAAATAATAAAAACTGATAGTTGTCTCTAATAAGCAGTGAAATTTTGTACAATTTTGTACAACTTTTCAACAACTGTCTTGTTGATTGTTTCAATGTCGCATCTCGTACAAAGCTATAAATTTTTTTTCTCTCCTAATCTTCCATTTTAGTTCAGTAGGTGGCAGTATTGCACCAACTGCCCATAAACGGAAAGGAAGAAGAAGAAGGCAAAATACTAGTATTTGAAATCACTGGGTACTTTAGACCATTTCACATTTCTAAGTTTAGTTAAATAATTTTAAAAGCACGAATCAAAAACCTGACCCGAAATCTAAAACCTGATCGCAAACTCTAAAGAATCGCACAGGATTTTCAGGATTGAACAGGATTGTCACACGTCATCATTAATCAAACTCATCAGTTTAAACTGGGCTGTCCATCTTTCTGTCCTCTTCCGAGCATGCACAGACTGCAATGATTGGCTAGGGTCGCTATGATTGACAGTTATCCCTCCCAATCTGAAAGTAATTTCACCCCCTTACAGGTAGTCCCCGACTTATGAACAGGTTCCGTTTGGGGAGCACGTTCGTAAGTCAGATTTGTTTTTAAGTTGGACTAAGTGAGTCTTGTACAACTTTGACACGAATATACAATGTAAAGCATACCAATCCACTTGACTGAATCTCTGCCCCCTTTCAGCACACAACCATCATGTGGCCAAAGGAAATGAATCTCGTGTGAAATTTTCCAGCGTTGTCTCTGCGTCTTTAAATCGCTAGGGGAATCCTGGACTCTATTTAGTCTGAGCTGTTTGCCACAGTATTAGACTTGTTTTGTTGAGGTTTTTTTAAACATTAGTACTATTCCCCATTAGGAAAGCTTTCCTGGACAGACATTCTTTATCATCATGCTCCCGGACTGTTTCAGTAAAACCGGTGAGAACCACAGTTCGTTCCTATCACCGGAAATTCATAATTCGACTGTTCGTAAGTCGAGACTACCTGTATTTCTCAGCTTCATATTAACAATTCTTCTCCAAGTTATCCCCATAGAGGATTTGAAAAGCTTCTTTACTTTGCATTTAGCAACCCAATCCAGCTAATACAATGCAGACATTTGCTCTGTTTGTGCATCCGCTGATTTTGCTCGGCACTCTAGACAGCATCATCGATCCTGAGGCCGTGAGCAGATCCACGCTGACACCAGTCGATGTGTGCTTGTGGAGTGGAGCAAACCCACAGAAGGCAGCAGACATGTGGTCACCATGTGGCGTGCCCCGGCGATCAGTTAGACCATATATCATGATATTCTCCCTCCAAGCGCTTTCATAACATCATCACTTCCTTCAAGTCGTGTTTATACCCTCTGATAAACTGCGGAGCAATTGCGAGTAAACAGATACCACATGCACTGTGCGTTAGAAGTGATGATCTGCTGTGTGCCAAATGTTCTGGAGATAACCAGTACAGGCCCCTTTTTTTTTTTTTTTTGCACAATTTGCGATCAAATGTTCTAATATGAAAGTGAAATATTGCTGCATATATGATTTTCCTCCTGTGATGGGAAGACTGGAGAAAAAAAAGGCTACCCTCCTCCAAAAACAGGAAACAGCTGGAGCAACATCCTGTAGCCGAATAGTATCCAGGGAGAGGACCAGCAGCAAACGCGCGGCTATTAGTAGCCCCAGAGAGAGGCGGCAGTGAGGCAACAATGCAGGCCAGTGTGTTTCTCGGTCCACAAGGGACGAACGGCTGCATTCTTTCCATTTGCTCAGCGGCTCTCGGCATTGAACCACTGAACAAGTTTGCTCGACACAAAGGCACAGCTATTCGCCAGCACATGTTCTCAGTCTGCGACTGTGGCAGGGTATGGGAGAGAAATTGTTTGCGTGTGTTTGTATCTGTGTTTGTGTCTGTGTGGTCCAGTGTGTGCTCCCCCTCCGCTCGATTTTTGTGGTGCGCTGAAGTTTTCGTGAAATGTGACGTTCTGGGTTTTGTTTGTTGGGTTGCAGTGAAAGCTCCCTGGGAAGCGAGGCTTCGTGTTGCTATTTAGGGAAAAGCAGCACTGGAGATGAAACAGTCTGTTCTCAGAGTCTTCAGAGAGCAAGACAGAAAGAGGTTTTAGAGATCTGAGGCGGGGAGAGACGTGTGAGAGGAAAGTGTGTGCATGTAAGTTAACAGAATTGAGTGAAAAGCCTAGTTAGTTAGTGGTCCTCTTGGCTGGATAATAAACACATGCACTTGAGATGAGAACTTTTAACTCATCATTCATTTTTATGAGAGTTGCCTTAATAAATGACACATGGTACCAGTCAAAAGTACAGACACAAGTTTAGTTTTATTTTCTACGTTCTAGAATAATACTGGATTTTAAGTCACAAAGGTCAGCTGTTCTGGAAGAGTTGCGCAAGTGCGTTTGCAAAACCCGCCAAACGCCACGATGAAACCGGCTCTCATGGTGGCCAAACCAGGCAGGCAAGACCAAAACTCAGCTCTGCTGCAAAGGAGACATTCATTTAGTCACCAGCCTCAAAAATCTCCAATTAACAAACATCACTTTTACAGAGCGTAAATAGAAGACATATTTCAACATTAACGTGTTCAATAATGTAAAAAAATTTAAAAATCAGGACTATTGAATTAGTAGGTGTGTCCAAACCTTTGATTGAAACTGATTCTGTAAAAGTGTTCAATCTCTCTGTTTGGGAGATAAGGTACTACAGGCAGTCCCCAACTTACAAATCATTTCCGTTCTGGGAGCACTTTCGTAAGTCGGATTTGTTCATAAGTCTGACAAAGTCAGTCTTATACCAAGCATACCAATCCACTTGATGAAATCCCTGCCCTCTTTCCCCACAACTGCCATCATGGGGCCAAAAACTGTAATCATGCCTAAGGAAATCAATCTTACACAGCTCATTTCCCCTGCTTACACATAAAATATAGCGGACTTTGGGCATTTTATACTTTCACTTACACGCTGAAAATATTGTAAATATTAATATCTGGTGCACTGCAGTGTCTATTTGTTTTAACAATGCACGTAAGCTACTTTTGTAATTTGTTCTCAGCTATGAATGTTCCTAGAAACACAGTTTATTTGTATCTACGGAACTTTGTATCTCCTATGTTAGTAAGTCATGGACTACTTATATAAATTAAACTAAGACTTGGTAAAGTTGTTTAAAGTGCCATAATAGCCATGTTCTGGTTTAGCAGCTTAAATATGGATGTACATGGTTTTCCTCTATAGGCTCTCTCATAGAGAGAAGTGAAAAAATACATATTGAGGCCACGTCTTACCTCATTGATCGTTCCAAATTCCTTCCCATGTTTTGGTGAATTTGTGTAAAGCAGATGCCTAGACCTCCTTAATTTCCATGTTAAAATGCTTAAAGACTAATAATAGTGCCTTGACATAAAGCATCCTGAGACTGAAATGCGTGTCTGTACATAATCGACTCAGCGACTATCCTTTTTACGTCATTATCATTAATACAGGCTTTCCATATTATCAAGATATATGACACAAACGAACAAAGACATCTGGAGTGCTCGGTGCAGGAAATCATTCCGCCAGTGTGGGTGTGTTCCTCACTTTGACAAATCTAGGAGTAGTGCAGTCAAATTTAGCTGAAAACTTGTCCATTGGAAGTTTTGATTTGTTTACATCGTTTTTGTTGAAATTAGCTTTATTGTAATCAATCTGTTTTTGTTACTGGGAACAACTAAAGAAGCATTCTCGGACACGGCCTGTTTTTATTTGATATAGACTGCTTATTTTACAGATTTCTTTCTCATGTGTTGCAGCATGTCTCACACGGGGATTGAAACACCATCTTTGCATTTAGTTTTGATCGTAATCTATTCTTTCGAGAGATGTAATCTCTTTGAATCGAGAGCCTTTTTTTTTTGGTTTAAAAAAAAAAAACAAGAAGTTTAAATATCACTTTTTTTTCCCTCCCTAATTTAGTCCTGTCCAATCAGCTCTCTAGACCACAGGCTGCGAGAGGTTACAGCATCACTTGGGAATCAAACTCGTGATCTCTGGATTATGGGGCGAGCACTACACCACTTGGAAGTACAGGTCGACACGTACATAGAAATTACTGTATGGTTTAAGAAACAAGATATAATGACCAGAAACAAATATTCAAGGATGGTGTTTTATACAAAAAAATGGGGAAAAAAACATTATTACACTGAGGAAGAGAACAATTCTGCAGCTTGAATTATAAAATATTGCACCAAGAAATAGCACAATATATACATAAGGGTTGATAATGCACAAATTAATTTACTTTAATCATTTATTGCTTATGTGATTGTGACTGTATTTATAGTCTGGTATTGCACTGAGAAATGAGAGATTTAGGCTCTATGTTGTGTGTGTGTGTGTGTGTGTGTGAGAGAGAGAGAGAGAGAGAGAGAGACAGAGGATAAGCGTTAAAAGCTGAACATTACTGTATATATTTTCTGCACTGCATGGCCAAAAGTATGCGGACACTAATAATGACACTAATATGTGCTCCAATACTTCACAAACTTTTAAGTGCACACGCTTGTGTAAGGTGTCTTTTGTACACTGGAGTTTTTTTTTTTTTCATTACACGTTCTCCTCACTGGAATGAAGAGGCCCGAACCTGTTCCAGCAAAGCCTGCTCCATGTGCCGCGCGGTTTACCAAGTTTGGAGTGGAAGAACTCGCACAGGCTCCCGACCTCAATCCCAGCGAACACCTTTGGGATGAACTGGAATGTTGACCGCGCACGCGGCCCGACCAGAGCTACAGTAATCCCTGACACTTTGGCTCGACCTTACTAATGCTTTTGTGGCTGAATGGGGAAAATCCACGCGCCATGTTTGTTTTGGAATTTGGTGCAAAAGCACAAGAACAAAAAGAGCATATAGATATGTAAAAAAAATTTTTATCAGTGTATTGTGAATGTTAAACTGTATGTCAGTGGTTGCCATCTCTGGTCCCCCCCTGCCTGTACTGCACCCTTTTTTTTCTGTTGTGTCACACACACACCTTTAATTTAGAAAAAACAACAACAACTGTTTGTTCCCTGATCAGTGAAATCAGATGAGCAGGACCCCGGACCTTTCCGAGGATGACTCTACGAGGTGGCCGAATCATAATTTCATTAGCTAGCCCTTCACGCTGCTCTAACACGCTTGCCTAACTCAAAAGTATGAGACATCAACTATGTTCGTCGATATGGACTATTAAAAAACAAACGAGTTCTTGAATCCCTGAGAAGTAACTGTGTATTGATGACGTCTTCCGTAAATGACGCATGGCGTCAGCAAACATTTCAAAATTCTTTCGTCACACGTACAGACGCCATACTCATGTCAAGGGTCTTCGTTTTCTCTTTATGAAGTGTTGAAATCAGACGAACTTCACTTTATGTAACTCTGCACTCTTTCCACATTTTCCTGATTCTGGAAATGAAAGTGTCTCGGATCTGTTCATAATAAATCATATTCTTAATAATAATATTTACTACCAACAGCCAGACCACATCCTTTTGTGTGTGTGTGTGTGTGTGTGTGTGTGTGTGTGTGTGTGTGTGTGTGTAGAGCATGGAGACGGGGTAACACCACAGGGCTGAGGAAATTCTGAGCCAGTCTAAGCGTGCTATATTGAAACAGACATTGGAGGTTTTCTTTTACAAAAGTCAGCACAGAGCAGAGTTTTCCTAATAAAAATAGGTTAGTCTAAATACATGAACTGTTTTTGTCCCGGGCCTTGTGGCTTTTGATTTTTCTCATCACAATAAAAAGGAAGCTATGAAAAAACATAATGGTGAAAAAAAATTCAAGATGGAGGATTTTAGCATATGGGTATCTGATATCACAGACAGGGAAGCATCACTGTGTGTGTGTGTGTTGCAGGATGAATTGATCCGCTGGCTATTTGAGATATTTTGATGCTTTCATTCAGAGTGAAGTGTTGGCTGATGGATCTCGCACCTTTTAGCAGCGTAGCTAATTCTCCCATTAGCTTCTCTGGTGTTGGGTATTCACTCAGCCTCCATAAATCTGACTCGCATCTTTAATGGGCTGCGCAACACGCAAGCTGTCACCATCAGCGCTGCTCCTGCTGATGCCAGGCAGATTTGTGTGCGTGCACTCGCATATGTGTGTGTATGACCTACTTCTTCAGTTCCCCCCAGGGCTGGAGTCAGCGTCTGTAAGAGCAAATGCATGGAGGTGAATACTGTAGGGAGAACGTACGAGAAGTGCTTAAACGGTGAAGACATGGAGTTAGAATAAGATACAGGTGCACATGGCTGCCCGATCAGAAGGTCAGCACTGCCGGTGTTCCCCTGCTGGAAGCCGTTTCCCTGTGCAGAGTCCAACATCACTTTCTCTTGGTCTGAAAAGATAATCAGAGATTTATATAATCATGTCGTTGTTTTTTTTTTTTTTTTCTAGTTTTCACTTTCAATCTGCTAAAGACACATTGTCCCACCCATTTTTATTTTTTATTTTTTTAATACACACCAGCATTTGTGTGAGTGATCATCCACAACGTTGTAGCTGCTGATGCTGTGTGTATGTGTCACGTCGGATCCCAGACTGAGCGGGTGGGAAGGCTAAGCAGGTCATGTGAAAATAGAAATGAATGATGAGCGGCTGATTTAATAACCAAACTCTTCTGCTCTTCACACACACACACACACACACACACACACACACACACACACACACACACACAAATATCTTGTGTATTTGTGGTAGGTTACTGTGCTGAATCTTTAATTGGCTACCACAGGACACCGTTAATACTACGACTGAAAGATGAACGTTATTGTAGCGTTTAAAGTGCTTCATAAAACAGTGTTTTTATTTATTCATTTATTTAATTACTTTGGACAAACCATGATTAGAGTTAATGAAAGAGTCTCTTATCGTGTAAAATGGAGTGTAATCAAGGATTAATCTACTGAAAGGTTTGTTCGTCCTGTTGGTTGTGATGTAGTGAAATAACGAACAGAACTGTACAACGCATGTCAAGGTCGGTTTTCTTTGAGATTGTTAATGTTATCGTTGTTATTTCTTCGAGATTGACGTTAACGCTTCATTTGTATTCCACGGAGCTCAAATTATTACCACACAGCGTGTGATTGTTTACTCTTTGCATCCGAAAATAGATTGCGTGTGGAACCGAGAAGAAGCATGACCGAGAAAAATGACTTCTGACCTTGGGCTGTCTCGCTCCCGCCGCTGATAATTCGATTAGACTAGGTGTCTGACAGCCTGTCACGGATGCATTCATGCTTCGCATTAGTGTTAAATCAGTCAGATAGCGGCTTTAATTTAAAAGCTAGATGAGTGTTTGTTCTGCGTCGGTCTGATACGAGGCTTCTGGCTGCTCTCGAGCCTGGTTTCTGCTTTTGTTAACCGCTCCAGATAAACATCTCGACCGCTACTGGTTTAGCAGAACAAGTGTAGGACTCTACGTGGTTCTTGGAGAAGGTTGGTGAAGGACATTTGTACAAACAAAAAGGGTAGAGCTGTGCGACTACTCTGTATTAGTATGGTTTAAGTCGATGTTAAAAAATTAAAATAAATTTTATCTCTCTACGTCTCAAGCCTGATTCAGTTAACAGACTTGTCTTTCTTACTAAAAACGTGTAAAATGCTGTCAGGCACTTGTTTGATTTTATTTAGCATGTGGTTTACAAAATTTGTTTTTCTTAAAAAGAAAATCTGTCTGTATTTTTTTTTTTTTTTTTAACAACTTTTTAAATTTCTTATTATAAAGAGTAATTTAAGTCTCCAGCTTGCATTTTACCAATCCCTCATATTCTGATAGAATAACCACAACTTGTAGAGACTGGTGAAAGTTTGCACTTTTTTAATCCCAAAAAGAAGTATGTATTTTTTTGCACTTTTAGTCCAGATAAGCAGTTCATGTTTGGTTATATTGTTTTTGCTTAAATGAAAATAATTCTATGTCCTCTAGTGTTTTATTCATTTATAATCAAAAACAACTTTTGTTTTAAAAAATCAGAGATCCATTTGTACCACATATCGTGCCAGCTCTAAGACAGGGCTTTATCAGGCTTACAGGCTATGTTTGTATCTGAGATTCCTGCATGTACAGCATATTGATACTGACTGGGTTGATTGTTCGTACACTTTATATACCATTGTCTATATCCCTATTCTAGGGAACTATGGATATGAGGTAGGGTACACACTGGATGGGTGCCGTCCTGTAGCAAGGCACAACCACAAATATAGACACACAATCAAATTGAAAAGATCATTTAGCCCACATCACATGCCTCTGGACAGTGAGAGAAAACCAGAAACAACCAAGGAGAACATGTATATATATGTGTGTGTGTGTGTGTGTGTTTGTATATATGTGTATCTCACACACAGACCGGATGCAAGATTCAAACCCTCAACCCTGTAAGCATCCTCCACCCTGTTTGTAGCAAATAGTAATAATAATAATAATAAAAACACTATCCTTTGTAACTGGCAGATGAAATGGTTTTTCTGATGAAATTTGGAGTAGAACCCAAAGCCCAGTTTCATCCCCGTTTATGATTTTCGTCGTCTGTCCACTTGTCAGAGATTTTGCATTTTAAAGTTGATCCTAAGCATGGTCATGGTCTGAGGTAGATGTCAGGGGCAGGTTTTCTTCAATAGCTTCCCTTTTTGGAGAATTTTAAGAATTCAAATTAGTAACAAGAAGGAGTAGACTTGTTGGGTTTTTTTTTTTTTGGGGGGGAATGAGGGAGTTGTTGCATTGGGGTGGGGAGCTTAACTAAATAAGAAAAAAAACTGCTTTCAAATAAGTTATAATAGGAACTAACTTGTTTCGTGGTTGTTTCACAATATGGAATTTGAATAATAAACTGCACCATGTCTTTTTTTTTTTTTTTCCTTCCCCATTTGTGAAATAATTGGCCTTTTTGGGAAATTGCTCTTGTGTGTGTGAAACCTTTTTTGTAAAAGTGACCCTAAATGGACATTTCCCCAAGATTTTTTACAGTTGTAACTTAGAATAACAGAATCAGTAATACAACTAAAATCTGTTACATGTTTTATTATATGAATAATATATGTGTAACTTTAGTGAAAATCCACATTGTGATACGGTGTAATCAAGCGGCATTATTACTCACACACTCGGGCACATCCAAAAGATTTAAAAACGTCTCTGTCCATCAGGCTTCCAGTTAAAGCTACAGCAAATTTTATGCACAATGGTGTTAAACACACTGAGCTCTGTTTTTCTTTCCAAACCTTACACTGTGGTTAGATTGGCAGCATGGACTGTATCTCAAATCGAAAACTCTGCAAACTTTTAAAGTAGAAAATCCAGAAGTCTGGTCTACAAACCAGGTCATTCAGCAAGTTTACTGTAATGGGGAAAAAACTACCTGATTGTGCTCAATGATGCAGTAATTATTATTGATGATTTAAGTTTGTGCCTGTTTCACAGCGGTATCCACATCTACACTTTAACTTATCTTTTTTTTTTTTATCTTTAACAGCTGTGATAATAAATGTGAATGATTTTGACCTGGTGGAAAAGCCAGCTCATTGGACACACCGTGTAAAAAAAATGCGCTCTTGCTCCTGGTCACGGTTACTCTTACTTCACACACTTGATCTAGGTAAATTTACAAGCGTGTTTTGGGAGCCAATAGATCACATAAATGCAGGACTGTGAGTTTGCTGCGGGTTAAAAACATGAAAAGATTTCTTATTAAATACTGTGTTGTTCTAGTCTAGTCTGGACGGCCTGGGTTTAGAAGGTTGGGTTTAAGGGGATGGGTCTAGTAGAGTTGGTTTCAACTAGGATGGGTCTATTAATTATGGCGAGTTTAAAAGGGCATCTCAATCAACTAAGGTCTAAAAAATGTGATGTAGGGTGGGTTTGTTAGTTAGAGTGGGTCTAAAAGGTTAGGTAACTTAGGGTGGGGCTAGAAGGGGGATTTATCAATTTAAGTGTGGCTCTTAAAGTCAGTCTGTCGGTAAGGGTGTTTCTGTCAATTATTGGTTTAGAAGGTTGGGTCTGAAGTGATTGATGGCTGTTTATCAATTAGGGTGGGCCTAGAAGGGCGGGCCCAGAAGGGCGGGCCCATCAAGTAGAGGATTAGTCTGTCAAGTAGGGTGGGTCTTTAAATTATGATGAGTTTAGAAGGATGAGTCCAGAATGATGAGTTTTTTTCTATTTAATTTTAAATTTATGTATTTGCCTTTGTTGTGGTAAAACGTTTGTGTAATCCTGTAGCTGGTGGGCACTAAACTTGTCTTGATGCTGAACTCTGGTGATTTCCATCTCTATTAGTTAGAAAGGGTCTAGTAGTTTGGGGCAGTTATCCCCATGCTGCTCGGTCCACCCTATCGTAAAGGGTGGACATATTTAGATTAGGTCTAAAAGGCTAAGTCCGTCAACTAGGATGGGTCTAGTAGAATTGGATCTAGTAAGATGGCTCTTACAGCGTGGGGTTGGGGGTGTGGCTCCAGTAGTATGTAATTAACAAAGCATTACTGTTAAGTTGGTGAGAGTGTTTGCTCTCTGTTTATACTGTAGGGTTGCATTTGTGTGCTGCTCGTGTCATTTTTTCACATAATTTATGACCTGTATATGTGTGTCTTTGTGTGTTACAGACGCCTTTGTGAACAGTCAGGAATGGACCCTGAGTCGCTCAGTACCAGACCTCAAAGTGGTGAGTTCTACCTCCTGTTCTGCTGCTCTTTTACTCAGTCTAGTATGACTTAAACATCACATGATGCTCAGTTATTCCTATAATTTGCAATATCCATCGTCTCAATGTAAAAATGACTGCCGGCACAACTGCTGCGTCTGACAAACTGAGGAGAAAACATAAAGAAAGAAATTTTATCAGCTGCAGAAGTTATGATTATCAAATGATGTAATCATGTACAAAAGACACATCAAGATAGAAAGGTTAGTGGGCAGTGTGACACAGTTTATTACAATTAAAGCAAATTGCATTTCTATCCTGTAATTCTTGTAGTTTTGTCTGATTAATTAAGCGATTTCACACAAGAGGGAGTGTGGTTTAAATTCTTCACGGTACTAAGGAGAATAAACTGTGGAGGTGGTGGACAGTCCTGTAAATCTTGCATTTATTTATTTATTTATTTACAGTTCCTGGCATTAAATGTTTTTCGCTTCATAGCTCAACTTCAGCCTAAATAAAACAACACGGAGGCAATTCAGAACAACTTAGAAGCAAGGTTTTCGTAGTGTTAATTGTTGTTTAAGATGACATAACATTATCTGATGTGAGTTTTGCTAAAATGCGATCGAGACTGGTTTTGAATGTGTATTTTACATTTACATTTACATTTAGTCATTTGGCAGACGCTCTTATCCAGAGCGACTTACATTTTTATCTCATTACACATCTGAGCAGTTGAGGGTTAAGGGCCTTGCTCAAGGGCCCAACAGTGGCAACTTGGTGGTTGTGGGGTTTGAACCTGGGATCTTCCGAACCGTAGTCCAATGCCTTAACCACTGCGCTACCACTGGCCCCACTGGTATTTTGGCAGGTAGCTGCTCTGTCTCCTCAGTACTTCATTCCATACTGACCTACTTTCACTCATGCTGCCATTAACAGTTAGTGTGATTAATGATGTAGAACACTTGGGACACGGAGTGATAACGTCCCAGTGCTGTTATTGTCCAATATCTCACCTCTCTTCCAATTAGATCGCTTGGTCTGAACTAACTGTTGCATAATAAAACTTTTAACATTGGTGTGTATTAGTGGCAGTGTTGGGTGTAACGCGTTACAAAGTTAGAGTATTTGAATTACTTTTTTGATGTAACAAGTAATCTAACGTGTTAGGGCCGCCATTTAAATACTCAGTTATTTAGTTATTAAAAAAAAAATTAATTCGTTATTCAGACAATTTATGTGATCTGTGAGCCAGACAGCAGTCATTCCCAATCCGTTAGTGAGTGTGTGTGTGTGTGACCTACAAGCCCCGCCGCCGATAACCTGCATGTCCTCACCTTCAGCATACTCAGAAACATTATCGCCCTTGCCACTCTTAAATAATAAAAACAAAAAGAAAGCTTTTTCGAGCTGCACCAGAGTATTACATGATCCTGTGCTGTCCTATTGTTGGATTCAGCCAAACGTTTAGCAGCATTTTCGTCAACAGGAGAATCTGGGACATTTGTAAGTTTACATTTTTACATTTCATAGGCATAGTAATAATTTAAACATAAGACATGTGACGTCATGTAGTTGATGATCAAGAACCATTGAGGATTTTAATTTAAGTCGGCACACAATAGCCCAAAGTCCTGGAATATGGGAAAGTTCTTGTGAGCTGATCAACACGTTTGGTGTTATATAACCCGCGCTTCACATGAGGGTGATCACAAGTGATGCCAGACTTTTCTTTTGGCTGCAGGTTTTCTTGCTGCCATCTTGCAATACAATGTGAATAAATCCTTTAGTGATGATTTGTACTAGTTAAACAACAGAATAAGCAGCATGATTCTTTTAAATAAATAAATATTCACTGGGTTCTGACTATTTTTGTGTTCTTTGTTTTTCCCACATCGAACAAACAGTTTTTTAGGGGCGCGATATGACAATTTGGATCAGCGCTTTAGTTAAAAAAAAAAAAAAACAATGAAATGAAGCAAAAATAATTCAAAATTAGAGGCAACATGAGTGATTGATGACATGAATGAGACATGAGTATGTGTGTTTATTTTTTTCCCTAGGGTATTGTGGGGAACCTGGCCAGTGGGAAATCTGCTCTGGTGCACAGGTACCTGACAGGGACGTATGTTCAGGAGGAGAGCCCAGAAGGTAAGTGTTAACTCTCTGTAATGTGATGTGAGTGTTGTGCTGGAGCAGAGTTTAGTGTGTGTAATGAAAACAGCAGTGTTAGACAGCACAGAGAAGTAGGTCTCCCAGGACTGCACAGAGACTGCAGACAGCAAAGACAAGCACAGGGACTGCAGAAACACTTTCACTTCTTCCTTTCTCTTGCCTTATACTGACTCAGTACTGATACTTTTGATCTGCAACTGATCATTTTAACTCTCTCTCTCTGTCCTATTTTTGTCTTTTCCTTTCTTTTTCTGCCTTTTTGTGTCTTTTCAATCTGTCCCTCTCTCGACCAATCTGCCACTGTCTCTTTTGTATGTATCTTTTTCTCCTCGTGCTTTGCCAGTCTGTCCCTTTTTTCTATTTGCTCCATCTCTCCGTCCTGCACTTGTTCACTTACTCTCTCTCTCTTTCTCTCCTTGCTGTTATTCTTCATGTATAATTGAGTATAAGTGAGAGCAGCACGCGGGCAGATTCACTGTGATGTGCTTCCATCTCGAGGCTCAGCTTTCAGCAGCATTGTGTGTTAATTTTTCATTTCTTCAGTAATGTTACTGTCAGGTCGGGTTTAGCTGTTAGCTGCATGATGGAGTGAATCTTTATGAAGACGTATGTGTGGGGAGAAGAAGAGAGGGAAATAAACAGTGTAGCTCCACAGTAAATAAATAAATAAATAAATAAAATAAATTTCCCCCAAAATTAACTGACTGGTGGATGCAGTGACCACAGGACCACAGCCACTGTCTCTCTCTCTCTCTCTCTCACTCAGTGCTAGAAAATCTCAGGCGGCCAGCAGAGAAACCACTCAGAAAATGAGATGCCAGTGAGAAAGTGTGTGTGTGACACTCTGGATTCCAACAGTTGGTGCTACAGTACCACGATATCAGAGAATGCCAAAGTGTGCCGCCTGATTTCCTGTACTGATTCTACTTTCTGTTTTTTTAGTCTTAATGTCCAGCTAACATTAAAAACACAATCTGCAGAATTGCTGTCTCTGTAACCTGATCCAGGATTAGAAAGCCCCCCTCCACTTTCCCCAATAATTTTCTCTTAGAGGGTAAAAATAGGCTGGGAGAGTTTTGGTGTAGTTATCCCAAAGCCCAAACCCAGCAGACTTCTTTCCCCACCGGAGCCTCCACCGAATGTCTCCCTACTGCTCACACACTGCTCACACACTGCTCACACACTGCTCACAAGCTTAATGAAACTTGATCACTGGGGTAACGATTCTCCGGCATTTCAACAACGCTGTCACAACACTAAGGCATCATGGGAAAAGATGAAAGTTTTTCTTTCTACCTCATGAAAACAAACTAACAAAAAAAAGAGGAAAAAAATGCGCCAATGTTTCCTTTATGTACAGAACACAGCTGTGTCCATGCTGCGCTTATCACACGTCTATACAAAACACTAAACGGAGTTCTGCCTCTCTGTCCTCCTTTTTTCATCTTTTTTCTCTCTCTATTATCTGATATCCCTCTCTCCATTTCTCCCTCTTCTTATTGCACTTTGCTTTTCTCTTTCTTTTTGTCCATCTTTCTTTTTCTCCAAAATCTTTCTCTACTTTTTGCTTCAGTGCATCTGTTTCTTTAATCCATTTCAACCTCTCCTCCTGTCTTTCTATTTCTCTAAAATGTTGATGCCTCACTCTTTTTATTTCTCTATTCTGCCCAATCTGTCTTTCTCTATTTGTGTATTTATCTGTGTATCTTATTCTTGGTCAGACTTTATCAAGCACTATTTCACTGTCTATCAATATTGTTTTTTTTACTTTTTTCCTTTCAGTCCTTCTTTCCCAAAATTCTCTCTCTCTCTCAGGTGTGTTAGACGACAGTCATTGTAGGTGCTGAGGTTGAGTGGTGCTGAGCTAAACATCCCTGTGGCATTTATTTACTTGTAATGCGACTCTTTTCTCTCAACAGCCTCACTGTGCCGTTAGAGCACTGTATGAAGGATTGTCTCTTACTCTTCAGTTGTACTCAATATGTCTCTCTGTTTTTCACACTTATTTTGTGCTGTTATGACTGTGCATGTTTAACTGGCTTGCCTCTTTTGATTTTTTGCTTCTTGTTTTATTTCTCCGCTCTTTCCTTGGCTGACACTGTTAACTAGCTGACGTGGATGCAGGTAATGACTTTATCCCCCCCCCCCCTTTTTCCTTATTTTCCTGTCACACCTTTATCAGTCTCTGTCTGTGTCACTATAGCTGTGAGGACGCGCAGTCTTTCCACACAAAAGGAGCGGGGCTAGGCGTGTAGCCTCTTTTTTCGTGGCTTGGCTTCGTTCAGTTGCCCTCTGTACCCTTCAGAAATAGCAAACGTCCCATTAAACTGTTTTGCTCTATTTTGGTTGCGTTCTGCTCAAGAGTTATTATAGCTTCAACACTGCAACGTTTTCATGCTTCTGCCAGATGAAAAAAAAAACAGCCACTATAAAAGAGGTCCCGTGCCACCCTCTCTCTCTCTCTCTCTCTCTCTCTCTCAGTAGCTCTGTTCTTTGCCATTTCTCTCCATTTCACACATTTCATCATGGGATTACTCTAAGAAGGGCCCTTGGAGGACTGCACGCTGAGACTGCATCCTGTATCTAGAATAAATAAATGTACACTAAGCAATCTCACACAGTAGTAAGGTCTTCCTCTTGTTCGTATACGTTTACTAAGATGAAACGATGAGGCAGTGTGATGTTTCCAGTGTTACGTATGCCTTTGCAGCATCTAAACTCAGCTGAGGTTACCCATGTGGCTTGTTTGTCTAAGGTTTTTAATTAGCAAGTGTGTATATGCCTATAAATGCCCTGCTCTCTTTCTCTCTCTCTTTCTCTCTCTCTCTCTCTCCGGCCGCGCTACCATACTAGGGATATAAATAGACCCGTCCCTCTGCGTGTTTGCCCTTGCCTCTCCTGCCCTAACTCTGCTTCCTTTTCCCACGTGGGAGGGAAAAAAAAAAAAAAAGAAGTCGAACCTTGTCATTACGGAAAAGCCAGCAGGCCGCTCGAGCTACGAGCACCGCACACAGAGAGGCTACCAGATTGCAAAGCTTTCCCAGAGCTGATCCTTTTCACATCCTGTGCTCAGTTACACACAAGTGTTAAGGCAAAATGCTAATACTTAACGGTCTCGCACTCAAGGACGCTCAAAGATGCTGATTTGCAAAAGTGTCTTGATGCACAGTTTTTGAGCAGAAGTGTAAACCAGACAAGATTGCCCTTCCACAAGTCTTTTAAGGGGACAAAATGTTTTTTTTTTTCACTTTCATGTATCAGTTCTACGGTTTAGAAGTCAAGGGTTTGAGCAGCCAGAGTTCAGAAATGAAGGCCGTGTCCTAGAAAAGCTCTTCTTGGGAACACAGAACTGTTAAAGCTTTCTTTTTTTAAACTCGAGCTGTTTAGAGGTATAAAGCCGAGCTCAGGTTAAGTCTTGATTACCCATGTTGAGAAACATACACACTGTACAATCCTCTGAAATCCTCTTATGCTTTATTAAACCAGCCAGCGCTTGCTCTGTGAGTGTGTCAGAGGGGGAAAAAAATGTGCGCGAGGTCAAGAGGTCAACTTCCACTTCCTTTCATCACACTGCTCTCTTATGTGGCCTCCAGTCTTACAGCTTAGACACGGCACAGGGTTTCCTCTATCACTTTGCTTCAGGTTCACCTGCTACGGGACGTACAATGTTAAAATCCTCAGGCTTGTGTCTAATTACAAAATTCCTAATGCATTGCGTAGTGATTCGCTCATAGTCACTTTTTCTCGCCTTAAAAGAAGTAGCTTAAGTGTACAGATCACAATGACTAATACCGTAGTAAGAAATGAGGAAATAAGAATAATCATCCATTTTTCCCCTATGTTATCCATTCTCAGATGTCATGTCACTCCATCCATCTTGGCTCCCTTCTTTACCTGGTACGAGACCGTTCCTATTGGTTGTTGAGTTTCTCTTTCTGTTCTGTAGGTGGACGTTTCAAAAAGGAGATAGTAGTGGATGGGCAGAGCTATCTCCTCCTTATCAGGGATGAAGGGGGCCCTCCGGAGGCTCAGGTACGTGTTTGAGAAACAAATTTACTTACTTTTCTACACACACAGCTTTTTGTTTAAAAGTAAAAGGAATTTAAAGGGATTTAACTTCATATTTAAATAAATACCATTTGCAGATAAAACCAAAAGTGATTAGTGCAGTACTTGATACGTACCAAATACACGTACCATCATGCTTGTTTTAAAAAAAAAACAATGCACACTAAATAAACATAATCTTTTCCTATCTGAATATCAACATCAAAAAGCTTTAATGAAGACACACAACTTGTGTGCAGGTGTTATACATATCTGTTCCCGTTGCTCAGCAGTAATAATGATTTGGAGTAAACTGTTGACTAAAAGTTTGAAACATGCATCTCTCCTGCTTTCCCCTCACACTTGTCACACAACGCTTGTGAGTTGTGAGAAACGATGGCAGATGTTTTACTTGGCCAACATTAGATGAGTAACTCCTTCGCATTAGTTAGCTGTATATACGCCGCCTGGCAGGAAGAAAGGTCACCGTTTCTGAAGCGTCAAATTATTCTGCTGCATCAAGCAAAGAAAACTACTAAAGGAGATTTTAAATGACTGGAACTGTGTTAAAAACCCTTTAAAACATGTTGAAAAACCTGGAGCGATGGAGCTGAACTGTCAACTTTGTGGGAGAAATGTGGTTGGAAAAAAAATCCTGATTAGAGAACGGTTGAACTCTTTGTGAAGCTGAATATAATTTTTATGTTTTAAGTTGCATCTTTTTTTTTTTTTTTTTTTTTTTTTTAAGGACATTAAAACTTATGGCTGTGTTTGATAATGAAAGTAAAAACATTTCCACCAACAATTTGATGAGAACTCTTATAAACAGCTGTGTCCCTAAGAAACCATTTGTTAGTGAGAATACTTAGAGAAAAACACCTTCAGTTTCCTATATATATATATATATATATATATATATATATATATATATATATATATATAATTGGATTTTAGATTATTGGAAAAAGGTCATGTGATTCCGCATCAAGGTGAGAAGGGAAGTGCATGAAGAGATGAACCATCTAGGGTTACTTCTGTTAGTCAGGTATAGACTGCAACATTTTGTGGCAATAATATGAAGTCAGCTGATGAACTGAATGATCTGGGGGTACTATCAGTAGAGTTTCTCTCCCATGATGGCAAAGGCATATCCCAGGACTCAAATTGAAAAAAAAAAAAAGGTTCTGGGAGCATGAGGAATCATCCTTACACATGAACTGGCTGCACCTCACACTGTAACTAAAACTAAAGGCAGTTGAATGATATATTGATGTGTGAAACTTTTTTGTTGTGCCCAGGCAGTATATTACTTTGAGGATGCTTACAGAATCATAAGTCTAGGAGGTAGAGCTAGCCCCCAACTTAAAGTCTATTCCTAAACCGTCAGTCTAATCCTAACCTGTAAGAATGCAAAGAAACACAGAGTCGTCTCCATGCATGTCCTCTGCTCAGGTTTTAGTAGTTGAAGCACGTCCAAACCCATCACTTGAGCTTTTGGTTCTGTAGTGAGGTTAGACGTGTGATCAGAAAAAGATTTACGCCACGCAATATTATTGCACAACACATTATTTAACCAGCACACTAAAGTGTGTTAACGTGTCTTTTACTTTCTTTCTCTCTGTTTATCTTGCAGTTTGCGTTGTGGGTGGACGCAGTGATATTTGTCTTCAGTCTAGAAGATGAGATCAGCTTTCAGACCGTGTATCACTACTACAGCCGCATGGCAAACTACCGCAACACTGCTGACGTGCCCCTGGTGCTAGTAGGAACTCAGGGTGAGTTAAGAGGATGAAGAAATTATTAATATTATTTTTTTGCTGTTGTGCAAGAAAAATTGTTGATGTACAGTACAGACATGCATGCTTTATAAAATTTTAACCAAAAAACTTAATTCACCAGGATTACCCAGATCCTTTGTCATGAAGATTACTTATAAGAAATGTTAAGAACATAATCTACACAAACAGAATAATGGCCTGAAAACAAGAAGCTTTGCTCTTGATCTGCAGTTTGTTAGAAATGTGATTCTCAAGCTCCCTCTACTGGCTGAGTTGCACTACTGCACCAGCTTGCCATTCTACAAATTTTTATTTACAGCATTAATGTTACGAATAGATTCATTTTATTAAATAAGTAATTAAAATTTTGTCACATACACAACCATACACATTGCAGTAAAATGCTTACATGACTGCCATGACCTAATAAGAAAGATTCAATAACAATGAAATAAATTGCACTAGAGTGTACAGTTAAATAAAGTTTAAAAAGTTTAAAAAATTGTAGTAATGAGAAAGTTTCATTTCTTGTCTCAATTTTCTAATTGTACAGAAACCTGTTTTTTTTTTTCTTTTGTCCCTGTATCGGACACTAGAGGGTGCCACACACAAACATTACAGACTTCTGTTTCAGGTGGCAAAACGTCTAAAGCTCTGACTTTTTGGCTTTTTAATGTCTTTTATTGTGATTTCTTGTGTTTAGATGCTATAAGTGCAGCTAACCCGCGTGTCATCGATGACGCTCGAGCACGCAAGCTCTCCAATGACCTGAAGAGATGCACATACTATGAAACATGTGCCACCTACGGCCTTAACGTGGAACGCGTCTTTCAGGACGGTATGTGCCAGAGTTCTTACATAAAACTGTTTCTTCTTTCTTTCTTTTTTTCTAGATGATGTGTTCTTGGATTTTTCGCTGAAGTATTAGTATAGTGTAAACCTCTGTCATTTCCTGACATTTTGGATTGTATCTAGTTATGGATATAACATGCAGTAAAGTCTGTGACGGATAGTCAGCTCTGTATCACACCGCTTAATGCAGGAATTAGTAAGGCGAGATGATTAAGGTGACTTGTTATGGAGTAGCTGTTAATCATGGGCTGATTGAACATTAAATGCCACAGCACACACACAGCTAAACTGATGTGTGTCGAAAACGTTCAGGTTGTTTTGTTAAACTAAGAGCGGCAAGATGGTTAAACTGACACATGGTTATTGCTGAATGGCAGAAAATTTGTCTTTTTTTTTTTGTTGCTTTACACAGTACTCTACAGTCCCCCTCAAGACATAGATTATATTTCATTGTGATTCTTTTCATTTGTATTTTTGATCAGTTAAACAAGTAAATCGCTATATAATAACTTTGATAACTGATAATAGTTGGTTGGGATTTTTTTTTTTATGCACTGTGATAATAAATCAGTGTAAATAGAAATATATATTGTTTTAAAGAATAGTTCTCCACTCTTCATGAAGGACTTTATTTGGCCCTTGTTTTAATCCAGTCTCTGTACCTGACCAGTTTTAGGCTAATGTATTTCATTTTTTAAGCCACACAGTGACCTATGAATCTTTCAAGTTTAAAAAACTTCAAACTTAATTCATGAACCAATGAGAAAAAGGTGCAGATGATGACCGATAATGACAGATGATTAGGCTGGTGATTAGTATACTGCCGATGCTAAATTTTGAGTGGCTGGAACAGATGAGAGGGGTATTGAGGTTGCTGCTGAGGTTTTTACATAAACAACCACGTTTTAAATTCTATCTCTGACAGCGGTCACAGTAAAACTAAAATAGTTTGTAAATATTGTTTATATCTTTGTTTGGTTGTGGTGCACCTTTTCTGTTTCTTTTATTTAGTTTTGTATAATACATGTTTGCTTTATCTACTTGTTTGTGTTTGTCCTTTTTGCTTTTTTTTGGTATGTACACACATACAATAAACACGGACTTCGGACCTTTTCCACTTACTCGCGTTCGTGCACACATACAGTTTATTATATGTAGTTTGTAAATATTGTTTATATCTTTGTTTGGTTGTTGTGCACCTTTTACGTTTACTTTATTTAGTTTTGTATAATACACGGTTGCTTTATCTACCTGTTTTGTGTTTGTCCTTTTTGCTCACCGGCCTTTTAACGCAACACCGACACAAAGATAAAAGACCTCTCGATTTTTGTAGTCACAGTTAATATAAAATAAGCTGTAAAACCAACACCATCTTTTCTATGTATTGACGGGTCTCCACAGCCGTCGTTCAGGTATGGTAATGGGCGTTTCGTTTTCTGACACACGCTGTAGCGGTAGACCAATCATAAATCACCGCGCCATCTGACCAATCACAGCAGTGCCCTCACGGAAAGGAGGGGTTTAGACTGAATCTTCAAACTGCTTCACACGAATAATTTACGACGAATTTTCAAACGAATAGTTTACGAATAATTTAGAAATGGGATAAAATTAAATCTATTTTTAGAGAAAACTAAAGTGTTTTTTGACCTTGCATACATGTAAACCTGTTTTAAGAGACTCATTAAGGAATATTAGCAACCTTTAAAATGGCAAAATTGGGGCACTTTAAAGCTCTCCAGTATTTTATCAAAAATAAACATTGTCATTATTCACAATACAAGGAATAGCTTAAAGTTGACTGAGATGAATTAAGTGCATTACAGTGCCATACATTTTTATTTCAGCTGCAAAAACTAAAAAAATTTTTAAATGACTTTAAGTATCAAAAAAACTAAGGCACACTGTTATGCACCAAAATGCATCCGTGGCAGGGGGACATTTTAGTGCATAACACACACATTAAAAAAATTATACAAAAACACTACATTGTGCCACTTAACTTTCAGAACTAAAAGTTTCAAAATTTACAGCTTAGGTATAACATAAGCCTTTACTGACAGTTTCTGTCATTTTCTCTTGCTGGTTTATTCTTCTTTTTACTCGCTGATATTCTTTCTCGATCATTTTTTGTAATCGAATCACACAAGTTTCTCGAGGAATCATTTTAGCCCTAGTTGATAGAGCTGTAGTAAAAACTGAAAAGTGAGGTTGACATCAGCACAGCTGTGATGCGGCTAAAGGTATTCAGCACACCAATGCAACCTTAAGTGTGATATTGATTTCATGCAAAAGTCCTACAAACACCATTTATTATCAACAGATTATGATTTATTTAGGTATTTTTCCAGTTATTTGGCTCCGTCAAACAGACAGTTCCGCAGCTGGATCGGGACTTGACTTTCACTAAGCAACAATTACCATGTTGGCAGTGTAACGTTAAGCTGGCGACAGAAAGTTAGCATACAAAAGTATTTTTGGAACACTGCATGAAGTGGAATGATTTAGTTAATTGTACCAGTCACGCTTTACTCTGTATCAGCACTCATGGAATTTCTTTCTTCCAAACTAAAAACTTTGTCGGAACTAACTATTGTATGAAGGACAGGAATGAAAGACAGTATTGTGGCCTTAATGTTGATTCTTTTCCTTACGTGATTGTGACGCATCTTGCATGTGCTATACGGCAGCATTGTGAAAAGTCTGGAACACTTACACTATTTGTTTGCAGGTAGCCAAATCAGAGAGAAAATGTAAAAAGGAAACATGCGTGTGTAGCCATGTTACCAAGAAACAGAAGAAGGTCTTCCATCTTGTGTTAGAAAGTTACAGTGATGTCTCTAAACTCACCTTTCACATTTTTTAACTTGATTCATTTACAAAGAATTGTTGTTATACTGTACAAATCTCTGTGTAAGTTGTTACTGTAGCAAAATAATATATTGGGATGAGAGCTATAGCAATAGAACTACAACTGCTCTCTGAGCCATGAGCTGATCAGTTTGTGGTTTGGCCACTAGAGGGAGCCAAATGCCAACAAAAGAGTACTGCACTTCTGTTTCCTTACAAATAATGTAATGGATAGAATTACAGAATGCTGTTGAAGATAAGTAGTTCTGTGCACAGTTGCAGGTTGGAAAGCCAGTGTGACCATGATGGTATCTAGTTACATCTGGTTTACTTATTGAATGAAAAAAGCAGTGTTTATCATTGTTCTTTGGGGTTTGCTGTACAGTATGCATAAAAAAGTGAGACGTGAGTGATAGATTTCTGTCTGAGGAAATCAGGTGGATGAAGACAAGGAGGTCAGGAAATGTGTTTACGGTTTGTTGTGTGTGTGTATCGAGAGAGAGAGAGAGAGAGAGAGAGAGAGAAAGGTCGTAGCAGTTGCAGGCAGCTGTGGAGGAGAAGCCGAGCTGTCTGAAGAGCGCCGAGCCCTCGGCCCAGGAGGGAGATTTACACTCTAAACGCTCAGCCATTATCTCCTTAATTATTACACTGTTGGCTGCAGCCAAGTCTGCTATAATTTACTCCTGTGTGTGTGTGAGAGAGAGAGAGAGAGAGAGAGAGAGTGTCTATGAGGTAGCCAGGCTTATCAGGAGCTCCAAATGAGAAGAAGAAAAGGCTAAATTTCTTATCATTACTGACGCTGTCTCTTCGTATTTGTTATGCCATCATCCTCAATTAATCACGCATTCTAATTATGCACTGTAGTGGAATTCATAAATGAGTACCGAAATGATTATTTTAATGTTTTGTGTCGCAACAACTTCTCTGAAGGTTTATTTATTAATAATTTTTAATAATTTTTAATAATTTTTTTTGCCCAGAGGTGCACACGTGTGTGTGTGTGTGTGTGTGGGTGTGTGTGTCCATGTGCAGACCCACACACTCCATTTCATTTGCCTGACTTGGGTTCATTCCTGCATCAGCGCAACGCCACGGCCGTAATTACTATGCACATGACCTTAATTTTGCGACGCAGTCTTGGTCCGTTTCTCTACTACAGGCGGAGTGCAGCGACTGCGCATGGCACGAGAGTCACGCTTAACAAAAAATAACGAGCTATTTAATGACATCATCCCCTCGTTAGATTCGCTTCGGCTGAATCTTCAGTCTCTGATTCGGTCTGTAAAACATCCTAAAGCACTAACCTTTCCACATTAGCCTTTCTTTTTGTTCCGAGTTTGAAGCTAGTTGGGTTTTTTTTTGTAGTGCGACACTGCAGAGAGCTGTGTGTGGTGTGTGTTTCAGTCGTCTGGATTTTTTTTTTTTTTTCCAGACTGCCATCGATATCTTTTAAAATGTTATATTGTGTGTGTATTGGAGCAGTATTATAACTGTCATTTAAACTTAAGCTTTTAGGTTAGGTCTGAGCAATAGACAACGTATAGTGATATCGTGATGAATTAAACCAGTCTTTTATGATATCTCTGTATGAAATAAACATTAAAAAAGTAAAATGTACATGTTAAGTAGAAGATGATTTGAGGCAACTGTGAAGGATTAAATTGTATTTAGTATTTAACTTATTTATAAAGGTATATATGCAGCGTTTGCAGTGTGTATATACAGTATATGTTTATATGTACACACGCACATGTATGTATAAAGATGAAATATTTGGATAATGTGGAAAGTTTATTTTCTTCTGTAATTTAAAAAGTGAACAGGTATATCATAGATTAATTGCATGTAAAGTTAAAGCAAAATATTTCTAGTCTTAACTTCCTTAAAATTTTGATCATTACACTGTACACTCATAAAAATCTAAAAATTCTGTATCTCAAGATATTATAATATTTTCTAAGATCAATTAAAAAAAGACACTATAGAAATTCTAAAATCTTTGTTCATTTATACAGTCAGTACTTGGTCGGGGCTCCTTGAGTATGATTTACTGCATCGACGTGGCTCGAAGGCGATCATTTTGTGGCACTGCTGAGATTTTATTGAAGGCCAGTTGCTTTAATAGCAGCTTTCAGCTTGTATATAAAAGCTTTTAGCTTTTTCATGATGTAAAAAGTTTTTAAGATGCACTATACACATTTACTCACACATATACACCTCGACATATAACCTGTATCAAAATTGTGATGTCTTTTGTTAACTGTGGAATGACATTTAGAAATTTTAGCTTGAATAGAAACGTTTAAATTAAATGAAAAAAAAAAAAAAAAAAAGCCAAAAACAATAGGCGCATGTTTTGTGCTCTGCCATTTATGTCGATCATCATCATAAAATTATAAACCTTTATGGCACAGAAGTCTGTCTAAACTTGTCGTGCCGTGTTCTGGGACGGCCTGGCTGGCCTTTCGCTTCTTATAAACGATAATTGTCGCTAGTTGAGCACACAGTAATAGAGCGGCTTCGAATTGCAAATCAAATACTGCAGGCCAGCGAGTTGCAGCGATCACGGAATGCCATTGCGTGAATAACAAGCGCATTAACCATTAAAAATAATTGGCGTAGTAGTTATCTGTATTACATTTATATAACACAGCGTTTACGGGACGCCAGTGGACAGATGAAGAGCCAATTTATTTACTTGGGGTCAGCCAGGGGTTTTAGTCTGTTGTATGTCTGTGTGTAATTACATGTGGATGCCTGTGCGGGTCTGTCCCGTGTTTTTGATATAATATGAACGGTGTGTGTGTGAGAGAGATTTGAAAAGTGTGGGTCTTTGGTCTTTGGCTAAAGGTGAGGCATCTTGACATCTCCCCAAACTGCGTCCATCAGCGCACTAATTTAATTATCCTAATTACCCCCCCTCCCCTCCCCCGTGCTAGCAATTCGGCGGCGTTGTCAGTGCCGGGGACGGAG
The DNA here is from genome assembly GCF_024256425.1 of Clarias gariepinus. NCBI lineage: Eukaryota > Metazoa > Chordata > Actinopteri > Siluriformes > Clariidae > Clarias > Clarias gariepinus. The sequence goes on from NC_071105.1 coordinate 30,564,835, forward strand.
AGCTTCGTTAGTGCACGCTAACTACTAACGAGCGTCGCTGTGCAGTGTGTCCCTCACCTCCTTTTCCTCCCCCCGATACCTTCTCCCTCTCCGCTTTGGCCTTTAATGTCCTCTGATTATGCGCCATTGTCACTGTCATATACTTTTATTGCTGTAATTAGTTCAGTTGTTGTCGCTGTTGTTTAACGCTCACCCCGGCCTCTCAGCATTGCCTTGTTTACTCACTCTGAGATGGTACTTCTTTAAAAACATAGAAAAGCCTTATAAGCAAGTCTAGGTAATTGTGATCTTAGATAGATGCTGAGTTTAATAATAATAATAATAATGCTTTAGAATCACTATTTTTGTTTTTATATTGAAGGCCAGTTCCTTAAATCCATGATGGAAGTTGGACATGAATAATTTTTTCTACGTCATGATAGTTTTCGAACCTTTTATAGAAACAGACTATTAGAATATTTTTCTAACTTTTTGGTTTGATTGAGCACAGAGTCTACATTGGAAGGATGTGCGGGAGAACCTCTTTAAATCGAGAGAACATTTTTACTGCTGTGTGGTTGTTTTTAATTTGTCAATGAAACCTTAGATTGCGAGTAACACGGTTTGCGAGTGTTCCGCAAGACGAGCAAAGATCGTCTCCCTGGCGCATCTCTTACTGGTATAATCAACATCAAGTGACCACGTGTGTGCGCGTAAAACCTGTTTTATTTTGTGTCTGTATGTGTGTGTGTACAGCGCGTGTATAGAGCAAAAGCAAGTTTCATTAGAGAGGTTAACGATCCATTTTCTCTCTCTGCTCAAGGCTTAGCCTGCTCTTTGACCCCTCCTACTTTCCCCTTCACAGACACACACACACGCTTTCTCTCTGCTCTGCACAGAAACACTGTTCTGTCGCGACTCTTTTCAAAAGTAAAGTGCAGGTTAATTTGTTTTATTTTTACTTTACAGCAGTGTCTCAGTTAGTGTGTCGTTCAATCGAGTGTCATTAGAGTGATTTCTTGTTTATTTTTCCGATAAAACAAAAAAAAAAAGTGTCAAGGAAGGGTAACGGTGTAAGACGAAAAGGGGGAGGGGCTCCTTACTTTAGCTTCACACACACACACACACACACAGCGCCTGTGCGCGTAAACGGAAACACTTATCTGGGGGGATTTATTTCTACTTTTTTTTTAAAAAGGTAAAGTGTGGGTTAATTTTTTATTTTTACTTTCTATTTTGTATTATTTTTTTTATGTATTTATTTTTCTGGGGCTGTGGAATGAATAATTTGAGTTTCCATTATTTCTTATGGAAAAATTCGATTTGGTTTCTGAGTGTTTTAAAATACGAGCCCGCTTCCGGAACAAATTATGCTCATAATAAAAGGTTCCACTTTACTATTCTATATTGCTGTTTAAGCAGTTAAGTTGTTAGTTAACGTATGTCCTAAAGTGTAAACGTGTTTCTGAAAAAAATAATAATTATAATAATAATTTATATGATTTTAATTAAGTTATTTATAAAGGAACATATGCAGCATTTGTATATTCTCACAAGCTCAATGTTGAGACTCGTACACTACCCATCACAAGTTTGGACACACTTTATAATTCCATGGTCTTTCCTGTTTTTATCTACATTGTAAAAAAAAATGCTGAAGGCGTCCAAAATATGCAGTTATCTCTTATGAGGCTGGTAACTCTAAATGAATTTCTCATTAAGGTAAGTTTTGGTCTTGCTTTCCTGGGATGGTCTTTATTATTATAGAATGTAGAAAATAAATCCGAAATTATGTCCAAACTTTTGAGTGCTATTAAAAGCAACACTGTATTTGTGAATAAAGATAAAAACAACAAGGTTTTTAATAAAATGCTTACTGTTTAACTTGCAGGTTTTTACAAGTCAATGTTCTTGTACAGGCTTTGACAAATGATTTAACTGCAGTCAGTAAGCCACCGTCAGGTGTGTTTACAAGAACCTGTTTCATCTATTAGATCAGTCTCAATCTGTTTTTTTTTTTCTTTCGGAAAACCTGTATGTTTATTTTTATTGAGTATCTCGCATGTTAAATAAGTAGCAGTTTTCAGGATGAGACAAAAACACGTGTGGGGGAATATCTGTTACATGCTGTGTACATATTTGTGTGTGTATAGTGTGTGTGTGGTGTAATTATTGAGTGGTAAGTGAGATGGCTCTCTGACCTTTGTGTTGGATCATCTGCCAGACTCCCGCTCCCTCCAACTCATTAGTTAATATTTATAGCACTCTGCTGTTAAGCAGCCTGACAGCAGCCTAATAAACTCAGCAGGGCGCTCCCTCTCCTCTTCCTCTCCTCTCCCCCCCCTCTCCCTCACTCCTTTGCTTCTCTCTTTCTTTCAGCTTTTTTTTCTGTTCCTCCACAGCACACTTTTCCCTTCCTCTTCTCCCTTGATGTATAAGGCTAAAACACTTTGTCCGCTGTAATTTGATCCTATAACACGTTAATAAAACTGGAAAAGATGTGCCTGGAGTGTACATCTGTATAAATAGATTCAGAATCTTGTGTACACGATGTTGTTAGTTTCCAGCACTTAATCAGTGCAACACAAGCAGCAAACAGCGAGAAGCCTGCCTCGGGTTTCAGTGTCAGCTCCGGGCGCGCGCCAACCTGCCATAAATCTGATCAAACGCTCGTCCTTTCCCAGCAGGATAAATGGCTGCCGCTTACAGGAGAGCCGAGATTGATGGGTAAAGTTAAATTGCATTACTTGCGTAGTTTAAATATTTAACCCAGGCTTATCATAAGTGTTCTTAACGATTAAAGTAAAATATAGCTGTGGAGTTGCAAGCGGATCTCCCGGCCTTCAGGGTTTCATGGTGCGTGGATGTAAGGAGCGGTTGGGTTATGGTTGTGTTATGGTTGTGTTATGGTTGTGTTATGGTTGTGTTAAGGTGGCGTGCGTGGTTATAATGTGTGGTTTTTTTTTTTGTAACCATTTCCATAGATACGTTTCTGAAGCTGTGGATTGAAATGGTCAAAGGTGTGCGTCATTAAATAATGTTCTGCTCTGTAAGAATGCTGTTGTGATGTAGCCTATAGGCAGAGAGAGATAGAGAGAGTGTGTGTCAGACTTGTGCCGTGACTGCCCTTGGACAGAAGTCTCTCTCACCTGAAGGTAAATGTTTATGGCTGACTCATCGTTAAAGCTCAGCCTTTAATAGATCCAATTAAAACAATGACTTCATTTCGAGGGGAATGAGACTCGGCCATGTTTATTGGGAGGACAGTAATTGAGCTCTGGCGATTAGACGAGCTTTTAACCCTCACCTTGCCCAAGAGTGCTTAACTCAGGATCACTCCTCTTCTCAGGACATCTGCTGTGGGGGAAAAAAAAGTTTTCCCCTGGAAAAGCTGGAAATAAGAATCTTCTCACAAAGTATACTTAATATCAACAAATTTTGCGTTAGTTACTGTGTAAAGACGTTCAGGTTTGTCCGCTTCTTCTGTGGCTGCAGAGGAATATTTGAGGTGAAGCCTGGGATCGATGTAGCTGCTAGCGAGAAGATGACGGAGTGCCTGAACATCGGCGTGTCACGGCCGTGGCCGATTGCCCAGTGATCGATAAGGGCTTGTGCAGAGCGATTGATCGACACGGCCATATTGCCCGCGCCGATAGCGTTCCCCGGGAATCTTTGAGTAATGAAAGTGGTGTTATAATAGTTAAATAATGGCCGTGCTGGGGGTTCGGCGGGTGAGTGATGGTCGAATTAGAGCCGCGGGTCAGCACTGCTCGACAGCCCCTTATGAGAGGTAATGTAGTGGACTAGTGCGAGCAGGGGAAGACGAAAATGTCAATGTGAAAATCATTTTTAGTGGTTTAAATCACCGGCTGTCTCTGTGTCTCAGGCTGTGCGTCTTGATCTTATTCCGATTTCCCTCTTGTACGTCTCTGACACGTGCTCTGTGTGTGTGTTTTATGTGCAGTGGCTCAGAAAATTGTTGCAAACCGGAAGAAGCAGCAGCTATCCATCGGGCCTTGCAAGTCCCTCCCCAATTCCCCCAGTCACTCCTCAGTGTGTGCGGCCCCCGTCACAGCAGTGCACATAACACAGGTATGTATATACACCACGCTTTAATCACTTCATAGAGAAACAGATGCACAAAAATAGTAAAGCCACACTCGGCTCACACTGTCGATTTATGATATTCTGCTGCCAAAATATTTCATGTGCTGCTTCTGTGAACTTTCCCCTATAATTCATAACATTTGGAGTATAATTTTGCTTGCTGCATTGGCAATGGGTTCGGGACTAAAAGTCCCAGAGATCCAGGCTCTAAACGTTCCAGACAGTATATGAATAAACATGAATAACAATACAAACAAACAATGAAAACGCGAGCAAGAGCTCTTTATGACCAATTTCTCTCAAGCCGTTTGAGCAGCGTAATATGGTGGTTCCATGCGGTTTGTGCTCCTTGTGCTAAACAGACCCCACAGCTTGCACTGTATGGTTGGTGGGTTTTGATAAAAGGTTTGACTCGTGTTTTCTCTTGGTCTCTTCGGTGCAATATGACAGACCAGTAATGGAGGAGGCAGTCTGAGCGATTACTCCTCCTCTGTACCCTCCACTCCCAGTACAAGCCAGAAGGAGCTACGCATCGACGTGCCGCAGACGGCCAACACGCCGACGCCGGTCCGTAAGCAGTCCAAGCGTCGCTCCAACCTGTTCACGGTCAGTCCTGATTCCATACGTACTTAAATACTATAGGTATATATGACACATGCATATACGTAAACTATTTAAATGCTTTGTGCTTTCCTGAGAAATTGAAAGCATTGTGTAAAACAGAGGTCATGGTAAGGTCAAGTAGAATCCAACCGTGCTAAAGAACAACTCTAGTCCATAAGGGTTTTGGCTCAAAAAGGGAAAAAAAAAACAGAACACATGTTCTTTTCTCTCTCCGCAGTCTCGCAAGGCAAGTGAACCAGACAAGGAGAAGAAAGGACTCGAGGGCCGAGCGGACAGTATCGGAAGCGGCCGCGCAATCCCAATTAAGCAGGTAGGATCCAGCACGTCCGTCTGCACGGCAATAATTGGTGTCCAGGGGCGGTGCGTTGTGAGCCAGGGAGGCCTGTGATCAGGACTCAGACCCGCGGTGGGCCCGTTTGAAGCCGTCTCCTTGATTAGCGGCAAAAGTGTGCACTTGACATCAGTTAGAGCAGGGATCTCCTGTCTATCGAAACAAGATCATTAGGATAAAGAGTGGGAAGGGATTTCTGTCCGTCTCTCTACCTCTCGCTCTCTTACCATCTTTTTCCTCCTGTCGAGAACAGAAGAGGAAGAGAAAAAGAACTAAAAAGAATCCTAATGAAGTGTGGTCCGAGGGTCAACATATGGACCCATCCCCCCTCAAAGCCCGGTGTCTTTCCTGTCGAGGCAAACACTTTGATTAGACCATTGGCGCTGTAGCCTAAATCTCCCACCGCTCTTCCCTGCTGCGTTCTGGGAGAGGTTGTTTGAGTTGGCTTTAATTTGTCACAAACAAGAGGAGCGAAAGAAGTGGGGGGAGGGGTAGACATTCTCTGCTACGCATCTCAACTGGAGTGTAAGAATCAGGTAATTAGCGCTGCTAATCGTGCCCTCTCATGTCGGCGTGGCGGCCTTGTTTGTAATTTTCTAATGAACAAATTGTGCCTCTGATTAGCTCTCCCTTTAAATGAGATCTGTGTTCATTAGTGCGCCACTGACACCCTTTAGCAATGTTAGCATGTGCCACAGAGGCTGTGGGAACATTTGGTGAGCCTCAGTTCTGCCCATGTTCTATCAGGACCGCTGTTCATTTCTCAGCACGTCACTACATAAGCTTGTGTGTGGAATTATGAATTTTGACAGACTGCTTATCGTAACTCGTGATAGTATTTCAACCGATTATTCACATTCGTATGCTAAGCAGGCAGTGTGCGATTAAAGCATGTTTGTAATTCGGGATGGATTTGGCACAGACCCTGGTGACATCTTAAGAGTTGTTAAAACACTCAGTGGACTCCATGCACTTCTAAATCCAGTCTGAATCCTTGGTTTGTCCTTAATGGTTTATAGTTTGTCTGCTTAGTTTTGTAGAAACCGCTTATCAGGTTTCTACAGATTCACCTCCGTGCCTACAGAGGTGAATCCTCAGCTACCAGCTCATTGTCCATTCTGGTGCGCATCCAGTTGATGGACGAGGCTGAGTGGAGCAGGGATGGCAGATGGGGAGGCTGGACAGTGTGGCGTCCAGCTGTAGTGTGGTAGGGAGACGATCAGGACTGACAGGAATGGTGTAATGAGAACATTCCTGGCACAGCCATGAGGCGTTTGTATACGATGTGTATGTGGTGCAAAAAAGAAACGAGGAGGAAAAAAATGTGCTTTGAAATGGTTCACTTGCATGTGAATAGTGTTTGGGTCCACGTCGGAAAAGTGCCTTTGCCAGTTAAATAGTAGGCGTGTCAGGGTGGGCTTGGCACAGAGCCTTTTTTCTCGAGCGTCCTTCAGTCTGCAGGTACGTAAATGAGAGATAAATTTCGCCCATGTCACAAGGAGCCCTGTACACGCCCCCCACGCACCAACACACACACACACACACACACACACACACACACACACACACACACACACACACACAGGCAGATGAGGGGCCTGTTCAGTGCCAAAGTTTGTCATCTCATGAGATCAATCAATGGAGTGCATACATCATGTCCCCTGCTCTGCCGTGCACAGAGGTGATCTCCTCCTGCTGTTCCTCTACAGCTTCCAGGAACACTGTGTTAAACAGCCACACCGTTATGTCATCTAACAGTCAGCGTGAAAATAATACGAGTAGGATATCAGGCTTTAAAATCATTACACAGCACACTAACATCATCATGGATGACGTGTGTTTTATTGCTTTATTTTGTCTATTTGATTTTTTGATAGTTTTAATTATGTTAGTGTTATCATTAAGACGGTTAAGTAGGGTTAAAACTAAAACTATACAGTACCAGTCAAAGGTCTGGGCACATCTTCTAATTCAATTTTTTTTATTTTTTTTTATTTTATACATTCTAGAACAAATCTGGATTATTTCAAAACTAAGAAATAGCATGGCATTAGATAATTAAGTTACAACAACAATAACAGTCGGTTGTTATTTTAAGACATGATGGTCAGCCTTGCTGGAATAGTTTTTGCAAGAACAATAGTGTCAAGTGCTTTTACAAAACCCATCAGGCACCATTATGAAATTGGGTCTCATGAAGACCTTCCCAGTAAACCAAGGATTTGGAGTCACAGCTGCTGTATTTAGAGTTACCAGCCTTAGAAATAACCAATTATCACCATCTTGGCTTATAGAGCCATTATTTAATTCAATTAAAATGTATTTGTATAGCGCTTTTAATAATTGTCATTGTTGCAAAGCAGCATTACACAATGTGAATGTCTATGAATCATAATGATTAGATTGAGCAAGCCGTGGGTGATGGTGGCAAGGAAAACCTCCCTGAGATGGCAATAGGAAGAAACTTTGAGAAGAACCAGACAGGAACCGTTATGGTAGGCTCTACAGAGCATGAGCCCGCGTTTAAATATCAACTGATTAGAGATCACTTCATATTTTGGATGCTTTCAGCATTGTTTTACAATAAAGAAAGAAATATAAAAATCAGGAAAGAGGTGGTGTGTCCAAACTTTTGATTGGTACTGTATATACCCTCCTGTTTTTTGACTGGGCACTGCATACAGTGGCTGGGATGTATGGGGTAGAGGGTCTTTTTTTGGGTCTTGTCCAAGGCGCCAACCGTGCTCGAACCCCCAACCCGCGATCAGTCACCTGAGCCATTACTGCCCCAAACATAAAAATAGTGATATTAGCTCGGACACTAATTTATAATATAAACAGCGATAAATGAACTTAGTTATTCAAATGTTAGAATCAAGTGCTTCAAACATCACATTTTAATGCAATTTTTTTGTCCTGATTTATGTGCAAGTGATGGATTCTTAAGCATATTTTTCCTAATGATAACTCCACAGCTATCATTAAAACAATTAACCTCCTTGTGACCTTTTCCTAAAGAATCTAATGATACACTGGTAACAGGCTCACTTAAACTGTACAGATGAAGATTGTGAGGTCATTGTGACCTGTTGCTCTCACACAACTTTAGCAGAGCGCTTTATAAGACACAGACCAGCATTTTATTTGGGACGAGGACACTAATTACTGATTTAATCAGTGTTTTCTCTTGTGAACATGCTTAAGTCGCTCTTGATTTTCCTTCCTACCATGACATCAGGACAGCCCCAGACTTATTTTGTTAAAACCGACCTGCTAAATCTAAATCAACCAGTTCACTTTTCTTCTCCCTTGCGTGGAATTGTTAGTATCTTATTTCCCCCAAACTTAACACTTAAAACTTAACTTTGCGTCTTAAATGTTGTAAGTAGGTGTTGTTAAGCGATACACAATATCATAGTGTTGCGACTTTATTACTGAAGCTTCAAAAGTTTATCGGGGAAACACTGCTTGTTATTATATTTATGTAGAAATAGATGACACACTAATGAATTGTGCACTGATTTATTATTCATTTTTTTGAAAGCTCTTGTGGGTTTTTCGCAAAACACTTTGCTGTAGTTTATTTGTTGCTACTCAGAATCTTATTAGCAGTTATTGTTTCCTCCTGCGCTGAAGGTTGTCTGAGCTGAGATAAGATCTTTGTAGGAACGGCTTCGTTAGAACCTGCTCCTCATTAAAATGGTGCAAGCGGGGCCCGGCGGTAACGAGGCTGGGCCGGGCTTCCACTCTGCACCAATTAAGCTGAAGAGGAGCGCTGCGCCTGTGGTCGCCCCACCAAGGGGGTGTGCCAAGGTCAGCACTGGCACCTGGCCTCACCGCGACCACTCCGAGCTCTTCCAATTACCGCCGCAACTTTGACCCGACACTTTGTTCTTATTGACTATAAACGTGTGTCCGGTCACGACAGCAATCTCTGTCGTGTTGACGGCCAAGCGATTACAAGCCTTAAAACGCTAACTGCTCGTTCCGTGTAATTATTCAGTCCTGAACATTAGCCTGCTGAATTATTTTGTCTAGTCCCAGCTGGACGAATACACTCTTCTCCCCAGTGTACTCAAGACGCGTTTGTATGGAAAACGACTTTATTGAGTTGTCGAGTGTTTTGCGAAACAGCTAACTACTGTTGTGATGGTCGCCAGCTTTGTTTACGAACCCTGCATGACTCCGAGTGGGCCGACATCTGTTCCACGTTCTTAATTAGCTGATAATTACAGCAGAGAGGTCTGTGCAAGCTTTGTCAGGCACCTGACAGAGGCTCTTTTTTTTGTGAGAGCATTTCAACAAATTAATTTCAGCAAGTGGCACTAATTGAAGGATGGATTGAGAGCGAGAACAAAATAATGGAAAGGCAAGCTTAGGCAGAGACGAGCATGGCCCTAGAAAAGTGTAGAAATCTTTCCTTAGCTTATCTGCATGGACGTATTTAATTACAGGAGCAAATATCATTCCCTCAAAGCAATGCGTTACCCTTTTTAACCTTTAATGTCCCAATTGCATGGTTTTAAAGTGCGTTCAGTATCGTCACTGTTTAAAATGAAATTCTGAAGCTGCGTTTAACTGCGTGTTACCTCGCTCGTTCTTGAAATATATTAAAAAAAAAAGGATCAGACAACGTCTTTTCATCATAAAGGGAGAATAGTGCGGTGGTTGTAATTGTGTGTTGTGGTGCATGGATGGGTGCTGAGCTGTGTGAATTTGACAAAGTTTCACCCCCTCTGAGCAGGGTGCTTTGTACAGGAGTTAAATTGGATGGTTAATTCGGGTGTTATTTACCCTGTAATTCATTAATTTGGCCCTGCCATTGGCAGCGGGCAGGCTGTAATTTCACGCTTCGCAATAAAAGATGTCTCATAATCTGCTTCATTTAGCAGCGAAAGAATTTAATGAAATTAACTGCGGCCCTAATTAAGACGGTGAATATTAAAGACCCGCTATCAAGCCTTTAACGATTGCGACACGATCCGCCTTCCGTGGGATTGAAAAAATATCATTTCCCCGACGAAAGGTTGTCACCGCTCCGAGCCATTTTGGCCAAGATGGCAATTTTGTCATGCAAGCTAACTTCCAGCAAATTAGATTTTTTCCTTATTTCTGCATCTACATTTTTTTTTTTTTATTAGTTGAGAATAATTTAGATCTAGTCAATGATGGTTGAGGGTTTTGATTTGGAAATCGCTCTGGTAGTCATTTCTTCTGGGTTTAATTCTGACCTTGATGTGATATTGTGTCTCACCGATACACACAGCTCAGTGTGGCTGTCACTCCAGGACGTGTAATGTTCATTTCTTTTTTGAATTTAAGTTACAGCACAGAAAATTGTCTGCCATTTTATGGGCTGCCTGTCCCTGTTTCTGTAGTGCCTGTTTGGAAGACGAGTCCTGTTTCCTTGTCATGGATTCCTTTGTGTTTGCTCTGGATATCGGTCAGTTGGGCGTCCGGCTGTCAGGAATTTCTCAGGACGCGGCACTTTAACTAGCTGTTAATGATAAATGTCCTCTTCGTAATCTTCGCCACTTGATGTCTGCACCAGCCAGATCAGATCCTGAGAGTGATAGAGCACCTCTAGTATAGGACAGATATCTCCCCTGTAACTGGTTCCCTCACACCACACATAGGGACTCTGACAGGTCTGGAGGCAGCCGAGTGTGTGTGGATGACATGTTCAATTTAGCCCTCTCTTCTCAGAACAATGAGCCGGCCCTGGATGCACGTCTGCCTCATTGTTGTCCGTTTCGGACAGTTATCTTAAAGTGGCCTCCAGCTTTTGTTCGAGGCAGAGGAGATAGTGGAAATTAACCCGGGGCCAATATGAGCTCTGTTCGTCCTGCTTTCACAGAGGAGATTAGAAGCTTTTGTTAGGTCTTGGAAAAAAAACCTCAGCTGTGTTTTTCTCTCTAACCTGATCTGTTGATCTCACAGTCACTTAATTATTATTATTAATCCTCATCGAGTCGCACCTATCGGCTAATTTAGTTCCTGTCGATATTGACGTAGTAGTAAAGGGTGCAGTGCTAACGTCACTGACAGCAGTGCGCTTGAAACCTGGTGAGGAAGTGCAGGGAGCCGCTTTATTTATCTCTTCTATTTCTGTGGGACGGGAAGACCTTGCAGACTGTCACACTGTGGCAGGTAAAATAGGGGCAGGCGGGGTGTCAGCGGCCGCCGCTTTAAATAACGAGCGGCGACTCCCATCAGCGAGCCCGACGTGACGTTCAATTAGCCTCTGGTGCAAAATGATCGCCTGTCATTTTCCTAATGAATGTGCACAACCAGCGCGGGAGGACGAAACGGCCACGCAGAGCAACACGCCAAGCCTGCAAAGAGCTCACTCTCACACACTCACTCTTTCCTGTCTCTGTCACACGTGTACACCGTCATTCTGTCACACACTTTCCCAGGTCCCCACGAGTCCTTACTGGGGTTTTTTTCTCTCACCTGTGAACCCATGCCTGTGTCGTGAGGCTCCGCTTTACTTTTCCTCCTCAGTCTGCTTCAGTTTTTTTTGCTTTCACGTTCTTGCCTTCCATCTCTCTCTCTCTCTCTCTCTTTGTATTTACATCTCTCAATCTGTTATATGTATTCCTCCTTTTCCCTTTTATCTGTATCTTACTTGCTGTTGCCATTTTGATTCTCTCGTTTCAGTCACAATCTCTCTATCTGTCTCTCCAAATCAGTGTAGCTTTGAATTGTTCTTTCTTCTTTTTTGCATTCTCTCTCTTTCTCTCTGTCTTTTTTTTTCTCTCTATTTAAGTGTCTCTCTCAGGCTAGCTATGAATCATTACATTTTGATTTTCTTTCTTTCTTTATATATTTTTCTACTGTCTATTAATATATTATAACAGTACTAAACATATAAACAAAATAATAAAAAATATGTGTTTGTATGCGTGTGTACAGCGCGCATTTAAAGCAAAAGCAAGTCTCATTAGAGAGGTTAAGGATCCATTTACTTTCTCTGCTTAAGGCTCGGCCTGCTCTTTGTGTCCCCATACACACACACACACACACACAGACCCCTCCTACTTTCGCCTTCACAGACACACACAAGCTCTTTCTCTCTGCTCTACACAGAGAGAGTAAAGGTAAAGTGCAGGTTAATTTGTTTTATTTTTACTTTACAGCAGTGATTCCGTTAGTGTTTCCGATAAAACAGTGTTTCTGTTGTGTGCGCATGTGTGTGTGTATAAAAAGAGTGGAGGTAGGGTAACTGTGTAAGACGAGAAGAGGGTGAGAGAAGCTTACTTTAGATACACACAAACACACACACACACACACACAGCGCCTGGCGCACAAATGAAAACACTTGTGTCTGGATTTTTTTTTTTTTTTTTTACTTTTTTTTGTTAAAGTGCAGGTTAATTTGTTTTATTTTTACTTTATATTTTGTCTTAATTATTTGTATGTATTTATTTTTTTGCGGCTCTGGAACGAATAATTTGAGTTTCCATTATTTCTTATGGGAAATTATATTCTTATTTGGTTTACGAATTATGCTCGTAATGCAACGTTCTACTGTATTAGTTATCTGTTCAACCTCTGGTTTGAAAGCCTGACACACCTCTCTCTCACACACATGGAATAAACCTCTGCCCCTTTACCCAGAAAGGTAGTGCCTTCACTCTTCACACTCTCTATCTGTTACTTGGTTCCTTTGAGAGTGAGAAGTGAGAATAAAAATTAAATTTCTGCCAGGACGTGTTAAGCGCACTGCAGAAATCCTTCTTTTGCTGCTGATGCTCAGTGTGAGGCCTTACATTCCCTGTATAATATCAGGAGCCTCCGGACACACATGAGGCTACACAGACACACACAAACACACACAGACACACACACAGACACACACACAGACACACACACAGACACACACACAGACACACACACAGACACACACACAGACACACACACAGACACACACACAGACACACACACAGACACACACACAGACACACACACAGACACACACACAGACACACACACAGACACACACACAGACACACACACACAGACACACACACACACACACACACACATGTATGTACAGAACACAATTATCACACGCTGTAGTCTGAATCCTGTTAGTGTCGTGGTACCAGTAACGTGTCTGCACTGAACAAGCATGTATCAGCCCTCACCCGTCCCTGTTGTTGAAGAACTACAGTCTCACAGTAAAGCTCTGATCCTGTAACGCGCTGCACTGCGGGTGCTTTTAGTGACAAAGCCACCTAATGCCATAATAAACTGACCGGTGCCAAAAAAGTAAAAGCTTTAAGTGAGGCACATTGCAGCATGCACAGTAGACTGATTACAGGATGGCCTCTCTCCATCATAGATAAAGTGTCTGAGGCAACATTAAACTTGCTGTTCTCGCTCCGCCAGGCAGTCCAGTGCTTCGTTTCTTGCACTTCTATTTTTAACCTTTGTTTAGACACCAATTACGACGTAACGGCACTCAGAGAATTTTTTTATGCCGGTTGAGTGGCGGAAAGAAAAGAGGAAAGCCAGATCCTTGGTGTGTGCGGTCCTGCACCTGGGCAGCTGGGTCACAGACTTTATTAATATCCATTCTGTCTGCGTGTTAGTGTTTAACAAGCCTAGCAAAGTGACACGGTCGACGCTTAATTGCTAATCAGTGCTCGGGTTTTATCCCGCGTCTCCCCTAATGAATTTAGCTGAAACGAGGTTCGGGTGGCTGAGCCTTAAACGGCCGGTTGCTGACGCGAGCAGGAGACAGGGGCTCACGCCGCTGCCAACACGTCCACGTGGTTTCAGATGGCGTGTTTAGTACGTCAGCACCATTCTCACCAACGGCTAAAATCCTGTTTTTGACTAAATAAAGAGATTATAGCATAGTACGATGATGGTCTGTTATATTTGCTCAGTCTGAGACGAGGCCTTTATTTTAAAAAACATATTTATTGAATTTTTCTTTAACACAAAAAGAGGAAGAAAAAACAGAACAATAGCTTAGCACGTACATGAACATGAGAAAGAAAAATAAAATAAATAAATAAATAAATGCATAGATAGAGAGACAAGGCCATTTTGATTTTAATAAAAAATGCAGAAAGAAATTACAGTGCTGGGTGTAATATTTAAAAGTGTTTGAGTGTTTTTTGGTACGTATAAGTCTGATGTCTGTTCCTTGTGTTCCAGGGAATGCTCATGAAGAGGAGTGGGAAGTCACTAAACAAAGAGTGGAAGAAGAAATATGTCACCCTCTGTGACAATGGTGTTCTGACCTACCACCCCAGCCTGCATGTAAGCACCTCTATGTCATGTCTTACACACACTCACACACACACTTATCCTTCTTCACCGCCTCAGCACTGGCACTGGCTCCATGCTGTTAATTACCAGCCCTCTCGTCGCCTGTTTCTATGCAGCTGACACTCATGATGTGCAGTATTAAGCCATAACAGCTAGTCTTAATCGCCAGCTCGGATGGTGCAACAGACATGCAGGCCTGATTGGATATCCTGCGCCACTTCATCACTTGTTTCCTAACTCTCTGTCTACCCTGGAACTTGTTCAGACCAATCAAAGCCTCAAGTTATTCTCTGCCTATCGGCAAAATGAGAGAGAATGATGTGGGGAAGGAGGAAGGGATGACAGAGAGCATGGATAAATAAGGTCCAGGATGACACTTGACATTCTAACATTAGCGGCCAACATTTGTAGATATTTGAGCGTTCTGCTTGTTTTGAGCTTCATCCTTGTGGTCAGAATTACAATCAGGTTTACTTACGACACCTACTGATTATTATCTATCAATTCACAGAAGTTCATTTAGTCTCAAAAATCACCAATTTACAATTAAACTACCTTAGATTGATGCTGTTATTAAAGACTTTACATTTAAATAAAATTTTATGATATAGCACTCTTAACAATGATAAGTGTCACCAAGCAGCTCTACAGAATCAAAGGAAAATTATGGAAATGTGCAGGAAATGTATATAAAACAGAATGATCAGATTGTCCCTGATGAGGGTGACAAGGAAAAAGTCCCTGAGTACTTGCACTACAGAGCAGTAAGTGGCAGAACCTGTTCAAAGAAGATTATTGCCTGTTTTGGATGCCTTCAGTATAAAATAAAAGTCTAAAAGGTCCATGGAAATAGAAGGTGTGTCCGAACATTTGACTGTGTGCCTGTGTGCGTATGTGTGTGTCACTCATTAACTGTATATTTGTCTGTTCAGTCTCAGTTTCTGTTGCCAGATGATTTTGGTTGCCAGATCATGCTGACAAAAATCTCCCTAGACAGGGCTTAATCTCCACCTACTCTAATTAAAAAAAAAGAAGAAGGAAAAAAAAAGCCCAAATAATAACACGTCATTTTTTCACATGAAAACAAAATTAAAGAATCCTTAAGCTTTGTGTCACCATGCCTTGTATTGCCCTTTAATTCAAGGACAGAGTATTATTAATTATTAATTGGTTTAATATGATAATATAAAATTATTTAAAATGTTTTTTTTAAACAATTAGACAATTTGAATGTTTTGTTTATTTAAGACCACTAGCAAAAAAATCCTTGCTTTATATGATCTAGTTATATACAGTAGAAGTATTAAATTGTGCTGTTCAGTCATTGGAATATGATCTCTCAGTGGTCATATTGCGATGGCTGATCAGCAAATATTCGTTATTAAAAACAAAATTGAGTCAATTTAATACTTCTATAATTAAATTTAATACTTCTATAATTTAATTTAATACTTCTGACAATGCGATAACCCACCTGGAAGTGGGTGGGATTTATTAGGCAGCAAGAGAACATTCTTCTGAAGTTGTTGTGTTGGAAGCAGACACGATGGGCAAGTGTAAAGGATTTACGCGCCTTATTTAAAATTGTGACATCTAGATGACCAGGTCAGACCAACTCCAAAACTACAGCTGTTGTGAGCTACTCGCAGTCTGCAGTGGTCAGGACCTATCAAAAGTGGTCCAAAGAAGTAAAACCAGTGAACCGGTAACGAGTCACGGGCAGCCGGGGCTTATTGATTGATGCACTTGGGGAATAAAGGCCCGTCTGTGTAGTCTGATCCAACAGAAGAGCTACTGTGGATAGAAAGGTGCTAGAACACACAGTACATCACAAGTTTATTGCGTATTTAGCTGCTCAGTCTTATGACTGATCTGTATACAGTAATTGTATTTCTCACTTAAAAAAAAAAAAGATATGTTAAGTGATTTAAAAAAACGTTACAGTCAGAATCATGAGTTCCGTCATCAGTGAGTTTTGCACCCATACTTCCTTGGCATTTCTTTACCTTTATTTATTGCTAGATTTCTGAGCGATTAAAAAAAAAAAAAAGGCAAGTACCGAGGTTTTTTTTTGTGTTTTTTTTTGGACTAGATTTGACTGTCCAATGTGAATTATAAAACCGATATAAACTGAATATGAACAAAAATAACAATGTCTGGTAGTAGATGTTTTAAGGACAACTGTATTAGGTGTCAAAGTGTCCTTTGTTTGCATTAAAGATATTTCAGAAGCAGAAACATTATTATACATATTGATTGTAATGCAAAATAAAAAAAATTTGCCTGGTTTTTAAAAAAATTATATAGTTTTACCCCACAGTATATTTAATTGTCCTGTTAGTAAGCAGTATCTCAGACACAGCCTGTTCCCTCCTGTTGTCTGTAAACAAGTCGCGCTTACCACCAAGCACTGCTGCAGAGGCTTCAATTATAGTGTTTGTAGAGGCTAATAGAATGAAACTCAATTGTCCTAATTGCTTAACTACACTGGAAAAAAAATCGCATTAATGCAGCTAATTATGTAGATCATAATAAATGGAATATAATCAGCAGCAAAACATGTAGAAGAAAACTTGAGGTCTAAACACCTAACAGCCATTTGTTCATTCAGACCAATTAACATTAAACCCATGGTGTGTGTGTGTGTGTGTGTGTGTGTGTGTGTTTTTTTACACAAGTATTTATACAGTCATATTATGGAACGTAATATATGCATCTCAAGAGAGTGTGGGATTTAATCACATCTGTCTTACAGGCATTGTGACTTGTTCACATGATCGTTTCATCAGATTCAGTTATTCAGACACTTGAGATAAAAGAGGCAGGCTAATCCTTAAATCCTTAAATCCCACAAGTGTCCTTCTCGGTTTAATTGTTACACACTCTCAGCTGCATATCATTTTCCCAGCGCACTTGGCCTTGATATGACACAGAAACACATGTCACTCCAGAGCTTATAACATGCAGGGTTTTGCAGCCTAAAAAAATAACAGGCATTTTTTTTTTTTTTTTTTTTTGGGAGGGGGAGCGAATGTATGAACAGACCACCCACAGCTGCCGCACTTTGGCCATGTGCCAATCATCGAGCGTTGTGTGCGTGCATATGTGTGTATGTGTGGGGCGAGTCGACGACAAGAGCTGAGTGTCTCTGTCCCTTAGCGGAGGCCTACAAAAGGGCAATTCAAAGCCAAGTGCTCTCAACACGGCTTAACAAGCCACAGGAGAGCCCTTCAGGAGCGGCGGGCCAACAGCTTGTGGTCGGTAATTGCATCCCCATTAGCATCGGGGAACTTTCATCATCGACGCGAGTGAAGCCACGCGTCGAGCATGGGCTCCCCGTTCAGCATCTGAAACAAGCCGGCGCAGCATGATCCCTGTGTGTGTGCTCTTCTAACGCAATTTAGTTATTTATTTATTTTCAATACATAAATGTAAGTGGTATAATGTCTTATGTCCAAGACTATATTTTCCCATGGCGGGTTTAACCCTGTTCCCTTAATGAGCTAATTATGAACCACTGTGGGTATAATAAAGAATAAATGTAATGTCACACCTGCTTTTGTACAAACTGTACAAGCCATAGCATCGTATGCTACTATTCTAACACAACTCATGAGAAATGATGTAGTGTTGTACTGGTGCACATTATATCATTGTAAATTATGGCATTTTATTATGAGGTACTCTCAGCGGAGTTAACATACACTACCTCTCAGAAGTTTGGGATCATTTTCTAACCCCGTGGTCATTCCTGATTTTTATTTTTTTTTTCTACATTGGCGACCAAAATATGCATAATCTCCTCTAAACAGTTAATGTTAAAATGTATCTGCTACTCATGATCTGTAAAGCCTTTATAACGGCTCTAATCCGAGGTGCAGTTTGTTACTTGGTGATTTTTAAGGCTGGTGACTCTAAATAAACTTCTTCTCTGCAGCAGAGGTAGGTCTTCATGAGAGCCAGTTTCATCACGGTGCTTGATAGGTTTTACAAATGCATTTGACAATACTGTTCTTGCAAGAACTATTCCAGAACAGCTGATCTCTGTGTCTTAAAATAACTAACTTGTGTAATTCCACACGTGTTGTTTTATACAATACAATAGTATTGTTGTGGAATGTAGAAAATGATATGATAATAGATAATACGATAGCTTGGTCATCAAAATGTTATACAGCGTTAAACTTAAGTGTTTTACAATAACAATAAACTTTTTAAGCAAGCCTAAAGATTATAATATGTAATGCATCATATTTATAGTGAGAACTTTAAATGCACACTATGTGTGTATATAATCATACCCTAGTAGCATGATGATTGTCTTTATCTCACTTTGTCCACTATTATCATCACCTCTGAACTAACTGTGATGTTCTGTTCATGGGTACCGTAAGCTCACTAGCATCTAACACTAGGCTGAATCTCAAATCTCTCTTTATCCCCGATCAAAGGGGGTGCTTTGGTGTGCACTAGGTTTCCATATTTAAGGTTCAACACCGGATTCCAGACGTTAGTTTATAATCTAAAGCAGAAAAAGTGGAAATATAAAGTAAATCTCTTCAGCTTCTCAGGACTGTCCACCACCTTCATGGCTTATTTTGTTCACCTTTTTTGTGCCGAAATCTACTTTCTTTTACATCAACTGTCAGACGCCAGCTCAGCAAGTCGCGGTTAATTAGTTTTGCCAGTCGGGGACGGATATGTGTTGGTAGAGCATAATAGCTGGTTAAATAAACAAACAAATCATAACCGGTTTATAATAAATAGTGTTTGTGGAAGTGTTGTATAAAAGCAGCATCACACTTGAGGTCATTAGGAAAAAAAAAACCTAATATAATGAACCTACGATAATGTGATATCTTTACCACCTTGTACACAAGACCGCATCAGCACAACAGCACTCTCTTGTGTGTCTAGTGCTTAAATATACTTGACTGACAATGAATTTTAAGGTCTTCCCCCCCCCCCCCCCCAACATATTGGTTCAAAGCAATAAAAAATAATGCTAAGGTTTAAAGTTATGCAAATTAATTTTCCTTTCTGTTTTTCCTGCTAAATAATTAATATTTTATACATATTATTTAAAACTATTATTCATGCATAGCTAAAAGTATAACACCATTTTCACGTTTTGACCACAGTAAGCCTATTTTTGTCTGTAAGTCTGTTAATATGGTCTTGTACAAATGTCTTGAAGTGTCTTAATATTTTTTGACACATCACCGCCCCCCAATATATAAAGAGTCACTTATAAGGACACTACATCCATTTTGTTTATCCTGCAGTGGGTTGCCATTGTATGTTTTTAAGTTTTTATATTTGTCTGTTTTGCTCCAGGACTACATGCAGAACGTACATGGGAAAGAGATCGACCTGCTGCGCACTACAGTCAAGGTCCCAGGGAAAAGACCCCCGAGGGCCATCTCCACCTGCGCAGCTTCCGGCCCCAAGACTAACGGCCTTGCCAAGGACATGAGCAACTTGCAGCTCGCGCAGGCTCCAGGTAACATGTACAGTTCAATTAAAAATACTAATAATAAATAAAAAAAAGGTTAGATTTCAATTTCATGCTGAACAGAGTGTATGGTGGTGGTACGTTAATGTGTTTTATAAGCAAAGGAAGTGACACGGAGACCTTATTATTTGTTTATTATCAATTTGAATGTGCCATATTTACTTTATTTGTGATGCAGCCACCATATGCAGTCTATTAACTAAAAGAAAAATATGGCTTTATTTGATTTGGTTATCATTTTTTAATCGTTCTGAATTAAAAAAATGCATCGTTTTATTAATATTAATCCTGATTAATATTATTGAAGTGTATTGTGACACATTGTGTTTTATAAAATTCAAAACCTATTTAACTATTATTATTATTATTATAGTTTTAAATATATGTATTTTTGTCTTTTTATTATAGACAGTACAAGTAAAACAATTAACACTTATTTCAGAAAAATTTTGTTCAACATTAGTATGAAATCAGTGTAAAAATTTCTTCTATGATTCTAAGATGTTTTCTTTTTTTATTGAACATACTTCTGTAGTGTGTATTAGACTAAAGTAAGCAAAAGCCAGAATATTTATTAAACAGTGTCAGACTATTGAGCTATTTTCCATTTAGACTGTTTGTGCCAAACCTGAACATCTTTTAACCTCCTCCCCAAAGGATTATAAAATACCCTAAGTTTGAGCGTATATACACACACACACATATATATATATATATATATATATACATATATACACACACACACACACACACACACACACAGCTCCAGGAGGACCAAACTAATAGCATGAATATTCAGTGACCCATAATACATGTACTAATTATTGTCATGAATATTAATGTAATCAGCACTGAGTCTCCAGTCAGCCAGCTCTGAAATGAGCACTAATGAGAGAGAGAAAGAGAGAGAGAGAGAGAGAGAGAGAGAGAGAACAAGAAAAGGGGGGGGCAGAAGAAGGATAATTCACTCAGTCATACAGTAATAAAAGCTTTTGTATGTCAAGGATCAGACTTTGAGCCTGGGTCGGCAGAGCGATGAGAAGCACCTCTTATGTCTAATATCTCTTTCTGGGTGTGCTTTTGTGGTACAGGCTAAACAGCTAAGTCTGTGTGTGTGTCCGTCTCTCTGTCTGTCTGTTTTTGTGTGTGTGAGAGAGAGAGAGAGAGTTTATCAACCAATAGTCTGGTCGGGGCTTGCCATTTCTCTGAACGTGCCCGGGTCCGATTTATCGGCATCAAAGGGGATTAAATTGAGTTGTGACATTTCATTGAATGCGGGTTTTGTAGCAGGCCTGTGGCTGTACCTCTGCTCTGCTCCAAAAATATACTTGTTTGTTTAGAGGAATACTTAGTGTATACACTGGAGTACCTCGGCACTCAGAATGCCATCGTATCGCTCTTTGAAATGGTTTGCTGTAAATAAACAGCCTTAAAAAATCCAAAGTGCCTGTATCATATCTGTGTTTTACCCTGGTTAAAACATATCCCAGTATTTATTCTTATATAGGCCCAGATTAATATAATGTATGATAGAGATAATCACATCAGTACCTTAATTGGCCTTTCCAAATTGCAAATTGCACAAAGCGTGTGTGTGTGTGTGCTGCGATGGATTGGCACCATGTCCAGGTTCTCCCCTGCCTCACGCCTAAAGTCTTCTGTAACAGAATCCAGGCTTCTGTAAAGAAATATAGAAAATTAATTAATAAATACTTAAATCTGGTTTAAATTTCAATAGATAAAAGTATAATGATGCGTGTATGTGTGTGCTATTAAAAAAGATGTCCGTATGATTGGCGGCCCCTCAGTCATTAGTGGTCCATTTACTGTATTCTGATGTTCTCAAGGCAGTAGAATTTATTCCAGGATTTTACATTTTCTTCCGTCTTTGGTTACTTTCTCCTCTCTGTTTCTAGGCTCTGTGAGCAGTAGCTCATCAGCGTCTCAGATGGCAAGCGGGATCAGTCTGGTATCCTTTAACAGCCGGCCGGATGGCATGCATCAGCGCTCGTACTCGGTGTCCAGCGCAGACCAGTGGAGTGAAGCCACAGTCATCGCCAACTCAGGGGTCAGCACAGGTACGCCAAGCTCCTTATTTCTGTTCGGTATTTAATAAAATCAGCGTATGTTCTGGAGAAATATGACTTCTGGAGTAATTGACCCACTCTTTACACCTGAATCAGGTCTGTCCGTGTCTATAGCACAGGTCAGGGGTGGAGGGATAAGTGGCCTAGCTGCCTGGAGCATGCTGATTTTGTGTCCAGGTTGTTAGTTTTATTAGCTGATTAGTTGCCTGAAAAACAATACATATATAATAATTGGAACACGTGCACACACACACATTATAGCATGAGCTGCTTCACACCTGCTGTGTATGTCAAACTGTTCTGGCCCATTAAAAAGCAAATATTTTGGCAACATTAAATATCATTAGCAGTAAATATTCCTGGCATTGCCAAGAGTCACATACAAGGTGCTTAATCAACTGAGGTTTCCAGTCAGTCCAGCAGTTTAATGAGACATTTGTACGTGGGTGTCTCTCGTTGCCCTGAAACATGAATTATACATTATTGTTTTTTTTTTTTGTTTTTTTTCAGATTTTGCAATCAAATTGTCAGATATCATGTTCATGTTCATAAAAATATACAATCTTTTAATTTCAATCCTATCAAATACATGCAGAAAAAAAAACAGTTCAGGTCTTAAGAGGTTCAAAATGTCTCACACAGCTGAATTGATTAATGGGTTATTATTCACGTAAAACTTATAGGATCGTCCTTAAGCTACATTCTCAGATTCTACATTAATGTGTTTTTTTGAGAACAATCTGAAATAAATAATATAGAATTAAATCATAATGTTACTGATGTTACTTAATGCCTCAAGCCTTGAATCAGCATATGCAGCTCTCTGTAGCATCAGTGATCAGTTAGCACTCGGTATGAAGCCCACCACACACGCACACACACACACACACACACACACACACACAGAGCTAGTACTCTCATATGTCTCTTATTGATTGTGATGTCAAGCCCTAATGCCGCTTTAACTGTTTATCAGAGTAATGGGCCCTGACAGCGCCACATTATCAATGGCACATTCATTCAGGAGTCTCCGACACTGATGGAGGGACTGCTTCTGTCCTCAGTGTCTTCTACTTTAGCTAGTCAGCAGTCCGAGAGATGTCTATGTGCGCCCTGGATTCATGACTTGTTTAAAGTTTTTTTTTTTTTTTTTTTTGACAAGTCTAAAATTATGCATGTGTGTATGCATATTTAGCCCTGCTGTTGCCTGCAGGCTGAAATAGCCATTAAAAGGCTTAACAGGTTTCTAGTGATTCCCACCCCAGCAGTGTGTGATTGACATCTGTGCAAAAATGAACACTCATTTTTTTCTAAATGCATTTACATAAGTAATCCAAAACATTATAAGAACATATCCTCCACTGGCTAAATTAGTTGTTTAATTACGAGGAGCGTTCAAGTCAAACCGCATGTGAGTGCATGGTGACAACAAACAGAACACATTTCTGAGAGTGTATATCATTTTGTATATAATTCTCTGGCCTCCCAGGAACTCCTTTAATGGACTAAACTTGTAAAAATGCCTTGAATTAGGGTCAGAACTACATGAAGGATGTGGTAAAAACTCCCAGTTGAATTCCTGTAGCATGCAAGCAGTGTTTCTAAATGATTGTGTATATAGTTCACACAGACAGATATGTCAGTTCTGCAAATTGTTGATAAGTTATGCATCTATTTTCAAGGATCAGGCGTTTCTCTCAAAAAAACAGGAGCGACTGCATCTGGGCTCCTAGCCACCTCAGTCTGGATCGTCAGGATCGACTAACGTTAAGCATTTGCACCCTTCTACTCTCAGAACTCTGGCTAAGAGTCTCATCTCTGTACTGAACTTGAAGTCTTCTGTAAATGTTTTACACTTTCGTTAACAAAGAATTTTGACTTGAGCGCTTATTGTGTGTTTCCCAGTAACATGGAGGTAGAGCTGCTGTTTTTTAACTCAAGAACTTTTAAGTGCATGTTTTATCAATGCTACATTTGTTATAATTTGAATGGTGATAAAGTAGTGCATTGGTAATGAGTCCATTTTTAAGTCACATAACTAAAAATGAAATGTGTGCAAATTATTTGTAGATAGGTGCAGATTGCTCAGTATACTGCTTGTGTGAGCGCTTTCTATTTTGATAGACGATGAGCCTTTTCCTCATTTATTTCTGTTTAACGTTTTCAATGTACTAAAAAAAAATTTTGAACAATGAAACTTATTGGCTTTGGTTGAATTGCTCATATCACTGTTTTAACAACGATGTTATTGTCACAACGATAATTTCCAATAATTTTTGAAGGAGGTTTTGTAAGAAAGACTCAACTGACTCCAGTACATCCTCAAGACTTTAACTGGGGTTTAAGATCAAGACTCTGTGGTGTTTGATTCATGTGTAAAAATTATTCCTCAACCACTCTCTTACAATTTAAGCCTGTTAAAGCCTGGAATTGTCCATGAATATACCTGTACTATCAGGGAAAAAAATAAATTTATTCAAGACATAAAATACATTCAGGTCGTCACTTTAATGCCACATAACATTGCTGAGCCTAGACTTGACTAATTAAAGCGACACAGAGGCTTATACAGTGGCCACTATGGATGATGGGTGTATCACTTCATGCACTTTCCCTTCTTACCCTGGTGCACTCTGTGATGGACTCAGTCAGGACTCTTTAGTCAACATCACTTTTTTTCAGTTGCTCCAAATCTTATTTCAAACTTTATGCTCCCTGTTAAATATAAGGGGTCCTGATTAGCTCCACTAACAAGTGGACACATGGTTGTTTAAGAAATGAGAAGCTACTAACTGCATCAGTGAGGGTTAAAAAAAAGTTGTTGCCAGATGATGACAGTAATTATCCAATCAAAGGCTGTTATGTATTTATTAATTTTTTGAATAATCTGATCATTACTATGTACATAGGCTTTATAATTCCCCCATGTCTTCCTGCCATAGCGCTAGATGTCTCACCTGAGCACTGTCTCCTGTTCTTTAGCCCATTATGTGCATTGGTTCATTCACTAAATCATTAAGTCTATAAGACATGATTGATGTGTGCACTTTCTGTAAGCTCTGGTCTTTTTAGAGTCTGACCTGCACTCACTCCAATGTAAGTGAGCTGCTGAATTGTGTGTGTGTGTGTGTGTGTGTGTGTGTGTGTGTGTGTGTGTGTGTGTGTTTCATAAGGAGCCATTCTGTTGGTCTAATGATGTGCTTGGCTCCTGTCGCACAGGATCTGAGCTGACAGCCATTTGTACTGTAGCCATTTGTGACAGCAGCGAGATCCGCTCTCTCACTTTCTATCTTCTGCTTGAAAACGGGATGGAGGGAGGGAGGGTAGATAAAGTAATTAGCTGCGGGTCTTGTGCACTGTGGCTCACAGAGCTGCTAAGTGGCCGCAGTCCCCCAGTGGGGTGAGTCTCAGCAGGAGCAGAGACAGCACGAGAGTCATCATTTCCTAAGCTCTCGGCCTCACCTTCATTTCTTATCTGACCTATGCGTCAGTGTGAAGTCAAAACGCTAAACGCTCTGCTTAAAGGTTAAACATTGTCCCTCGTTTTACTAGCATTTAACTAGCTATTCTGGGTGGCAGGAGGACCTGATGTGGGTGAATGCGGTTTTGATGCTCCTTGTCGTTTCTTGCCGTTTGTGCCAGTTTGCCCCAGAGCACCTTCTCCCGCACCAACATAATGTGTCTGACCCTCAGCCTGTGGCTCTCATTGCCCCCTCTCTGCTTTAATTATGGCAGGAGTAATGTAATGAGGGTGTCTCTTTGATTCTTGGTTGCACGTGGGTGATTGGAGGGTCAGAGGTCAAGGGTTAGAGATTTGTGCTGTAGGGCAAAGACATGGCAACGAGGTTTCTCCTGTTGAGCCATGCCTTTATTTTCAGTCCAGCCACTCGGCTTTAATCGTCTCCTGTTGTTTTTCCGACAAGAGTCTTCTGTCTTCTGTTTTTCTCTCTCTGTCTCACGTCGTATAACTCGTCCTGTTTGTTTCTTTCTGTCCCTTCGTCTGTCCCTTCAGCCTTCTCTTTCTGTTCATTTCTCCAGCTCACTGTCTCTCTAAATCATTCTCTCTGTCAGTCCGTTGGGTCTGTCTGAACTTCTACCATTCTCTGTCTCTCTACACAGTTTTCTCCTGCTGTCTCTGTTCCTCTCTCTATTTTTGTCTCTCTTGACATTTTTCTTTTCGTCTCTCATATTTTTTTTCTCTGTTGCAATTTTTATCTCTGTCTCTCTCAATCATTCTCCTACTGTTTGTCTGTCAGTCTGTTTCTTGTGCTCTCTCTGTTTTAAGAGACATCAGTGGGATAGCAGGAAGTGGTTAACTCCAAAAGCCTCCAGTTTCCCCTGTGTATGTGTTTGAGTTAACCAACAGGAAGACATCACTTTGGCTGCCTCATCAGGCATCTGAAAGTGGCTTTGTGTGTGTGTGTGTGTGTGTGTGTGTGTGTGTGTGTGTGTGTGTGTGTGTGTGTGTGTGTGTTTAACAGGTGTTTTTGATTTAAAAAAAAATCTAAATTCTGAGCCTTAGGAACAGCCTGAGAGAAGAAGAGAGGAAGTCAGATGTCCAATTTCCTTTAATTCACCCTCATCACCCCCTCCCCCAACCCTGTGCAACCACGCCGACCAAATACTGCATGTTTTTTCATACAATAGAGCAAGTCAGAGTGCATGGTGACAATAAAACACCGCAAAATGACATACAGGCGACGTGCGTCTGCGCTCAGCCCAAGAGGCTGAGGTCGTTAAACACTCAGCGAGGACGGCATCCTGTCAGTAGAGATAAGTTGTCATGTTTTCCACTCGAGCAGAGACTAAGCGGTTGTAAAATAAGTTATGAGCGTCCTTGGGGGCTCCGTGAGCGTGCTCAGTGCCAGCCTGCCCCACTCACCCAGCCGGATATTGATGTGATCCGAATGTTATTTTATTCTGCCTCTAGTCACAGCTGTCAGCTGCACGTGATAAGTAAACGGTGCTGGGAAATGCCAGCGCCATCAGGCCTGATGTTACCGCTGCTTCTTGTGCACCTAGAGCACATCACTGGCTTCGGGGCTAATTCTATGGATGTATGGGGCTTGTAAGATCTGACCACTGACGTTTTTCTCTTCTGGTGTCTTTCTGGGTTTCTCTCTCTCTCTCCCTCTCTCTCTCTCTCTATCTATCTGTCTCTCTCTGTCTCTTTCTCTGCTGTAGATACTGGTCTGGGAGACTCGGTTTGCTCCAGTCCCAGTATATCCAGCACTACCAGTCCTAAAATGGACCCTCCTCCATCGCCACACGCCAACCGCAAGAAACACCGCCGGAAGAAGAGCACCAGCAATTTCAAAGCTGATGTCTTCTCCGGTGCAGCGGAAGGTAACATCATCCTCTGGCACTCACTCGTTTCTCTTTGAATCTGCTTCTCTTAGTGGGTTTTTGCTTCACTTCCATCATTCAGGGCACTTTCGGCACACACACACACACACACACACACATACACAAACACACACATATATCACATCTGGCCCTCGTTCTGCAGGTGTCCTCAATTTGACTGTACATCTGGATTGGGTTGAACTTAATGCTGTTTTAAAAAGTGTTAATAATAAGTGATGATAAATAACAGCTGTTCACTGTGAGCACTAGTACACAGGGGTGACTGTGTAACCCAGATTTTATTCGACTAAATTTTTCAGCCCTACGTGTGGTAACAGGATTTATATGCTGGTGTACATTAGGGGTTAAAAAAGTAGCTAACTATATATATTGATATTTTTAGGCTTCGCTCAAGGCGTTTTAGCCTTTTTCCAGTGTAGACCTGTGCACTTGGCTGTAGATTTGCCTGTCCTTACCGTCTTCCCACCTGCAGTATTTCTTTAACAAGTTAACACAGGTCTCAGAGCTCTCACAAAGTGTGTCTGTTACCTCTCATGAGAAATTCACCTCAGATAACAAGTATATCATATCTCCAACTTTCTTTACTCCTCCTTACTTAGTGTCTAAGTAAACAACCAATTACTAAGCCCCGCCCACTAGAGCGGAGGGGAGGGGATTTTCTTTGGTATTAAAAAGTTTTGAGATTAGCTCGCTAGGGATCTGATCGCTTCCACAGTATGTCCTCCCTCAGAGACCTAACTCTAGAATTCTCTACTGGTGGACTGGCCCCTGGAGACGAATTCTCAATGCTTGTTCTCCGATGTTTCGACATTTTTTGGTGCATGAGTTCGTTAAAGGTCTTCCTCAATCCCTTGTCGTCTTCCAGTGATGTTCTTCCATGAACCTGCCGTATCATATCAAACATGTCAGACAGATTTGCACAGTTTCACGCTGAATTTCAATTTCGCTTTTTGTTTTAACTTTCTGCCCCTAATGAAATCATGTGGTCAGGTTAGCACCAGTTGCACAGCTCCCGGTGTACACAGCACAATGACTTTCGCACACTGACTTATGAAGGTCAGTGCTCCCTGTGCCAGTGTGTGCAGCCTACTGCTGCCATCTGATATTACAAAATTATTCTCGAAACTTTTTAAAACCACTTCATATATGAAGTCACAGTGACACAATAGGAGTAAAAATATAATGTGCTTGTTTTAAGCTCAGGACGAAAAAATGGAAAAAGCAAGGAATTACAGCCCCTTTCTTTTTTTTTTGTACATGTACACTTGTGACTCATCGAAAAGGGATCTAAAAAAGATTAAAAAGTGAATTTGGCATAGTGATTCTGCTTTTAAAAATGCAACTGATATTACTGAAAACTGCAGAGCACTTTGACCTGAAGTCTCTTCTTCCAGGAGCACGGACTTCTTTCAAAAATAAATATCTCAATGAAAATTCTTATCATTTCAACAGTTGCAAACTGTTCTAAGATTTCTTGTAAGCCGTAGAAACAGTAACATATTAGGACAAGTACATTAGTATAAACCTCCGAGTTACAGTACTGTGCGAAAGTTATGACCAGCCCCTCTTTTTTCTTCATATTTTGCCTCCAAACAGGCAGATTTTTTTGTATTTTGATGTTCTCTTGAGGAATAGTTCTCCAGGCTTATGAAGTGTTTTTTTTTTTCTTTTTTGGCTCCCATTTTTGGCAAGTTTTTGGTTCTCATTTTCAGTCCAGTGCCTGTATCTGAGTAGTTTAAAAGGAACATTTTTGTTTGTTAAGCCACACAGTGACTTATGAATTACTCAAGCATAAAGACTAACCAACTTAAGACATAAACCAGTGAGAAATGGGTGCAGATGATGACAGATGATCAGGCCAGTGATTAGTATACTGGTGATGCTGAATGAGTGATTGGAACAGACCAGAGGGGAAATTAGTTTGCTGCTGAGGTTGTTAAATAAATACGCAGTAAGACATTTGTTCTCATTTAAAATAATTAGATCGACATAACTTAATTTCATTTTATATAAAGAGATGAGTGGTGGCTTAAGACTTCTGCACAGTCATGAACCTCGCAGCTGGACCTTCTCTCCAAGCTGCTGCTATGGAACTTTAATCAACTCATTCTGACCAAACTATATTGAGAATCTGGCACATTAGCAGTTTAACACGTTCTACGTCCATGATCATGTGTAATCGAATAACTTTGATTAGTCTAGTATATACTTTATAACCTTGTCTAAAATTCTAAAGGCTTCTGTCACTCAGCGTGCGTGCCAGACTATGTTGAGATGATCAATGAGTTTGTGTCAGCTCAGTGTGTGTGTGATTAATTGGAGCGGGCTTGTGTGGGTGGCCTCCTCCTCCTGGGAGCACAGGATTAGTGCTTGTTTAAATTGTTCCCAATCGACCTTATTGATCTGTTCCCAAAGGGAGCCAATCTGATAGCAGTGATGTGTGTGTGTGTGTGTGTGTGTGTGTGTGTGTATGCATAGTCAGTGTAAAATATCCGTTGAGCTAAGCAAATAGACGTCTAATCTCTCACTTTCTGAGAACGATTGTTAGTAGTACATTTCAGAATACCTCTGTAAAACCTGTAGAGGAAGTCCGACTGGGAAATCTGCGATATACTACTGTACATGTTATGATTCTAAGCACACACAATAATTTGAAGAGCATTGTTGGGTGTTAAAGTTTTCTCAGTCGTGCCACCATGTGGACGTCAGGTTTCTAAGGTGTTTATCCGCCCACTCTGGTAAAGAATCATGGTGTATATCTCTCGAAGGTATAGTCTTACAATTGAGGAGTCACAGTTGAAGCTGACAGTTTTTCAGTCCATGACATCTCCAGTATTAATAGACAGCCCCCTCAAATCAATACACAGCTAACTGTTTGCGCCTCCTTCCGCTTTGTGGGTGACGTAAACGCTTCTTCATTTACTCGCGGCTTGCATCCGGAAGTGTTACGCTGTGTCACGCCAAACAAATAATTGTGCAAAAACATAACGCAAGCTTTTAAAATTAATTAAAAGATTCAGAAGCAGAAGATTTTGCCTTGATCATTTTTTGTAATCGAATTACTTGAGTTACTCAAAGAATCGTTTCAAACCTAGTCTCGTTACTCTATGGTTTATTTGTATACCATGCATGATGTAATTGTAATAGAAATGAACAGCAGTCAAGGCGTGAATAAATTATTCTGGGTTATACCCATCTTATTGAGGTGACGAGTTATCACAGCATAAATGTTTAAACATCGTACCAATACGCGTCTCGCCCTTAGTTTTCTGTGGCTCTCCCTAGGGGGCAGCCTTCATGCCGAAGTGCCCTCAGCTTTAGGTCGACCTGGTCCCCTTCCCGCGACCCCATTCATCTGCTGAGCACTTAAGCGAACTATTATAAATATTCTACAGTATTGAAATCTTTTATCAGATGTCACTTCCATTATTCACTCAGTGATTAGTAACAGTCTCCCAGTTTAGCCATTAAGCAGTTACGTGTGAGGCCTGGGACGGCTGTCACGCTGCTGCCGTAGTGAAAGATCAGCCTGTCAGAAACGCGGTTATTCATGAGCCCTGCTGGCCAGGTACTGCACGCACACACACGCACGTGCACATATGCTTTCAACAGAATACAACTGCACACATTCAGGTGAGTACTACACATGCATGTACTCACATACAGTTATCTGAGTACCACACACCTATTAAGTTACTACTGTACATGCACAGCTGAATACTGCAAACAAACTGACATTCGGCTGAGTACTAAACACAAAAATGGATCTGAGTGCTGATTACTACCTCCCTTTAAACAAGTTCCACTATATGACAGGCATGCACATACACACCCACATTACTTGCCACGTCTCCATTCCAGTGCAGCTCTTATGCCCAGTGCCTTTTTATTCTCATTGTGTGCATATGGAAATGCTCCCACTTTTACTATTACACATATCTATGGTTTTTACTGTTGATTTTTTTTTTCTATCAGCCGCTTCACCTAGTGTTTAAGTGATCTCCATTCATCACTTAAGTCAGACCACATTTCTTACACAAAGGTGGTGGTTCAGCACCAACCCTCTAGGTTTAAAGTTTCTTAACCCATTTCCAGTGGTTTCAGATCTCCTTCATTAATTTTTATTTTCTTAATACAGCCTAATAATTCAACCCTTCTAAAAAGGTGACCTTTTTTTTTTGACCAGGCAGTATATAATGTTGGTGTTGGCCTTCATCAAGTATGTTTCTTTCCTCAACTTTTTTTTTTTTTTTTTTTTTTACTTTTCACGGAGGGAATTTTAGAACACAGGCAGGTGTCTATTATGGGTTGCTTGAAGTAAGAAACCTGTTATTTAAAGAAGATTTTGTTCATTTGGCATCATCTGAGATTGGCCTGTAGGGCAAATCATTGACTGGCTGGGATGAGAATCAGCGCCTCCAGATTGAAGACCATGGTTCTTTACTGGAAAATGGCAGAATGTTCCCACTAGATGAACGAAAGACCTTGCATTATACTCAGGGCGTGCCTGGGATTTTGCTATTTGGCATTCTTATTCGTGTTTGATAGATTAAGAGAGCACGAAATGTATGGTCCGTGATGGGAAAGCACGAGCTCAGTTTATGTAAGATGCTCATTGTCCACTGGTCAATTTGCATCCTATATTATCACATATGACCAAATAAATAAGGTTGTAGGGATAGGTGTCAAAAACAAGTGGTGCTCTAAGTGGCCTTGGGTTAGAACTGCTGCTCCTCTGGACTAAACCATTTGGGGAAAAAAATTGTCACACAGTTAACTTGTTTCTTAGGAGAAGCTGCAAACTGTCTGTGAATAGATGAGTCTGTACTGACCTCATCAGCCTATCGCCACCCTAATGTCTCTTGGGAAAGAGGAAGAAGAAACGGGTTACATGTGTAACGACAAGATGCGCAATTAGAGAAATAAATAAAAAGCCTTTAAAGCGAATGCATTTACAGAACTTGCTTACATAAGCGAAATTAGTCTTGTTAAAGTTTCATGCTGGCTATTGGACGCATTATTCAAAGTACCAGCACCATTTGTATTGAATCATAAGTTTCACATTTGTAGCTGTCTGTCTTTAATCACACTCACCGCCTGTAATGAGAAGTAAAGCAATGTGAGTCCTCTCTTTAATTTTAGCTCTGCTGATCGCCTCTTCTGCCAGTCAAACCCCCTCAAACCATTTAATCTTTCACTCTGTAAATCAGTAAGTTCCAAACTGCCATGTGTCTTGCAGCTGCTTTTAAGTATGCCAACACAGGGCCGAAGCTGAAGCAACACATGTGTGCTGCTTGGTTGATCACAATCTATCATGGATCCTGCACACGGACATAAGTGGCCCTTGTCAAGTCATTACTGCTCACTGGGCATGCATTTTTCAAACAATTTGCTTGAAATGTTATCCAGGAGCAGCAGTAGGAGGCAATGAGAGGTGCATAAAAGAACCCGAGCCTGGACAGAGGCAGGCTTTAAAGCCCAGGGTGAGAGCGGCAGAGAGAGACAACATTTCTGGCCCTCACAGGTGTCCTCTGGCTCAAATACGGGTGACATGCGGCTGCACCATTTAATTAAAGCGTTTTGCAAGTGAGCCAGCAGGAACAAAGAGCGTATGTCTCTGCTCAGTCTAATGGTATGGGAAAATGGACAGTGCCGTTGCCTTAGCTCTGTAGCACATTACTAAAGTGGACCATCTCTGATCTCTCAAGCCATTTAAACTGGTCTAGAGAGCAAACCCCTTGAGTGTTAACCTGGGGAAATGCATCATTAGTGGTTTAAATGTACATTGAAAACTGGATTTGGAGAACAAATCTTCCTAGTATCCTGTCTTTTGCTAATGTACCCCAGTCTATTGTGTGGAAAATAGCTTTTTGCTCAGTGTACAAGTTTTATTTGTGCAGTTTTTTTGATCACACAAACAGGTTTATTTTTCCACAGCTACTCTTGTGTGACAAATGTCCCCGCTGGCCCAAGGGGAAAGAGTGTGCTGGGAGGTAAAGTGGCTAACTCCGGGTCAGCCTCGACACAGCCTGTGAAATAAGGTGTTATTTAAAAAAAAAAAAAAAAAAGCAATCATAAAAAAAATAATCGGTGTGTACATGCACTGTGTCGAGCTCTGTGCACTCAGAGCACTTATCAGTGCTAGTACTGTTTATCTTGCTACCACTTTGTCCATGCTGTCCTAGAAGCACATCATTCTTCTCCATCATGTCCGTATGCAGTACAGTTGCATATAAAAAGAATATATCCCATCATAAAGGGAAGTACTGTTGTAGGGAAAAAACTAGTGTTTGGGTCATGTGAAAATTATTCCAGCTTTATGGGAGATATTTTTTAGAGAAATTATGAACGAAAAAGACAAAATGGGATTATTTCAACCCCAAACTGGAAAGTTTGCAGCGCTGTCTTTAAATTTTCTATTAGGAAACAAGGGACCATCTTTAAAAATGTACATTATTATAACAGACACGTCCAGGTGTCTCAAATGCTTACAGATATTCAAAATAACCCGAAAAATATGTAGACATGTTGGATGCCATGGAAGTCAATAAGTAAGAGGTCAAGGCCCCGCCCTCCTTCCATTGCCGTGCTTTTCCCTTCCCCGCTTCCCCACCCTGCTTTTATTTACTTGTCCAATATGAATACATATTTCTTTTCAGATGCGAAACAACTTGGGTAATATTTTCCAGGTTATTAATGCTGTAAAAGGGTGCGAATAATATAGGAATTAATGACCTGTGTCACAAAGCAATACTGTGTGCTTTGACATTTCGCTCGGTTAATTTGTGTTTCCAGCCATGTAGGCTCCAAGCTCTGCATCCCCCACACCGTGTTCTGTCTGCAGCCCAGGCGTGTAGCCTCTGCGCAGGCAACGGTGTACGTCATGGATGCGGTTTATGGGGAAAGGTTGCTTGTGTCAGAACACAAATTGTTCTGTGAGTTTGCCTCAGAGCAAAAGTGATGCTCTTATATGTGGGAGTATGTGTGTGTAATTTTCAGGTACACTGTATTGTAACGGTAACCATTAACAGTGATATGCTTGGCAGTGCCATTCCTTTGCCCTGTCCCTGTCTGATTTTATCATGTAAGAGCATCACTTGTCAACGCAACATAGGTTGGAATAATCTTTTTCAGTTCTTGGTAATGCTTTAATAAGCTTTGTTTGTAAACCATTTTCTTAGAGCACATTTCTTTAAAGCATGCTTCAGGTTACATTGGTTAATCAGGAGAAAACTTTTGATTCAGTTTGATATTTTTTTTTATTGCGATATTTGATTCAATAGCGTTGAGCGTTTATTTTTCTCAAACGTATTGGTTTAAATAATTTAAAGATATTCAAGCTTGTTATTTTAAATGGAGGCGTGCAACAAGCTCGCTCACAATAGATAATTGAGCCCGCTTTGTTCCATGCATGTGTACACCCCGTCTATTTTTATAAAAAAAAAACAACACTTTTTAGAATACAGAAAGCGTAATGAAAGCAGAAAGCGTAGGTCATGTAACAAAAACCAGCTTTCTTTGTGCTTGAAGGATGGGTTGCACCCAAATAGTGTTTTTTCTTTTTTCTTTTTCTTCCTCTCTTGTCCAAGGGATTTTTGGTGCTGGAAATCCATTTATATTCTGCAACCTACTTGTTTTCATACAGCATGTAGCTCGTCGTTGCTTAGCAATGGCAGACACCATGGAAGCACAAGCTCCTCACAAGTGCTTTGGAAAGAAAAAGAAGAAAGCAGGGTGGTGTGGTTGCCGTTTTTTCTACTTGTTTTTAGACGTAATGTGATTGTTGCTTATATGTCACAAGCTTCCGCTCCACACTCCAGACCAGTAGGTGTCAGCCTTGCACTAACTGCCTACAGACTCAACAGTAATGCTCTTGCAAAATGTGAGTATTTGCAGAAGATGGAAGTGCTTTGTATTTTTCGCTAAAGCTGTAGTATATTGTTTCTGTAGAGCATTTAATGTTTGTAATTTTACATTTATTTTTTTTTTAAATTACCAAATCTCAAAGCTTTACTTTAGGTGCTGTGGAAATCCCATAAATTTCAGCTACATGTTTGTGCATTAGTGTGACTGGTTCCATGTGGTGCTGACTTATTTACTACAGACGTGTACTTTGAGAATGTATTAGTGTATGTTATAGTAGATTTGATTGACAGTGAGTCACCTAATTTCACAGGAAAAACAGGCGGGGAGGGGAGGTATGGGTGCCTAATGCCCTTTCATTGTGATTTTGAGTTTTATTAACCGCGTGTTACACATGCTTAAGGGAATGGGGGAGGGCTTGCTTTAAATTATTTCTCCGTATCTCGCCTTTCTGGATTGTTGGTTTCCATAATTGTCCTATGCACACCCTCTTCCTTCGAAAAGCACTGCAATTTTAATTAGGATGGGAATGTCACGACCGACCCCAGAGGGCCTGGCGCCTTTGAAGGGTCGACCCAATCTAGGATGGGATGCTTCAGTGATCCCGAATCCAGAGAAATGCTCAGAACAGATTTGTTACGTTACCCAAGTTTCCTTCTTCTTTTAAGTCTTTCTGTTAAAATTGAGTGTTGGCGCAGGCATTTACGGGTTAAAAAGCCGGTGAATTAATCAAATTACTGTTTTTATTTATTTATTTTATTGCTAAGTGTCATGGTATCGTTTGAACAATGGTTAAAGTCCGCCTTTAAGCTGATTCTAAAGTTGTAGTTTTGTTTAATTAAGTGCGGCTAGCAGGTGGCTAATTGTCCCTATGATTAAGAGCAGGACCAGGATCAAATATCTGATCTGGATCTTCCTTCGTTTACAAGCAAAGTGCCACATATACAATGTGTTAAGGTTTCTTCTGATGATTTGGAATGTAAAGAGAGTCTGTGTCTAGAGCAGTTTGCATAAAGAAAACTATATATTTTTACCAAAACACTAGTTAAAAAGGCTGCATTCAATCTACCTTGTCTGCCTGCAGCGATCATACTGAATAATACATACAGCATTAACTGCGTTCTGACTGATTATTTTCAGTGTAAATATTTGCCATGTGGTGCAAGCAGAAATATGATTTGTATAACATTAATCATTAGCTTTTATTGCTTTTATAATGATACTAATGGTCTTGCAGTCCTCAAGTTTTACCTTTTGGTAGCAATTGCTGTGCAAATTATCCATAGTGGTGGTTGTCTTTAAGGGATTTAGGGCTTAAACTCTTTTCAAGTATACGTGGTAGCCTCAGCAGGACCTTGTGTGATAGGATCCCAATTAGCAGAATGATTGACTGAGGAATAGAAAATGGAAAGCAAGTTTTCCTGCTGATTGAGCTTGTGAAATTGCCTCTTGGGGAGAAGAGTCTCTCGGTTCTCTTAAAAAAAGAACGAGTGCGAAGAGAACAGAAAGCTCAGAAATTGTTTGAAGATTTAGTAGTGGATTGAATAATGCTTTCAAATATGATAAGGACTTTAGGATACCTTTATCAAATCTTTAAAGAGCTAGAGCTGTTTCTGTTAACCTTTCTGGGATTGTTAGATTCTACTGTCGATTTAGACTCGTTATGTTATGATGATGCTTGTCAAAAGTTAGAAGCGTTAAAGTATATTTTTGTTTTGCTCTTCTCCAGATGCTCCTGACTGGCATGTCCTTAAAACTACTTGTGTGTTCACATATGTTTAGGTACAGGGATATTGGCTCTCTGATTGCTGCTTCATTATGTAATTACCCCCCTCCTGAGTAAATTATAAACAGGGTGTGTAAAGTGTGTGATCTCCTGTGCCCCGGCGATCAGGTTTCTTAGCGAGGGGGTTCCCCTTTGAACGTAACGCAAGTCTCATCAGTGTGAGTTCCTTCAATTGGCCATCTGCATGTCCTTGCCAGCCATGTCCCTCCTGTCAATACCCTTTTGTTCTTAACGTTTTCCAAATGTGACCCTTCACATTGTTTAATAGGCTCCCTGTTTCTCTTGAAGCTCAAAGACCTGTCAGACTTTTAAATGTCTGTTGAGCACCACTGCACACCCACTCATCCACCCACATTTCCCTGTCTTATTGACGTCTGATTGGCCCATTAACCTAAACCAGGCCCTAGTTAGTAGATCCATATGTCACCTTGTTGAAGGAACTGTTTGCTAAGGTCTAGTGACTGATTTTTGACTGACCCGGTCTGTAATTAGAGGGATATTGAAACCGGAGGCTCCAGGGAAGTCCTGAAGGTCAGGAAGTCCTGGACTGTGTGCCCTATCCAACAGGTGCACTCGCAGGACAAGATCTTACAACTAATTGTTCCAGGCTCCTTATATGAGACGTTTTACAACAATGTGGAGGAGTAATTATTTAATATAATTCTGCCCGGTGTTAACCAGAAGAACATAGGCTTCCCTTTGAAGTCTGGTTTCACTCAGGGTTACTTTGTGATTTCTGGGGGGTTTCTTCACCAGTGTCACCTTTAGCATATTCATTATAAATCCAAAGCCAGAGAAAACACAAGGTTCTGGATTTACATCTTATATCCTCTCCTTCCATATACTTCATTTTTAGTTTAGTTCATTTTTATAATAGTTTATAATTCATTTTAGTTTTTGAAACATAGTTACTTAATGAAATAGCAATACTTATTTTTGTATTATCTGATTGTTAATGCTTTGATACTTTTGTCTTCTAGAGCAAGAGGAGAATTTCGAGTTCATTATCGTGTCACTGACGGGCCAGACATGGCACTTCGAAGCAACTTCATATGAGGAGCGTGATGCCTGGGTGCAGGCCATCGAGAGCCAGATCCTGGCCAGCCTGCAGTCCTGTGAGAGCAGCAAGCAGAAGGTAACATCTGCATACAACCAAAGCATACTAATTACATTAAAGACATTAGTCAACATCACTTAATCAGCCACTCTAAACCACTATACCACTTTATACACACATGGATGTTGTTACCAGAAGGGCTAGATTGAGTAATTTGTAATCTGATTAAAGAATACCACAGAATACCAAGACTCTCTAGTCTGTAGAGTTTACACACGTTAGTTATGATACAAAAGGTCAGAAGAAAATGACCAGATCTTTTCAAGCTAACAGAAGGATTGGTGTATTATGGCCACCTACTGGACTGACAGGTTGCAGAGTGCCTAAAGATACAATTTAAAAAGCTTTTGGTTGTATGTAACAATCTCAGCAGCAACCTCATTTCCCCCCCTCGTCTGTTCCAAGCACTCAGTGGCATTTTGCATCACCAGTATACTAATCACCAGCATGATCATCTCCATGTGTTTCCCACTGGTTCATACCTTAAGTTAGTTGTTTTTATGCTTGCATGATTCATTGGTCACTGTGTGATTTTAGTAATGACAGAGCATCAAACCAATTCAAGTCAACAGGTTTTCACACCTGACCTATGTTACACGCTGCCATCTCAGAAACATAAAACCGACCTGATGCTTGATACAGTTTATAGATACAACAGGATACAGGCATTGTATATTTCTTCTTTTTCTTAGCCATTGGGAAACAAAAAAAATAATTTGCATATGTTAGAAAGAAAGTTGTGAGAGAAGTAATGCTTAAACTAGAGTAAAATACAATTGTTTAACCTATAGTAATAGAGTGAATTAAAATGCATAGGAATAGTGTGTTTAATGTAAGTTTGAGTGTTTTAACAGTGATTGCTCTCATCAGCCTAAATAAACATTTGTTGATGTCCCCTCCCTCCATTGTATACCATGTTGCTTAAAAATGTCACCATTGAAGTGACCTAAACATTATTCCTCAAAATACACACAATTACAAATGGCAATTACTTTAGAACTAATATGGCCCCACTTGGATTGCCTGATCCCCTATCCAACCTCAGTTCTCTATCCGCGTGCTGTGTTTACGCCCCAGGCCATGACTGCCTGCTGTACAGATGGAGTACCTTTTACCGTGCCTCTATTCTATTTATTTTTCTCCTCTTGTTTTTCCTTATTTCGAACTTTATCTTAATGTTGCAGTGTGCAGGTCGGTGTATGCCAGGTACAGGTCTTTGATCAGAAATAATACTAGCGTATTCAAGAAGGGAGAAACTTGTGAAAACCTGTTTGTGTTTGTGTGTCGTTTTACAGTCGCGTCTGACCAGCCAATCTGAAGCCATTGCACTGCAGTCTGTTAGGAACATGAGAGGAAACTCTCGCTGCGTCGACTGCGATGCTCAAAGTGAGTTATTCTATTATTTGTACTGTACATTCAGAGTCATTTGACAGCAAATCGTCTCCTTCATAAAGACCTACTGCCTGTCTTGGTATTTTACCCTGCAGACCCTGACTGGGCCAGCTTGAACCTCGGAGCTCTTATCTGTATTGAGTGCTCTGGTATCCACCGGAACCTCGGCACTCACCTGTCCCGTGTGCGCTCTCTCGACCTGGACGAGTGGCCTCTCGAGCTCATCAAGGTCATGTCTGCTATCGGCAATGACCTGGCCAACACTGTGTGGGAGGCCAATGCTCAGGGTCGACTAAAACTCGCACCTGATGCCAGCAGGTAAGGTGACATTAACGTGCGAGTGGGACGAAGTCTCACAGCTCTACATGTGTCTTTCCATCTATACCCAGATGTCCGTGTCTCTCTTTCGCAATTGTTTTTTCAATGCTCTTGAGTCAGATCATACATCTATATAAGGGTTTAAATGCATAAGTGTACCTGGGTAGTTAATGGAATGCAATAACGCATCAAAAGTTCTAAATGAACAATTAGAACGAAGATTAATTCACTTGGCAAAAGGATAAATCTAAGCAATCATGACTTAGGATCTGGCTAAAAGGTCAGTGGTTCTGTGCCCGCCCTGGGATTTGTACTTCCCATCACTGGGTCATATAGGTCACACACCGAACCTTACTGCTCAACCCATTTACCCTTACCACTCAGAACCTAAATTATGGGCTAAACCCATAATCACCCACATTTCTGAAAGAAGAAAAAACATATCTGTTCTTTAATGCTTATAAATTGCCATATACAATTTAAAATTCCAGCACTGGAAGTCGATCTAAAAATCAGTCGTGCGTGACTGGAGGAGGGAAGCGCTATAATGTGCAGAGCCTGGGGACAAGTAATTACTGATGAACATCGTCGCTAGCTGAATGGACACTGCAGAGAGCGGGATTTATATATACCTTTAAAAAATTGCACTGATATATTTAGTTACTTATATCATTTTAGCATTTCAATGCATTTAAACATTCATAATTGTGTAGTGTCACATAGTGAGATGGTGAAACTGTTGCAGCTTTAAGCAAGAGAGAGTCTGTTCCATATTTCTTAAAAATTTTTCAAGTATTTATGTAATTCTTTTACAATATATTTACCAACAGTACATTTTTGTTGTTGTCTTTAGCTTGATTGACAACACTTCTGTACGTAGACTCAAATTGATTCCTATTTACTACAAACAGTATCCTTAGTAAATACTATAGTATGTATACTGATTTTGGAGAAATTCATTTGATACTTTCTTTTGTTTCTTTCATGTATGCGTTGATACAGTTATTTAGAACAAAAAGCAGATAAGGATCATCAAAATGGGAACGTCAAAATGTAAATATTCTGGAAACCCGTGTGGCAAAATTAGTTTAACTTTCCCGAACTCCTAGCTTCTCGCTTTCCTTTTCTCCCCCCGCCCCGTACTCATTCCTCTTCCCCTGCATTTTTATCTCCGTGTAATTATCGGCCAAGGGGGGTCCGGCCTCTCCAGCCATAATAACAAATTAGAGCTGACTGCCAGCCACGGGATTATCGACTCCCCGTTTCGAGACGACCTCATTACTCACCGGCAGCACCTTTTAATTACTCGGCCTCCTCCAAAAATCTTTCCTTATGGATCCGCCATTTTCGGATGCGCTGCGTCGATGCGCTAATGCGTTTATTGTTCCTCTGGTGGCCGTTTATTTATGTACGCAGAGCTCTGTGTGCCTGCACGTGAGAGGGAGAGATTACAGCGCTGGTCGATACTATCTCAATTAACCCGAGCTGTGGAGCCCAGCACGTCAGCCGTTGCTCTGTCACCGTCAATAGCATCTATTCTGCCGTTTCTTAAGTAGCTCCTGACTGGCCCTGTGCTGCTCTAACAGACCAAGAGACTCTAGGAAATATGCCAAGCACTTAGAGGCCTCATGTAGAGATTTGTTAAAAATTCTATAATGTAACTGACAAAGGCATTAAATCCATGAATGTACCATGATCATGTATAATTATAATATGAAAGGGTTACTGAGTGTGTGTTTCTGTTGTCAGTGTGTGAATGTGTTTAGCCAGGGTGAAAAGTAGGATTGTCAGTAGCCAGAGCTGTGTTGCATATAATTTCCCTCCCCGTCGTCACTTTCCCAGGCAGCTGAATTGATTAAGCTTGTGGGCGTCCAAATGGATGAGTCTAAGTGGATAAAAACGCAAATGAAATCACTGACAGTGTGAGACTGGAAAGGATTTTTAACCAAACATTTTCATGAAGATTGAAGAAAAGCGTCTTTTATTTAGGAAAATATTATACTTCTGCTTACTTGAAGTTAACAATTTGTTGTATTTATTTTCTGTTCTGTATATAAAGATATCCTGTGTTAAATATACTCACTATTACACTATATACACTCATTCATGCCAGTATCCAGTCCCCATTCATGTGATGCGCAGTGCAGTGTACTGTATGAAATTAAGCAGATACAGGCCGAACACTTAAGTACATGTTCACATCAAACACCAGAATGGGGAGACGGTATATATTCTGTGACTGGTCTCAGGACGCACAGCATGTCAAAACCTGAGGCAGACGGGCTACATGGCAAGACCACCATGACAGGGTCAGGCACAACAGTGGGCACACGCCCACCTAAATAAAGCACACAATTGAGTAAGATAAAAAAAAAAAAATGCTTGGTCTTAGAATTTTTTTCATTCTTGAATTTACATTTTTGTTGTCATGCGGACGATAAATTAAAGTGTGTGTATACGCTGTATGCTTAGACACCGTAGCATGCTAATGGGATCTGAAATCCTCAGACTGCCGTGTGTGTGTGAGAGAGTTAGAGAGAGAGAGGGAGAGAGCGCGCACGACAGCATCTCTGCCGCGTTCAGGATTGGTGGCTGATAAATGAAAACCCTCCCTTGTGGTCTCTCAAGTGAGTAATAGAGCCCGAAATTTCATTTTGCAAGCGACTGATTTAATGATCCAAAGGGTAATTAATGGGCTGATTATCTTAATGTTAAATATGGCCAGCAGCAATTAGACTGACCTCCCGCCTGTCAAGGTCTGGGCCGTTCTCGCCTTTCAGTTAGGGCTGCTTTGGAGAGAGAGAGAGAGAGAGAGAGAGAGTGTGGGTGTGGGTGTGAGTGGGTGGGGGGCAGGTCGGAGGGGGGTTGAAGAAAAGTACCCGTTTCCTCCACACCTCCACCTCTTGGCCCAGATCATCTCTCACTTTTGCACCACTCAGACCTCAGGCAGATAATATTTTGGAGAGCCGTGGAGCCCTGGCAAGGTTGTCTTGATGTCATTTAGATCTTTTATCAGTGCTTTTTTTTTCTTAAGTGCCTCTGCTTTAATTTTGTTACACACACACACACAGATCTTTTCTGCACAGGTTTGCTTTAAAATTTAGCTTTTATGTCTTCAGTCTGTTAAAATCGTATATGTAGACTTATATAATCCCTTTAAGCATAAAAAGCATAAAAATTCTTTGCATAGAAAAACGCATTGCCTTCCGCAACTATATGCAGTGTTTAGTTATTCTGTAAAAAGTAACAAAATCTCTCTATCTATCAATATATCTGTTCTTCTGTATTTCTGTCCACCTATCTGCCTGCCTATCTATCTATCTATCTATCTATCTATCTGTCTGTCTGTCTGTCTGTTTTTATCATATCCTATCATTTGCCTTTTTTTTAAAACATCTCATGCTAGTTTACTGAATCAGGGTTTATAAACATTATTGATTCGAAACACTGTTAGAGAGAACAGCAGTAACCCACACAAGCCACACAAGTCCCCCCCCTGAATTAAAACTAGTGCTGATTTAAGTGCTTGGTGAGGAGCTATATCTTAAGTCTTCATTAGAAGACACTCATGCGTAGTTCATTCCAGGAAGAAGACGACAGTCCTGGTCTCAGCTTGTTCTGCGTGAGAAGTCTTGGCTTGCTGATATAAAAATGTTCAACACTTTTTCCAGCACTTTTTCATCGTAGCTGTTCCAAACAAACATTGTACTGGGCAAACGTTCTTGTAAATCTGGAACCTGTCTTGTTGGAGAAACTGCAGAAACAGTACTCCAGAACTATTGGCACCCTTCATTAGGAATGTGAAAGGTTTCAAAATCGATTAGCACTTTCACAGTTAATGTATCATCAGCAAATTAAGCATTACTATTTAGATCGACATATATCTTGCATTCTGTAATTTTCTCTGCATGTGTACGTGCGCTAAAGTGCGCTTTTGCACACGTAGACATGACAGTAACTAGAAAAGACAACTATTGTAAGATTTAGGATTTGGCACAGGGTCTCTGTGTATCAGCCAGGCCACATCTAAGTCTTATTGTTTTAATTAGTGTGATGCTGTCATGGACACCAGAGCTCACACACTGCTGTACACACACACACACGCGATGCCGAGCTGTATTAGTGGCCAAGGCAGCATTAGAGTGACAGCTCTGCTAATTGCACCTCGTGGTGACTTATTGGGAGGGTGGAGCTCGTTGGCGGCCGACACTGCAAACCCTTGCCTTCACGCTGACGTTTTGTAGCCTGTCAGCTAGCGTTAGTGTCACTTGGTGCGTGTGCGTGTGCGTGTGCGTGTGTGTGTGTGTGTGTGTGTGTGAGAGAGAGGGACTATCCAAGTTTTAAATATTTTTTTTACTTGTGATGAATATGTTTCATATTATTCAAGCTGTTTTTGTTGCTGTAGGAATGTATAAATTTAGATGTGCTGTTTAGCAGAGCCGCTGCTGAGTGTTTGTTTGATCAGTGTCCTGGTGCTGAGTGATTCCCATCCTAAATCGACAGATGAGATATTGGTTTGACACGCACAAAGACAGCGACACACACACACCCACTCACACAGAGCCAGTCTCGCTTAGCTACATGCCTCATCATGACCAATGCCTAAGCCATAATAATTCAGCACTAAGTAGGTAAAAAGAGCGTCTTTATGGCCGATGATCAGTCTCAAAAAGGGCAGCGCTAACAGATTTCAAATTAAACGCGCCGCTTATTCCGGAACGGGGTGCAGGTGCACCTCCCCAAAGCCGTTCTCGGATTAGGCCCAAGGGATCCCGGAGGATGAGGAGGGGACAGGGCTAGTAATTACCCCCCGAGTCGGTGAGCTTCACACTGACCTCGTCTCGATTTACATCACCCGGAGAACCAATCACAGATCCTGCGCACCATTAACAGCGATTCAGATTTTCTCGAGTCGAATGCTTTCAAAAAACCAAAAGAGGAAATCGCTACTGCACAGGCTGCCTGCTCTAAAATGACTTGTCCATCATGTCTGTGTGTCCCCGCATAGCCCTGTCCCTGTACTAGGCACCAAAGTCCATTTCATCAGCGTTAACTAGCTGTCCAGTGTGCGTCACTCTCTGGCCATTTCTCCCTTGATGAGTTCGGTGATAAGAGCTTACCCGTGGGCTGCATTTT
Source organism: Clarias gariepinus (assembly GCF_024256425.1). Classification (NCBI taxonomy): domain Eukaryota; kingdom Metazoa; phylum Chordata; class Actinopteri; order Siluriformes; family Clariidae; genus Clarias; species Clarias gariepinus. The sequence goes on from NC_071105.1 coordinate 30,609,745, forward strand.
AAACGCTGCTCTCAGTGCTCAGCCAGAAAAATAATTGGCTCTCGCAATCGGAATTTATCCGAATAGGAAAAGAAATCCTAGATTAGATTAGCCTAATGAGACATGATTCTTTTTTTTTTCCTTTTTTACATGATTGCAGTTATGTCTAAACCAGGTTAACAAGGGCCCCGATTTAGTATTGACATTAAACCAGCCGAAAGAGCCAATCAGCACGCCGTTGCACCCCGCTCCTCATGACTAGCTACGTTAATATGCACTAAAGCCAATGTAATGGGCTGCTTTTCTGCCTGACTCATCACATTGTTAGAAATATACACACGCTTCCTCCTAGTTCAACATTTTCTTTTTTCAAAAACATAGATCTGTATTTCAGTCGATTTGGTCGCAGTGCTTTGTATTCGTGAGCTTGGCTGCGCGAGTGCGTTCATCAGATTAGATCAGAGGACCGGCTTTTATCAGTGCTTGGAATGGCTCACAGTGGCTTTGATTCAAAAATCACCCGAGCATAAAATATCCGCTCGAATCACTTCGGACGCTTATTTTTAAATCCCGTCTCTCCTTTTTCTCTGGAATTACCTCGATTATTTTTACAGCACTTATAGCACTTACTTTAACTGCGGTAAGCGCTGAGAAAGTTGGAGGGTTTAACTGAGCCAGGAAATATTGATTAGGAATGATGTAAAGGATTTATTCCTTGATTATTTATACTATGTTCTCTCTCTTTTTCTTTCATACACATGTATTGAGAAAACAATTAAAGCAGTATATAAAATGCCACTTGTGTAAATGATTGTGTACGCATTTATTCATCTACTTATTTAATTACTTATAGGTGCTCTTTAAACGAACTCGTATGAATAAATACGTCAGTAATTCTGAAGGCATTGTGCGAGTGGTGTGTAGTAACTGCCTGCTCTGTCCGTACATTTCAGACGTGATCCACTAGATGGACGTGTGTAACATCATTTCCGTGTGGCCCATTGCCTCCAAAGTGCCTGATTTTGAGTGTAATGCAGGCCAGAGCGCACTTTGTCTGTAATAAAAAAAGCTCTGAGTTTAATTATCTGTGTCTATCCAAGGGCAGCTAACGACTAGCCTGGAGATGATAATTGATTTCAGACTCCGGGTCGCCCCTCAATACCCCCCCAACCCCGACAAACACAAAACGAGTCACAGTTCTCTCTTTAAGAGATTTTATATTTATATATTTATTTATAATTTTTTTTCCCTGTTGTTTTTTTTCCTGCAAATAAACACCGTACATTCTGTCTCTTGCCAATTTTATCATCTTTTCAAACGTTCAGGTTTTAGGATGTTCTTGTGTGTCTGTATGAGAAGGCAGTAGGACGATTTACACCAGGACTGACTCTTTTCATACTTTTCGTGCCATGCTTACATCAAACCAGGGCTGAGATCCGCATTAAAAAGAGAACGTTCACATGGTGTGTAAATGGGTTTGATTTAATTACTGCACTGAAATGAACGAGTGTGTATGTGTGATTGGCTGTGTGTGCGCGAGCAGGTGAGTGCTCACCACTGTCTGTTTGACAGATTCGTCCTGTCAGAGTTCATTACCTGTGAGTCGCCGGGGCTCTAATGAGCTGAATTAGCGGTATAATTAGCCTAAAAGAAAAGAGCACCCGGCGTTGAGCTGAAGCAGACTCCTCTCTTCGGCCATGCCGGAATTAATGATTTCCTCCACCCGCTGCCCCCCACCTTGCGCCCCCTCCCATACATCTTTCCCCCCTCAAACTTGTGCCTTTTTTTACTTCTGTCTCTGAATTAAGGGATATCGATGCTGCACACGAAGCTATTGACGTAGCAGTGGTATCGACATTACCATGTGGCGCCTTGGGTTAGCTGTTCAGGTGACAGAATTTTCTGTGAAGGAATTTTCTCTAAAGTGGATGTTACGACACTTAATTTAAAAATAAAAAATAATAAAAAATAATAATCCTTATACACCACATCTGTACTGTTTGTCCAGGTGTTGGCAGACTTGGTGAAATCCCTGTACTGAATGTTGCCCCAACAACTTTTTGTATTATAAAATTTAGAGTCAACACATTTTCTTTTCTCGATCTCTAATGTTTTTGTTGTCATAAGCGGAGCTTCTTTCGGCTCTCACGAGTGTGAACATAACCTAGAAACCCTTTATGGTGTGTTTACATGGGGGTTGGTGTATCTAGATAGTATGTGTGTGTTTGTGCCTATCTGTGAGTGCGTGTGTTATGAGCAGCAGCTGGGGGGCTGTCCGGTCACGGACGGGTGCTCACATGGACGCCTGTCAGCGTTGGGTAAACAGCCGCCGGCTTTGAGCAGGACAGGAAACACTGGCAAGTGTGTAAACACTAGCCTGCAAAGCGCTCAGCCAGGGAGAACTCACAACATGCGCGCACACACACACACACACACACACACGCACACACACACTCTCACGCAGAAAACCGTCCTAACGGGGATTGACACTGGTTCCCATTAATCCCTTCTGCATTCCGCCCCTCAGTTTCTAACGGCGATTAGGCAACATTCCCTTCTCCCGCGACCCCTCGTCCTGTAGCGCCGAGCCCTAATTAAGCTGTCACTCAAACCTCCTCGGCCTCTGGACTTCCAGATCTTCTCAAAAGTCACCTTTTCATAAATTTACTCCACTTAACTGCACACAGTTGAAAAAGTGCTGATTTAAGATTTACTTAAATGTAAAGAGTTCATTGTTCGTGTTCTGATGGTGTAGGAAGTGACTGTGGAATGCAGTATTTTAATCAGCGTAATTTATATAATAAATAAATAATAATAACTTGTTACAAATTATGCAAAGCCCATCACGTAAGGTTTACACACATCTGAGTGTTAGTAAGGTACTGTTTTCTTCAAATTTATAGGATTTCCAAGATTTTTTTCTTGTGTATGTGTAGTTTTTTTCCATTTATATTCGGAGTATAAAATGATCCTTGTTTTGTGTATTTTGTAGTCTGTGTCTAAGCTGTCTGTTAATCTTGACTCATCAATGTTCTCTTCATACCTATGACATGCCTGATCACTTTTCTTTCATGTACAGCTGAATGTGTGTGTTTTAAAACGGTTAAATAATTCTGAGAAATTTATAAGCAAATCCGCAGTTGTAGTTGTGGAATGATATTTATTTTGTTCGATTTTTTTTGTTTTATTCAAAGCTCGCGTTTTTTTAAATTTTTATTTAGGGGTAAAATTTCGCTCAGTGGAATTCTCCTTCACACTTACTCGTGCTCCCATTACCCATTTCATTGCTGACCCTGCCCTTGGCAACGTCGCTGGTCGAGGAAAGCATGCGTTTCAGGGTGCACTCGAGTGCTCCCCATTTCCTCCAACCACACAGAGACCCTGCCGAGCCTCTTCCTCTTCTCCTGTCCACCTCCTCCTTTCCATTCCCACTCCGCCCTTTCTCTTTGCCCATCTCCACCCCAGCTCCCAGGATGCTTTGTGCTGGGGCTGTGGCCCGTGCACCCACCGTCCGGCCCTCTCACTCACCCGAGGCTCGCAGCGCACACACTTAATACAATTCCTTAATGTTCCCATAGTTGCGGCTGCCCTCAACCGTCTCCACATCCGCTTCTCAGCTTTTTACAGTTTCCACTGTTTTCGTGTGTGTGTGTGTGTGTGTGTGTGATAGAAAGTTATAGAATGATGAAAAACATGTGTTACATGTTATATAAGCTGTGTGAATGTAAACATGGCCAAGGAGATGAAATCTTTGGGCGTAGTGAGTCAGGGTCTATCAACACGAAGGCTCTTCTTTGATTAAGAACGATGTCACCAAACCATTGATCCTCAGAGGTATTGATCCGTGCTTGTCCTTTAGCCTCCTTCGTAGAATGTTATCTCCTCTAGCCCATGACACACATCCGCAGCTAATTTGTCATCAATTAGCGACCTGTTAAATTAGAAACAAGAAGAGCTAAATTCTCATTTTTCTAGTGAGCATAGCACCACACGTGTCGCAGCTTTTCTCACAGATAGTATAAACACTTTCAGAAATCTGTGAAGGGACCCATTGCCTAATTTGTAAATCATGATGTCCTAGAAAAGCAGAGAAGTGGTGATTAAGGTAAGACTGCAAAGAGGGGAACGTCTATCCAATCCCTATAGATTTTAATCGAATGAGGAAATTAACCAGAACTGTTTTCCTAATCCCTGTTGATTACTGGACGTTATAGCCATCTCTGTTAAAACACTCACATTATGTTATGTCTTGGTGTACAATCTTTGTTTAACATCATACTGATCTTAAACAAGACTATAAGCCTTACAACACCACAGCCATCATCAAATCTTACTGTCTGAATGTTGTCAAGGTGGTGCGTCGTTGCAAACAAGTTCTGGACCACTAAACCCAGGCTGTAGCAGATCCTGTTCCAGCACAAAGGAGAGCCTTACATGCAACATTCTCCGCTCTCAGCAGACACTCGGCTTGCAGAGGAAGTGGAAGCTGGAGGGGGTTTCTCCGCTCTCTGTTCTCTATTTTTCAGAGATGAAGACCCCCTGATGGGCAGCTGTGCTTCAGGGGATAGCTCAATATCCTCTCCTCTGGGGCTCGATGCACTCCCCAAAGCCCTCACATGGGAACTGGGCCTGAACTAATCTCGGCCAGGCCTGAATGGAGTTGTTTACACTGTGGGGATTAACACAGATTAGTGCTATCATAGCACAGGATTAGTGGGAGAGCTAAAAACATGCTACTGATAGCCCCCTTCTGGGCTGGGCAGAGGCTTGGTTGACATTTCTCTCAAACTGTATAAACACACGCAGAGCACCTTAAATAGCACCTTAAACGCTTCCTGTTCCTGCTTTCTATTACCCACTCATCCTATTTCCTCCCTCACACATCACCGTCTCTCTCTCTCTCACACACACACACACACACACACACACACACACTCGTTTGTTCTCCCACACCCCATCCCCTGAATACATGTGGCACAGCTTTTGTTTTATTTTTCTGTATACTGTTGCATACACAAACATTGTTCTTTCATGAACTGCGTGGTGTGAAGAGAAAAAAAAAAGTATCCAATACCAATCTACACAAATCCGTGAACTTTTAAATGTCACTCAAAGAACTCTTAAATGTCAATCAGAGTGAGAGCGGCGTCCAAATATTACTCCAATGTGAACCAGTGATGTTTCCACCTTACACATTAACGTTACTTTGACCTCCTCCTAATACTAACGCTTTATGTTTGTGTGTGTGTGTGTGTGTGTGTGTGTGTGTGGTTCAGGGAGGAGCGTGAGCGCTGGATCCGGGCCAAGTACGAGCAGAAGCTTTTTGTGGCGTCTCTGCCGTGTGTGGAGCTGACTTTAGGCCAACAGCTGCTGCGTGCTACAGCCGAAGAGGACATGCGCTTAGTGGTGCTGCTGCTCGCTCACGGCTCACGAGATGAGGTGAATGAGACGTGCGGTGAAGGAGATGGTCGCACCGCGCTGCATCTGGGCTGCCGCAAGGGCAATGTGGTGATCACACAGCTCCTCATCTGGGTATGCACACACACATACATACACACACACACACACACACACACACGCTACATCATTCTGTTCTGGGCCAGTATAGTGACTGAGCTGTGTTTATCATTACATCTTTTATTTAAATCTATATTTACTCCCTCTGTGGTGTGAGATCATATTCAGTCCATAAACAATACGTCTATATTAATGGATGTTTAACAGCAGTTACATGTAGTTTACGTAACCGTTAGATAAACACCATTATATTTTAAACAACAAAGCTCTCCTGTGAGGGTTTCATAAGAATATTTTAACAAAACTGTTCTTGTTCAGTATTTCCAATTTTCCCAAAGTGTGTATTTCTTAAAAAACTTCATAACTTGTGTTGATTAAAAAAAATTTTTTAGAAGGATATACGGTCATGTATAAAATTTTGTACTGTCTTTTAATCTTGTGCTTTTCTGTAATCTTTTAAATGTAGTTTTTAGTAGAAGTAGTTATGGGCAAATACAACCTCGAGTGGACAACATATAACTTTTTTTCATAATTTTATCTATTATGATTTTACCAAAAACACAGTAACATAGAAGAATTATCAATTGCAAAATAATTCCATTACCAACATTGTCACTGAGTCGATACGTGATTTATCACAGCTTTAAGGCTGGATGTACAGATACCTTTGGGCATTCAAGTCAAACCAGGACAGTGGTGAAATTTCTTGTGAATGAAGTCATACAAACCAGTTGACCTTTACAGAAGTCTTCAAGCAAAGTACAGTGTTGAGACTCTTACCGCAGTAAGACACTTGAATGGTGCAAACGTTTTAAAAGAAAGCCGTATGCCCGTGTTTGATGATCCCAGCCGAGTGGCTCAGAGCCCACTGTAGGTGTTCCTGTGAATATTCGGTAGTTGACCCTGATCCTGATCTTTAAAAATCAACCATCAAACTTGTGGAAGAGACGAAACAGTCTGTGAGACTTTACACACAATCATTCATGAACAGCACTTGCATTACATTACATTACATTATGTTGCCGGAGCTAAGCTGAGAGTTATTGCCACATCCCCCGTACAGTCCTGACCTCGCTCCAAGCCATGTCCACATCTTTGGCCCAACAGAAAGCTTCCTTCCTTGATCAGGGGAATTACTGTATAAGAGGAGTGTTTACTCTCATAATTGTGTTCAGTTAATCTGCACCAAAAGCCCGGTTAATTGGAACGCCCCCTTTTTCATACTACTCAGTAACAGTATAGTTTGCCTTAACCTTTATATATTATTGTGTTTACTATTTTTGACACCTGCAACAAAAATCATTTATTGTAATGAGATTTTACATAACATCATGAGCTCTGATTCACGTTCTGTCGCTGTGTGATCGTTGTTTTCTAACTCTTCGTCTTTCTGTGTCCCTCCAGTACGGGGTAGACATCATGGCGCGTGATGCCCACGGCAACACAGCACTGGCCTATGCGCGCCAAGCCAACAGTCAGGAATGTGTGGATGTGTTGCTGCAGTACGGCTGCCCGGACGAGCGCTACCCACTCATGGCCACGCCCAACCTCTCGCGCAGGAACAACAACCGCAACAACAGCTGCAGCAGCACAGGGAGCACTGCCCTTATCTGAGACGCATTTCACACTCTCAGAAATAAACTCTCACGTACACAGCCAGTTGCATACATGCACCCCTACCCTCATACTAACACAAAAGCACACACCCAGCTCTTCCTCCTCTTTAGAGACAGATTGAGAAACACGAGAGAAGTCCGAGAGCGACTGACTACGATGATGAAGAGAAAACGCTAACAGAACCACTGAGTTTGCACTCGCACTGCCTCGCACCACTACTAGCTTCTTATTCTCGCTGCATAGCCGATCACACCGGCGCTCCATCATCAGGCAGCGTGTGCCGGGAGAACGGCAGCACCGTGTTCGCCAAATAAACTTTCTGACCAAGCTGCTGCCCACAAATCCCACAAGGTGCACGGAGACGATTGGCGAAAACAAGGCCAAACCAGGAGCTCAGCGAATGGCAGGCTTACATGTCCATTTAGACTTCTCAAAGCAACTTGGTCCTTGTGCCTCCCCATTCTTTTTTTTTCTTTCTTTTTTTTGTTTTGTGCAGCTCCTTGTGTGACTCAAATGCAAAGGAAGTGACGCTGGATCAGTTCCAGAGATCCTAGAGAACTTCAGCAGCGATTTCCTGCTTGGTGCTTTTAAATGCACACGTTCTGTGTTACTTTCGTCCTCTGCCACCCTTTAAGCCAAATGTTTAGTACAACTGTGTGAATTTCTGCGCTTTGTACAATTTAGTTTTTCCTTTTTTTTTTTTTTTTTTTAAGTAATGTGAAAAGACAATGTTTCCAAGACCTTTTCGGGAACGCATCCAAATACCACAAGGGTGATGAGACGAAGAAGTTGGTTGTAAACCTTTTCAACAATTCTGGATTGTGAATGAGTTCATTGGGCATTTGCGGACCACGTGTAAACCTAAACTATTCGTGTGAATGGATCAAGCTAGCTTTGTGATTTATACTTTTTACAAAACTAAAGGGAATGTCCTGTGATTGATAGTTTTTTTTTTCCTGCATGCTTCTTTTCCCACTGCAAACAATCAGGTCTTATTTAGCCGATGAGTCACGTGATGACTGACACTAAAGTGACAAGCTTCTGACTGTGTTCTCTCAAGTGCTCGTCACAATCAAGCGTGTGCGCGCATGAGCGAGAGACATAGCCAAGAGTCTTTCTTATTCCTGTTAGCCATATTGATAATATTGATCAAGTCAGACTTGTTTTCAAATGAAACCGCATGCAGAGCGGAGCAGGAGCTTGACCTCGCAAGCTGGTCGATATCAAATGCGCAGCGTCTGCATTTCTCGCGTGCTTTATGACGGAAACATTAGTGAGGGGAGAGCCTACAACCTCATTTACCTGTTCTTACTCAATATTAGGTGCTCAGGAGAAGCAGGAGAACTCTCTTCTATATTCTACATACTTATTCATGCCAGAGACTCTTAAGCCTGTGTGTGTGTGAGAGAGAGAAAGAGAGACAGAGCGCGAACAAGGGGTCATTTGTCAGCATTGGCCAAAATGTCCATTCATTACTCACTCATTACTTTCCGAGGCCTTGGAGTGCAGAGCCCTATTTGGCTCAGTGAAGAGATGGCTCGTCTTTTGCTGCGCTGTATCCTTTTCATCGTTTTCACTCTATCACTTTGTCTTTTATAGAAACTCTTTGGTGAAAACCTGGTAAAAATGAAGAGAATATGTTTTGTTTTGTTTTTCTCCCCGAAAAAAAGTCCTTTTAATGTTTCAGCCCAAGTTCCACAGGCTTGATGCCAGGCTGTCAAACGATCATGAGCAAGTGTGTGTGTGTCTGTTTGCTAATTCTCTCTAATCTTTTACCTCTCTTTCCTAGTTGTTCTTTGTCTCACTTGTGTGTGTTTGTGCTGTACAGGCTTGAGCCCTGACTGACCTGTATTTAAGCAATACGAAGCCAGATGAAAGCCAGGCGACTATCTGAAGTAATAATTTTATTTTCCACACCAGTATTGGCTGTTGTGTGGCTTTGAGAAATGTAAGACTCTGTTTCAGGTCATGTGTCATTAAGGAAGTTGTGTTCGAGAAAAACTTTAAAATAATAATAATTAAAAAAAAGACATGACGCCACTAGCTTAAGGGTTTGTCATTGGTGAGGTAACGCAAGTCTTTAGTCTGTAACACTAAACATGTAGGAAGGTGTTTGACCTGTCAGGGTTGCTTTATGGGTTTTAGGAGTGTGTAGGGATGAGAGTTCGTAATAAAAACCTCTAGTGCCCTAGTCTCCTGGAGGGCACTATATGGAGCGAGACGTGTGTTAGAAAGAGTGTACAGAGTCTATTGAAAGAGTTAAGCTGTAAAGTGTTTGTATATAATGTAGCAGATCCGTAGAGGTCTCAGCACCGTACACAGTAATTTATGACAGGATGCTTTAAGGCATAAACACACACACATCCTAATAATAAACCCACACTATCGTGCCCAGTTCACGTCCTTTCTGTGAAAGCCTGAGCTTTTCGGTTTCTGATCCTTATTGCATGCATGAATGTAAATTTCCTCATAAATGACTGACAGCTGATATTTGAACCTGATATTCGCCTTTTTTCCTCCTGATGTTCGTTCAGTCACTCTTTTATCTTCAAACAGTCCGTTTCTATCGCCATGTGTCCTGTATGTTATTGAACTGGCAAAGAATGAAGGAGTCATATCACCACCATCACCACCTACTCAACCAATAGCAGAAGAGCAACCAAAGCAGACTCTGCTCCGCGTGAGCAGTTGCGGGTCTCTACGTCTGTTTTAAGCTGCTTTCATGCATCTGTGATTTTAAACCAGTATCTGCTTGCCGTGTAGCCGCCACCTTCTGTACATAGCTGTAAAAAATTGTTTGAAACATCACTTTTTTTTTTTTTTTGCTTTGTTATTTTGTTTTGTTGTTTTTGTTACCTCAGTTTGTCGACAGTATCCTTGATGCGTCCAAACCCGAGAGACCTGATTATTTATGAGCGAATATGCTAATCTAAAAGGGGTGGGGCTCTCACACTACTTTTCCTTTTGTATTGTTTTTCCTTTTACAGACCATTTGCATTACTATCATGTCAATACGATTGTCCTTGTTGTATATCTAATTATTATTATTATTATTATTATATTGAGTTTGTGTCAGCTGTACAGTTCTGTGTTGAAAAATTATACCTGATGCAGAGTCTTATACTGTAATGTGTCTCCTTTCAATAAAGAAAATTACTTCGTAATATAACACCACGGGCTGGTCAATTTAGTTTATTGTATGAGGTGTATGAAAATGAACTGTTAGTAATATGCTGAATAGCATAATCATTAAACCTAAATGCATATTGTAACAAGTTTTTTATATATATATATATATATATATATATATATATAGCGAGGGAAAGAGGGAAATTTTTTTTTACAAATACCCATGTAGAAGTGTGCAATTTGTGATGCAGAACACCCCCCCCCCACACACACACACACACCCCATAATTCCTCAGTCATTAAGTAGTGCCACACTAAACAATATTTTTGATTAAAATGTCTCATGTTCAGCTCAGTGGCAAGAAAACAACACACTGAACCTTGCACTCATGCTTTTAGAACATTTCATTCCATTCCATATTTATTCCTGTAATGATGACGTCCATTCGTCTGGGAAGGCTTCCTACTAAATTTTGGAGCATCTGTGGGGGTTCACCCAATCCGCCGAAATACTAAGACACTGATGTTAGACAGAAACGCCTGGTGTGCAGTCGACCTTCCAGATCCTCCAGTACAAAGGTGTTCAGTGAGGTGGTTTTGTTTGGGTTAGCCGAGTTCATCCAGCAAAGCATGTGTTCATGGAGCTACTTTGTGCTCAGGGCTGCTGTCATTGCTGTGTAATGATTGGGCCAGTAAAGGGAAATTGTTATTGTGTTATTAATAGGACGTTTGGATTCATCTTGGTAAACAAAAAGCCTCAGAGCATAAATAAGCTTAGGATCAGTCGATTAGTTTGCCTAATTTTTTATGTAGTTTAGATTTTTTTTAAAAACAATCCTTTAAATTCAGACCATTATTTTCCTCCTGAAAATATGCAGCATCAGGGTTGTGACATTAAACACGTAAGATTTTATTACAGTGTACAGATTTTCTACAAATTCTGCATTTTAGCATTATATTATGGTACCCTTGAATAAACAAAAAATATATAATGTAGATTTGAAAATGTTTGTAATATTATTGTAATAATAGGAATTAATTGTCTTAGATAAACTGGTGCTGTGGATGTGACATTTTCATGTTGTGCATGGGACATGTCTGAATCAGCCCTCAAATTATACAAAGAACATGCTTGAATTCTGGATTTTACCATGAAACATAAAATAGTAATTTTATATATACTGTACACATATACACACTACATATATATATATATATATATATATATATACACACAGTGGAACCTTGGATTATGAGCATAATTCATTCCGGAAGCGGGCTCGTATTCCAAAACACTTGTAAAGCAAATAAAATTTTTCCATAAGAAATACTGGAAACTCAAATTATTTGTTTGAGTTTGAGTGAGTGAGTGAGTGAGAAGCCCCTCCCATCCCAAGAGAAAGTGTGTGAACCGGCTCGGCGTCAACTTATGCGCGTGCACACATAAGAGAGGCTGAGGGAGAAAATTAACAAATGAACCTGTACTTTACCTTTGAAAAGAATCGCGACAGAGCAGTGTTTCTGTCAAGAGCAGAGTGTGACGCATGAAGGCACAAGCATCATGATATGGGAATGCTTCTCGTACTACGGTGTTTTCCTATTTATTACATTTCAGGGATCATGGATCGATTTGAGTACATTAGAATACTTAAACAAATCATGTTGCCTTATGCCGAAGAGGAAATGCCCTTGAAATGTGTGTTTCAACAAGACAACGACCCCAAACACAACAGTAAGCGAGCAGCATCTTGGTTCCAGACCAACAAGATTAACGTTATGGAGTGGCCAGCCCAATCCCCAGACCCTAATCCAATAGAAAACACGTGGCCTGACATTAAAAATGCTGTTTCTGAGGCAAAACCAAGAAATACAGAGGAACTGTGGCCTGTAGTACAATTGTCACAGATGTGAAGCAGTTCTCAGAAACCATGGTTCTACAACTAAATATTAGTTCAGAGATGCACAAGAAAGATTAAACTTCAAGCATTTTTGTTTAAACGGTAAATTCAAGCTTGGAAACAAGCTTAAATTGTAAGCTTGTTTCCATGCTCAAGGAACAAATAGAGACAATAATACAATGTAAAGTCTTATTTTTATTCTTAGGAAAATTATACAGTAAGGGATAATATTTAGTGCTGCTTAAAATGTATCTTTTTGTCCTTAGCATTAATTTAATTGACGGATTTCCACAAGATCAATCACATCATGTCCTTCCTTACAAACAGGAGTGTGTGTGTGTGAGGCTGTGTGTGTATGTGTGTGTGTGTGTGTGTATATGTGTGTGTGTGTGTGTGTGTGTGTGTGTGTGTAGGTGTGTGTGTGTGTGTGTGTGTGTGTGTGTGTGTGTGTTTGCTCTGCAGGCCCTCTGAGACGCACTGGGATTGTGTGGTGTAGATGAAGGCATTTCATGCCAGGCCCTGTGGACTCTGCTGAGGCTCTAATGGGATAATGGTGCTCTAATCCTCTCCTCGTTCTGTCTCTCTGACTCTTTTTTTTCGCACTTTCTCTCACTCTCTGTCTCAGGAAGCTTCACAAAGCAGCTGGGGAGGGGACAGAAGGACAACGCTCACGCTCACAAAAGCCCCCTGACCAGGGAAGGACAAAAGGGAGCCTCAGCAGCCGGGGACAGCAGATGTAATTAAAGAGATCAGACAGGACTGAGGGGGAAACTGAACAGTGTGCAGAAAGGAAATGGACATTGGGTGTGCTGAGATAGCAGGAGTTTCACGAAAGAAGGCCGACGACTGTCAGTTTTATATCATCAGACTATAGACCAAGCCTGGCTAAAAAAATCTCACATTCTAAGATTCAGTCACCGTTAGCTTTGATTACAGCACAAACTCTGTAAATGTAAAAAACACTGTCTCCAGAGGCTTGTACAGTGTTCATGTGCTTCCCTTCTTATCCTGATGCGTCTGTCGCTCTGGAATAGAGTCGATCTGAACTTATCAGACCACATGACATTTGTTTATTGCTCTAAAGTCCAGTCAGTGTGCTTCCTAGCAAACCTTTTAGATCAGTCTCACTAACATCTGGTTTTCTTATGGCCACACAGCTGTTTAGTTCTCATCACAGTGTTAATGCATGGATATGCTCTTACTTTCACTATTAAACGTACTCTCATCATATTTCTTAAACAAAGTTGAGAAGTCAGCATCATCAGGTTTTGATAATGTATTAAAGAGTTCTTAACTTTATTTAAGTAATTTAAATATCCTTAGTTGTTTGTTTTTTTTGTTGCTTGATATAGCAAAACTGTATGTATACAGTTTATTATAGTTTATTATCAGTATAAAATAAGTGCTTTGTCCTGATCATGGTCATGGTGGATCCTATTCTGGGATCATGACACCCTCAGTGGGACGGCAGTCCATCACAGTGCACTATTAATACAGACAGGTATTCACATGCTCTTTGACAACTAACAAGAGTAGCCGATTCTCATGTCTCATGACATGTTGTTTTGGAAAGCAGGAAAAAAATAAACACAAAACCCAGAAAAAACTCATACGGACATGGAACGTTGCAGAACACTCCTCATTCAATAATATATTTTGGATTGAACTGGGGAATCTGGAGACGTAACCAGTGCACATCTGGCGTGCCTCTAAACATCATTTTAAGAGTAATCATTATAATCTAGTATTATAATGTAACAAAGTTCAAATACCTTAATAATATACTTAGATAGAATTTTTAGATATCTGTAGTTTACTTAAATACTTACATTACTTACATGCAACCTTTTCTTCAGTTCAGTTCAGTTTTATTTATATAGCACATTTAACAATGGTCACTGTCGCAAAACATCTTTACTGAATCTAAAAATAACTAAATCTGGAAATGAGTTTAAAAAGTATGATGAAATATTTATTAATCGTAAACATCAGATTGTCCCTGATAAGCAAGCGGAGGATAACGTTGTTAAAGGAAAACTCCCTGAGATGGAAACTGGGACCGCATCCCCATTTGGGTGATAACTGATAGCAGGGATTGAACTGTGTGTTTTACTCCACTACATTTCCTAAATAAAATGTGTACTTTTACTCTGATTCGTTTTCCCTAAGCATCTTTGTTACTCATTGATATAAAATCAAATCAAAAGAAATCTGTTAAAATCTGTGAGAACGCAGGTTTGAAAGAAATGATTTCATGCATGGGATTGAAAGATTTTTAATACCAGATACCTTTTGTGCCTACAGAAAGTCACTGAATTCCACTTTCAACCTGAAAAATTAAGGTGAATTAAATTCATTTTGATTTTAATAAACCCAGAAAATCTATGTTATCTAATGTATTATTAATTTTGTAAAATTGTAAAAAAAAAAAAAAAAAATGGCCATCACATTAGCTAAATATCGGATAATAACTAACTAGCTAACATCACTGATTAGCTTACATGCAGATTTGTAACTGATATTGCACCATATTATGCCTTACCATAAGAAAGCCATAATAAAACTTATAATCATTACACACTCATAATACATTTTAAAATCAGACTTTGGTAACTTCAACCAAAGTTAAGGTACTTGTACTTTTACATAATCCTGCTCATGGAGTAAGGAAGCGGTGGCGCAGTGGAGCAGGATTGTTCTGATGAAAAGGCTGCCATTGTGGAGCATCTTGTCCAACTCCAGTCTGATCTCCTCTTGTCATAAATCAGACCCACTTCCCCTTGTGATGGAGTTCAGTGAAGCAAAGTGCTGTTTCAGTGTATTAACACAGCTGTGTTCATTTATCAGTGTGTGTGTGTGTGTGTGTGTGTGTGTCACATCCACATGCTAATGGCATTAGAAATGCAAGACATCCCCTGAAATGAGGCGTGAGCAGGGCCATCATGGTGTGATGATAATCTTGCTATGTTCAGAGGAAAGAAGAGCTGGAGGAGTGTCTTTTCACATTTTCACACTCACACACACACACACACACACACACCAATATTGGAGACTGGCGGTATATGATGCACCCCAGAGCCACCACTAGAGATACTTGGAATCCTTGATGGTCCTTGATAACCTAATATACTGGTTTCCCAACCATGTGGAAGCAAACTATTTTCTATATCCATAGAATGTTTAAGGGCCCTCTGTCACACAGGGGCCCTTGGAATTGCCATTGCTCACTGCACACTGCTTGACAACAACACTGATGATGCAATGCTAGTTTAAAATATGCTTTTGGAATAGTAGTCTTATTTTCATTATATTTAAAGTAGGAAATAAAAACATGAATATTTCTAAATATGGTAAAATGTGTTCAATAAATGTTATTATTTTCATAATAAAATACATGTATGAATCAAAATTGTATCTCCTTTCAAATGAAAGATCCCAAGCTGATGAAGGAAATAATGTAGAAGATTGCATACAGTATGTCACTTGTATTAAGAGTGTATCTCCAGGTTTATAGACACAAATAATAATGAAGCACAAGCGTACTAGAATGTTTATCAGACACATGTTTGAGTTGCTGACTGGTGAATCCTATTAGAGTGAGATCTATGTGATTTTATTTATAAAATGTCGAGTGAATTACTTTCCTATTTATTCTGCATGTACAAATTTGGTCAGTTAAAGAGGTGTGTGTGTGTGTGTGTGTGTGTGTGTGTGTGTGTGTGTGTGCATGCGTGTGCCTCAGATGACTTATTGGTCCTCCAGCCAGTGCCTATTAGGTGACATGAGTCTCATGGCTTGTTCTCTATCAGAATTAATCATCGGAGGTTAATTTGAGTCTTAGACAAGTTGCTGTTAATTTAGTGCGCAAGGGACACGAAGGAGTGAAAAGCTGTAGGCCTGGCCGATTCCCCCAGGGCCCATTTATCTGTCCGGCACGATGGCTGGTCTTGATTACTATTTGCGAAAAATGAATAAATAAATAAATAAATAAATGATTAGATTTAAGGCAATTGTCAGATCTCTCTTTTTCTCCTCCTCCTCCTTAGTTACACTTTGGGCATCTTGTTTCTTTCTGCACATTTTACCTCATATTTCTCAAATCATTGTATTAGCCTACACTTTTAGAGCACTTGATCTTAGAGCTTATCTAGTCCACTGAGGCTCGCTTAAGGACTGCTCCTCACAAAATAACTGTTCCTACTGTATATGTGTGTTTGATGCTTCCCATTTGGAAGACGTACAGCTGGTTTGTGAGTTCTATAAAAATATATATTGTTGAAGTTCAAGCTATTAATCAGTGTGTCTGACTTTTGTGCTTTTTTGGATCATATATAAAAGCATTAAAGGCACTGACAGGTGAACTGAATAACATTGATTTTCACATTACAATGGCAAAGGGTGTGATATATTGGGCAGCACGTAAACAATTGAATCTGATTAGGAACAGTAGTCAAACATAAGGGTTTAAGCAAGTATTTATATAATAAATAAATAGTATTGGGTGAATGACTGGGTCAGAGCATCGCCAGTACAGCAAGTCTTGAGGGTTATTCCTGGTTTTCGGTAAGTAGACAATGATCTGAGAAAGAACACCTAACAAAAGGGTTATGCACACAAAACTCACAGGGGAGCAAAAGCTGACTTGTCCACTCTAATACCACAGAAGAGCTTGTGTCACACACATTAATAAAAACATTAATGCTGCATAGCAGAAGTGGACTAGGGAGCATGGGAAGAAGATGACCTGATCTGATCAACGTGTGTAAGGCGAGGAAACCTGTGGAACAGACGACGGGAAGCATTGTGATACACTGGGCTATGCTCTGCTGGAAAACCTTGGATCCAGGCTGTTTCTTTCACAAGTACCACCTACCTAAATATTGCTGTAGACCAAGTAAACCCCTTCATGCCAACACTATTCTGTAATGCTTGTGAGCTCTTCCATAGGATAATGTGTTCTGGAATGGTATGAGTAACCAAAAAATGTTCAGGAATGGATTGAGGAACATGACAAAGAGTGTAAGGTGTTCAATCTCGATCAATCTGATTGAGTTTCTGTGGGATGTACCTGACAAACAAGTCTTTTCCAAGGAGACCCCACATTGCACCTTACAGCACACAGAGAGGATCTGCTGCACCACAGAAACCTCTGCACACCTTTAGAGGTCTAGTGGAGCTCAGGAATCGACAGGTCAGAGCTGTTTTGGCAAAACAAGGAAAAGCTACACAATATTAGAAAGCTGGTTTTAATATTATGGCTGAACGATGTGTAATTATATTATAATATATTGTGGTTATTTGTTTTGGCTATTTATTCATTCATACAGCATTGTCCGAAAAGCATAAACCTCTTGTAATGTCACTGACAGCACAAGTTCTTAATACAACCGAGATTTTAGTGGAGAATCTTACTGAATGTTTCAACATTTGCTGTTTGGTATTTTTGCGAGATTTCTGAAATGCTCTGCTGTGGTGTGTGTGTGTGTGTGTGTGTGTGTGGCGCTTCAGAGCCCCGACATTTCCCTTCACAGTGCAGATCAACAAAGCATTTCATATTTCGTAATGTTTTATGATTTTTTAAATAATTTTTAAAAATATATTTTTACAAAAAATAAAATAATGTTTAAGCATTCTTAAATTAAAATTTTAAATTGTATTTATCTTGTGTTTTAAATATAATCATTTGGAACGTTTTCTTTCAAACAAAATTCTTTCATTCTATTTATTATATTTTTATTATTATTTTAAAGAACTTAAAAAAGCAGCTATGTCTAGATTTGCTTTTCTTTTTTTTTCTTTGGAAATAATTGCATACGTGTTTTGTATAATGTTAATTTGAACTTCATTTGGTCTTTAATTCTGGTTGTGTGTGAAACGAATAGGCTTTAATTAACACACACTGCGCATGAGATGAGGATAAAAACATAAATAGAATAATAAAAAACAGATTGCCTTGCATTCTTGCAGCGCAAATTAGTTAAAGAATTAATTGCAAATTTAATAGTGTAACTTTAATTACAGCAGACAGAGAATAATAATAATATTATTATTATTATTATTATTATTATTATGTAGTCTCTTACTCGGTTATTTATGAAAATGACAAATGAATAATAAAAAAAAACACCAACACGAGTTTTTTCACAATCACGGTCCACTTTAATGCACACAATCTCGACGCATTAAACTCTTCGCATGTTAGCAACTCTTTCCACAATATCAAATAAATTAGCAGCGTGCCCCCATGAAGAACAAAAATACCAAAAGCAGAAAAAACTAATGAGTATTAATTATAACAAATAAAAACAATAAAAACAGGTGTGAATAGAACAGACCATAATCTCGGAGGCATGACTGTTTTTTATTCAGTGCTTCAGTGGATCAGAGCCGCAAAAGTGCTCCGTTTAATAGATCACCTTATCATCTCTGTTAAAAAAAGCAAACACACACACACACACATAGAGAACACTACAGAGAAACATAATGAAAGT
The DNA here is from genome assembly GCF_024256425.1 of Clarias gariepinus. Taxonomy (NCBI): domain Eukaryota; kingdom Metazoa; phylum Chordata; class Actinopteri; order Siluriformes; family Clariidae; genus Clarias; species Clarias gariepinus. The sequence goes on from NC_071105.1 coordinate 30,628,376, forward strand.
TCACATTCTTGAAATCTACAGGGAATTTGTTTATTCGTCGTTTGGTCCTCGGCATCTGTGTGTGTGTGTGTGTGTGAGTGTGCGTGCGCGCGCGCGCGCTCTTGTCTGTGCCCAGCTACCAGAACTTGGGCTGCGTCCCAAACCGCATTAGACTGTATGTTAAAACAGCACACTATCTATAGTAACACTTCTGGAGGAGTGCTGTTGTGCCGCATTATTCACTACAAAACTCTGCAGTCTCGTGCGTTCAGACAAGCCGACACTGCCTCCTCGCCGAGGAGAAACGCAGCTATCCGCGTCTGGAGTCATGTTTGTAAACGAGTCGGAGTTGAGTGTGTTTTAGTCCGCAGCTCAGCGCGGGTCACGGCCTTGCTTGCTCCAGCTGCTGATGTTGGCTCCGGATGGCAAAGCGGCTCACGTGCACGGGAATGGGCACCACTATTTTGGGGTTCCGGGACGGCTCCCCCGCCTTGGTGTTCACGTTGCCCGCCTTGACGCGCTTCCACTTCGCCCTGCGGTTCTGAAACCAGATTTTCACCTGCACCTCGCTGAGTTTCAAGGCGTGCGCGATCTGCGAGCGTTCTGTCAGCGACAGGTACTTCTTGCAGTGGAACTCCTTCTCCAGCTCCAGCAGCTGCTCGCTGGTGAACGCCGTCCGCCGCCGCCGGTTTTTCCCACCCGAGGCGCCGTTCCCGGAGCGCGCGCTCTCCTCCAGCCCCGCGCTTACCTCGCCGTCGTCTTTAGCACACAGAGAGCTGGACGCAGGGGCCATGTTGTCATCCGAACTGTAGTCCAGGTCGCTGTCCATGGAGAAACTCTCGTCCTTCCTGGCGCACTCGTCTTCTTTGGGATCGTCTTTGCCGTGACCTCGTACTGTGGGGTGGACAAAAATATAACTGAATCAGATCACTTTTTCTTTTTACTGATTATTATGCATGAATTCTAATTATAGATATAAATGTATTTAAACTTTACTGTATTCAAAACATTAAAATCAGATCGTGGTCACTGCTCAGCTACTTTTACGCGCAATTGCACTCGGAGTATGTTTTGGAAAGGCACCAAAAACAAGGTAATCAGAGGTCATGCGCACACTTTAAATAAACCTGCCAGGAGAGAGTCTGGAGAAAAAAATGTTTTGAATCTTTGCGGTTTATGAAACTCATAACTGCACCATATACAACTGCACAACAGTTGCAACAACAATAACAATAATAATAATATTTGTTATTGATAATGATTATCATTGGAACAGTTAGCCATGCATAGAAACATATTTATTTGGATCCTAAATTAATCGCACTTTTACCCCGGCAAAAAAGTGACTTGTTTACCACAAAAAATATTTACATCATTTGGAAGATTAATTATTGGATCGCCATAATAAATCATTTGCAAAGTCTTAATAGAAATAATTAAAAAGTTTAATTAATTTGATTAAAATGAAGCACATAAACAAATTACCCCCTTTTTTATAATGTATATGACGTTTAATGACCCTTTTTTGTGTAAAGTTGCGGGCATTACACTGTATAACCAGAAGTGTCCTTTAAACTTTCCATACAGGTTTAACTGATGGAGGCGACACTGCGTTCCTCTTACAGCTTCCCTGAAACAGCACAGGCTCTTTCTTCATCCCTCAATTAAACTGGGCTAAATTAAGGAAGTCATGTGCAGTTCGCCTTCAGGCGCTGCTCTCTGAAGGCCTTTAATCCACACCTGATAAGTGGCTTTCATGCCTCTGCACTTTTCTCAGCCATGCACATAACACTGTATTTCCCGAGGCCGTTAAATCGTTATATTGTCATTAACAAATCGAGTGACATTTTACAAGACAGCAGTCCCTCTTTCATCTTTAGCGCACAAGCTCATTTCTCTAAATGAAACACTCATATAACTGATTCATTTCCACGCATTATTGTCATATAGACGGCATGCGTAAGAAGATTACACATGATTACTCCAGAGCCACAGGAGCCATTCACAAAGTTTAATAACTGATTAGTCCAGGCGTCCTTAAATCTCAAAAAAATATTTATTAAGTAATTTGTTGCTTAGATATTCTAAAATAGTCTTTTTTTGTGGTATGCCTTAATAAAACACGAAAAGTGATCAACAAGATTCACTTTAGAAAATAAGGTGCCATTTAGTGCTTTTGCTTGTTCATTTTTTTTGCTCTCAGCTTTATCATAATAATCATAATATCGTAGTCTTTAAGATAACTGCACTTTCAGGAACAAATTTAAAACTGAACTAAATAATAATAATAATTAATTAGAAAATTAAGATTGCTAATAAAAAAGGCAAATAACGTCCCAGTGATAGTAATACCACAATAACAATCTAGTTTATTTATTTGTGAAAATGGACCAGGACACAAAACCAGGTCTATCTCTTTAATTGTGCAAACTCTCTGATGCAGGAACATATAATAATGCGGTCTATGCGTAATGTTCAGTAAATAAGCGCCTGCACTACCCTCATGTACATGTTTAGTGTTTGACAGTGTTACCTGTAGCGGACTGCAGAGGCTCATCGTGGAAGGGCAGAAGCGCGGCGGTTTCTTTGCTCAGGAAACTTTTACCGTCTTCTGCGTCTAGTCGGATCTCATGAGATTTGTCAAAGGCCGCGTGCAGGGCCTGCGTACCAAACTTCCGGGCCGCTTCCGGGTGCTGGGGCAGGCTGGCCATGAGGGTGGAGGTGAGCGCCATGCCCTGCGCCAAACTGGAGCAGAACGCGCCGGGGAGAGCGGCCGGTAAAGCGGCGAGCTGATGGTGAGGAGGCGCCTGTGTCAGACCAGGAGGAGGTGGAGGAGGAGGAGGAGGAAGCACCACAGAGCGGTAGGGCATGAACATGGGGTAACCAGTGTACACGAAGTGCCCCGGACTGGGCTGCTGGGAGCCGCCGATCAGCGAGTCGATGCTGAAGGCAGTGGTGTTTCCCACCGGGCGCTGCATCATGGCGAAGGAGGAACCGAACGCGGCACTCATAAGCTCGACTAGTTCAGACTGGGAAGTTGGAAAAGTTTACAGTGACGCAGAGTTAGCGGCTCTCCTCACAACTTTCATTCACCTCAAATCCAAGCGGAATCACTTTCACGCGTTACAATCCCGACAAACTATGTGTGCGTGTGTACGCGTGCGCGCCTGCGCGGGCACGCCGGCGCGCGTGGGTGTGAGTGAGGTGAGAGTCAAAAGCCCCCAAAAGCACAGAGGAAGAAGGTCCGGTGTCCGGAGCAGGTGCTGAGGGTGGCGCTGATAATCCTGCGCTTTCCGTATGCGCGCGTTTCAGCTCGAGTCTCCTCTGAATACTAACTTTAAAAACACAATTTAGGTAGAAAAATAACAACAATACTGCACCAGTATACCTTGTGCGGTATCTTCGTTCCTTTCACTTAATTTCAGCCTCGATAGTGACCTCTCCCTCCAGATCTCCATCTGTGACCAGCTGCTGATCTGAGAGTTTGAATTGCGCTCCTTCGGTTTAAGCGCCCGGACCGCCCGTCAAAGCCACGCCCACAAATTCACCTGCCATTCCTATTGGTCCCCGGGAGCGCGCGGACACGGAGCTTCCCTGACGCGTCGCGTCGCTTTATGTCGGATTCAGTCCTGTATATATAACATTGCTCGTTTACCCATCAGCGCCTGTGCATTTCTGCTTCAACACCTTGGTTAGTGCTGCTGACTTCTATTTATGCACATAATCAGATGAATAATAATCATTTACTCTAAATAATAAACTCGTTTAAATAATTACGCCTGTTATTTTGATCTAAAATTGTTAGGTACACTTGCAGTGTTGTTCTGTTTTCCTTTTTTTTTTTTGAAAATGTTTTTCCACAGTGACAGTGAGAGAAGGGTCTGATGAATAGGTCTTGTTGTCAAACAGGGTGAACAAAGCAGCTTTAATAAAGAGTGTGTGTGCAAGGCATTTTTATACACATTAGAATTAATACCATGCTAATTTCAATATGTCAATATGACAATATGTTGTCTTATAGACCTACAATAAAGCATACATGAGTAAACATAAATAGAAAACTATTTATGCATACTATAAAACATCCATCTTTTAGAAAAAGAACAAATCTCTGCTTTTACTTTATATCGTTGGCATTTTCACACTTACAACTAGAAAGATGCATCCCCAAACATTATTACCTCTCCAAGGTACAATTTAGTACCTTTTTTTCCGAGTACACACACGCGCGCGCGCGCAGCAGCCGCAGCGCTTTGGCTGAATATATCAATCTAAAACAAATGTCATGCTTGAGAAACTGTATGATTATATGACGTAGCCTAAAACCTTTTTAATGCATGCCAGTATTGCATTAATGCAAGTGCATATTTGTTTAAATGAATCTTCTCATGGCTACAAAAATACTTTTAAATAATTTGAATTACGAATGAGATATTCTGAAAATAATCGTACTTCACCAGGAAAGACACTGAGTCATGGAATCATTATTAATAATTATGACTTGAGTCACACTAATATTTAGTGGTTGACACAAAGCTGACACAAAAGTCCTGCTAACTCACTTAAACTAATTTATTAAAGCAAACCATTTGGACTATAAACATATATATATATATATATATATATATATATATATATATATATACACACACACACACACACACAAAACAAATATGTATGTATTGTTTGTTACAGTTTGCATAATTTTATTGAAACATTTACTGTCAAATATCTGTAATCATTTATTTATGTATTATAATCATATTCTTTAACCAGATCATTAAAATCCATGTAGGCTGGGTAGGTTTTTTGTATATATTTCAAATCATCTGTAATCTTTGGGGACTTTTTCTGCACTCACCCTAAAACCATGACCTCTGCTCTGACACCCCCTCCTGCCCCAATCTAAATCAAGGACACCCCCTTCCCTGCACAGGGTCACAGGGACACTGTCTCATTAAAGGGAGCCTGAGCCACAACTGCAATGCAGACATTAAATAGCAGTATTTTTCAATTAGCGCTGACAAATTCAATCAAAATTCCATAGATTAGAACGAAATGAGGCATGGGTCATTTACAAGGGGATTTAATTGCACAGCCATTAGACAAATAGTACAGCAGTCACTGTCTCATTATCAATCATGTGGAGGCATCAATAGAAAAAGGAGAGAGAATTGGAGGGGGTGTATGTGTGTGAGGGGATGGGGTGGCTGTGGAGTGCGCGTGTGTGTGTGTGTGTGTGGGGGGGGGGGGGGGGGGGTGTTACGCTCTCTCTAATATGCTGCCATAGCACCAGTGCTGGAGACCAGTTAATAAATACCCCCTTTGTACTTATAAATTATCCAGTTTAATTAAGAACATGGATTATGATTGGAATATGATTTAATTAAACCTTTCCTGCATGGTGGTGTGTGGGGTCATCTATTATGTCAAAGTAAGGGAAGCGTTACCGCAGGCTAAATTAAGGAAGGGCCCTAGAGACACTGACTGCCCTTAAGACCTTCAGCACAGGGACAATAAAGTGCAACAGTGGTGATAATAGTTGCAGAATATCAACGCTCAAACTAGCACACCTTTATTTCCCATGCATGAGCTGAAGTATATCACACGCTGGGACATATGGCACTTGTGCAGAAATGCCCCTGCATTTGGAAGTGGTTTACTCACTGGGCAAACCAATTAAAAGGCTCTTATTGCTGCTGGACGCAGTTTTGCTGGGAAATGGATTCGGAAATGTTGCCCGAAGCATTTGACCATTCAACATTATTTAGTTACCGTGTCTCAGGCTCAACCTTTTCATCAAGACCCAAATGTCAGCCATAATTTATTCGGCACAGTTCGCCTCTCCCAATGAAAACATGACTCGCTGTTTCCTCCACTCCTGATTCAGACATATTAGGAAAGGCCACAGGCGCAAGCACTTTTCTGCAGTATACACATTTAATCCTCTCCGATTGTTTCAAAGACAGCTATTAAAAATCCACGGCCTCCTGGCCTTCGATTTTAGATCATTTGATCTGAATGAAATGGATTTATTAACCTTTAAACTGTCCCAGAATGATGTGAGATCAAGCCTGGGGAATTTGTTCCTCCTAAGGTGCAGGAATAAGTACAGGGCTTATTGATCCACTTCTCCAGTCAAGTGGTGCTCATGAGCTCCCATATAAGTCAATATTCTCAGAGGTGGTGGAAACACTACACTTTTCACACTTACGCCAGACCTAGTGATGCCATGATAAACATGATATACTGTAGCAGATCTGACCAACTGCTGTCTCATTCACTGGTATACGTATCTGAGTTATCTGATTTATTGCGCACATAAAGAAGACATGGAATTTGATCAGAGATTTCAGAAAATATGTTGTTTTTTTGTTGTTCTGCATAATTTACTGCACGTGATTCTATGTAGCTATTTATACTGTTTTATGCTACAGATCTCAGATGTTGCATGATATTTCATCCTAATGTGAAATCCTTTTGTGTATGTGTATGTAAGCCCTTGAGAAAACATCACAAACAGTATTCATGTGTTGTTTCCATGTGATTCTGTAAGTACTGTGTAGTCACATCTGGAAGTACATTTAAAAAAATTTCTCAAAGTGTATGTGACATCATGTCCAACATGCAAAACACGACCTTGTGAACAGGTTATACATAAAAAGAACATGTCATGTACTACATGTGAAAAGGCAACGCATAGCTATTTTGATGCATGTAAATGATATATTAAAAGTGTTCAAAACCCACTTTTAAATTGTGCATGTGAAGTTCTCTTAGGGTAATAAAATACTCTTCAAACCTTTACTATTTACTGCTGTAACACAAACTAACAGGATTTCTTATTTAGGAAGCATGAAGCGGTTTGAGCATATGCTTTAAGGCTACTCTTCCACCCCCTTGATTAGGCCAATTGGCTTTTTGAGGTGGATATGTGTACCGGGTGCATTTTCATCGCCAGGCACGCTTAGTGAAATCGGTGCTGAACGGTGCACTAATCATAGCATTCGGTGTTTCATTTGTAACGCATTAAACGGTTCACACCATGACACGACGCCATGGCCCAATTCATCTTGCTTTATTAAAGAGAGGAAATGAGGTGAGGCATCAGTGAGTCGAGCCTCGGGGGCACATTTTCAAGACAGATGAACGACGGGGGGCAAACATGGTGCTGCCGCAAAAAATTTGTATAGAGGAGTCAAGCCCTACACTATCATCTACATATCTCTGTTTCTGTCATTTATTACATTAATACTGTCATTAAATATGGATTGGCAGTATTTGCTTTAGATGTAACGTCTTTGTGGCAGTGCAGTCATCCAAATTAAATACCAAATGTGTAAATACCACATTCACCATTAATTATCAAATGTGTCTATGTAGGTCAGTGGTTCCCAACCCTCATCTTGAGGAGCCCTTGTCTGCACATGTTAGTGTTTTCTCAGCTAATTAACAGCTTTTACTGAATAAGAGTGAGTAACACTAAAATGTTCAGGACAGGGCCAGGTTCTCCGTGTGACCACTGATGTAGGCCTATATGGCATGCTGTAACAGTTTATTTGGTGTGCCTGATGTCCAACAGGATAACCTTTTTTAAAAACCAACTGACTCCCACTTCGAACTGGGCTTTCATCTTCTGAAAAGATTACACAGTCTCTGTAACATCAAAGATCATATGTTGTCTAGCACATTTTGGTAGGTGTGTATCATTACTTGATTCATGTTCTATTTCTATACCATGTCACAGAGGTGTTATTATACAAGGCAGGGGACACGCTGGATGGAGTGGCAACACATTGAAGGGAACACACACAATCACACACTATGGGCAGTTTGGATCCACCAATCAGCCTACGACGCATGCCTTTGGACTGTGGAGGGAAATACACACAAAGGTTTCCTCTAAAGGCAAGATTAGAACCACTAACCATTGACGAAACAAAGCTAACCTAAGTACTAAGCCAATGTAAAGGTGGTATTATTATTATTATTATTTATTCATTTATTATTATTATTATTATTATTACAAGTTGAATTGTAGCAGAATCAGAAAAAAACGAACCTCCTTTAAGGCCAGGTCAGTTGGCTCCTATGTATAGAGCATATTTGCATTTACTGTGTTTCATCAGGTGTTCTCTGCAAGACAATTTTAGGACAAATGCTTTAACTACAAACCAGGTTAGGGTTCAAAAAGAGGATACATATACAAATCATAATTTTTGAAAGCACCAATCCATACCAGAAGCCAAACCTACATACAATTCGCACCTTAAAAATCCAGATGTCTTGCACACACCTAATTAGAGGCTGTAGTCTTTTTAAATACGCCTAGCAGTCGCTCAGTAACAGACCTCAATCACACAACTGCCTAAAACGCTTTCTGCATCCAGGCAACCCTTCCAAATGTGTACCACATTGGTTTTTCATTGGAATCAAGGAGCGTTTAATTTTTTTTAACTTTTCACTCACAAACCCCAAATCTTTTTATTTCTTCTTCTTCTTATTATTTATTTTTTAATGAAAAAGACAAAAGGTTATCTTTTTAGGTTATTGGGATTGAATTAAAACCTTTCAAAAAATTAAACATTTCCTAGTGACTAATCATTTAAGCTGACAAAAATGTTTTGGGCCTAATGTGATAGAATTAAGGATGTTTTTAGCACAAGACACTCATGTGTTTAGAAATCCAGACTATTAAAGTCGCCTCTGCCCTTATTGCGGTCTCACACACGGTGGCCATATTAGATTTGACACAAGTTCACCCCAGGCTGCTCAAAAGACGATTATTTAATAATTACATGCTTAATTACTGGTACAGGCGAGAGGACTAAAATAGAGTGGAAATCTTGTGATACTAAAATTGGGTTAGTTTCTCGCTCACTGGCCTGGTTTCCTCTGTGGGAACATCATGCTAACCGCTCAGACATTTTCTATCAAAACTGTAGGGTGACTCTAAAAAACAAGAAATACAAATGTAGGTACTTATGAATGAATTGAATGGATTCTGGTTCTAAAACTTCTGCAATCAAATGAAGACATAAAGAGGGGGACAGGCACATGAACAGGTAGAATCAAAGGAGAGTTAAATAGATGTGTGCAAATGATGAGTGAGAGTGTGTCAGTAGCAGGGTTAATCCTGGGGAAGCGGACTTTTGATAAAGTGTTGTGTGTCTCGGCTTTGCAGTGGATTTAAGATTATTACGGTGAGGGGGCGACAGTATGCTCAGCCTTCCCAAGGCCTAATGAGTTCTGTCTCCTCATTCTTCATACACTAATTAGTCCTACATGGGCCCAACACACACCACCTTCTCATCACAGCCACGGCACCCTGCAGAGGGAGTGGATACCAATACATGACTGTGGCTGTGGTGGGGTTTAATTTTAGCTCTGTGGTAAGATGTTGGGAGAAGTTAGGATCAACAGACTTTGGAGAGCTAAGAAGAACTTTTGGCGTTTGTAGTACTAGTGTATTCTGTATAATTAGTGATGAATTCTCCTAATGATCACCTCTGGTCATTTTTGACTTTCTACTTGATCCCATTCCTCAAGTCCCTTAATGGTTTTTTCGGATGGCTAACTGTTCATATTTTCTGATTGGATTCTTCTAGGGACTTTTTGTCTAAAAATGAACCCAGTGCCGAAGTATAGCACAGAACTCCAGGCCCTCCAGCCATTGAGGCTCTTTGCAGTCAGTCCCACTTTACCCATTACAATGCTCGTGACTCTACACAGAGACTTCCTAATAGTGTATAAGGCACAATGCACATGCAGTTTCAGTGGCTTGGAACAATCATGCTAGTCTACATAAGATCATCAAGTACCATTCTCATTTAGTGGACAACAGCTATTTTTTTATTTTTTTTTTGCAGTAGTAAGATTCAGAAGAGGACATTTCCACATATTCACATGTCAGATGCTTTTGTCCAAATCAAGTGTTTAATTTCTGAAAGTATACAATTTGAGTACAGGGCTAAGCGGTTAAGCGTCTCGCTCAAGGGCATAACAGTGGCTGTCTGGCAAGCCTGGGATTTGAGTTCTTAATTTGTCATAGCTCAGAATGCTAATCACAGTCTCGGTATAAATTCGGTAACCTTGAACAGATTAAGACGGTCATAACAACAGTTATACAGTACATAAAACTTCTAAGGAAATATGGAAATACCATCATGCATACTCTATTGCATACTCTAAGCATATATTTGAGTTTGGTGGCACAGTGGTGCAGTGAAGGATGTTTTTGACTTTTAGGGTACCTGGTTTGGTCCTGAGCTCAGGTTATTGTCTCTTTCTGTTTTGTATTTTCTCTTTGTGTCTCTGTGGGTTTCTTCATGCTATTACACTGATAGGCTGGGTTGGGTGGCCTTTGGGTGTAATTGGGTGAACCAGTTGTAAAACCTTATATCTGAGTTAATGTCTATCAAAATGATCAATGATCAAAATGTCTCCAGGTAAAACCTATTTAAAAAGCAAGGAGCCCGTAGGTAACCTTTTGTCTGGAAAAATAATTCAAAAGATGTGATATCTAACTTATACAAACTTATACAAGGCATTAAACACAAACAACCTGTCTCTTTCATCTCATTATGCCTTTAATGACAAGGGCTTGTCCTGCTATGACTCCTGGGTCGGACGGGTTAGAAGGGAATCCAAGCTCAAATAAGAGTTATGTCAATGATCACTTGCACTTCTGGTTTTCCGTGGTCATAAAATGTGCTTGCTGGGGTTGTCTCTCCCCAGTCCTAAAAGTCTGGTCTGTGATTTTCCAGATTCCCCTGCTGGAGTGACTGACCTGGGCAGGGTGGCTGGTAATTAGGTGGTGGGGCAGCGGTGTAATTGAGATGGAGCACACCTGGCCTTTATGGAACAGCTCACCTGGTTCAACTGTCCCAGCATGTACACCTACTCTACCTGTCCCTATTCACTCTCACTGTAGGCACTTTTAGCCAGCTTTTCAAAGGGGCTATAAAGATGTAACAGGTTTGCAGTGCCTCCCACATAACTTTTCTAAGGGCCGGTAATTATGGTCAGTCGCCACTCCGTAAGTAAGCTACTGTTCATCAACTTGTCCTACTTTTATATCTTACATTGTGGTGTACAATATACTTGTGCATTTTTAAGACATCCATATTTTCACTTAACAAATATTTTATTGAATTTTATAGACACAGTATTGGATTGTTACTGCTTAAATTGAATTGAAAATTTATTGGCTATTTATTGCTCAGTGTTCCCAGGATAGGATTTGCATGATGATGTGAGTGGCTTTGATTTCTTTACCTTTACGTGTTCTGCAATCATGTTTCTCTAACTTTCTCTTCCAGTGTTCAAATGTATAAAGAACGAAAAGGACAAAAATGACAGACACATGGTCAGGAAGAATACTTCTTTTATTTTCTCAGTACACTGGAGCCATGACGAACTGCCTGCTTCACATCTGAAACACTGGCCTCCCTGGCACTCCTTTAATGTCCCTAATATGTACAAATGACTTGAAGCAAGGTCAAGACTGTATGAGGGGATGTGGCAAAAAATCCTTGCCAAATCGCATTACATGACCAAATCCTTGAGGTCCTGTAATGTGCAAGTGGTGAATCAGTGTGTGTACAGTTCACACAGACAAATGCATCTCTTCCGCAATTTGGTGATGAGTTATCCATTGATTTTCAAGTTCGACTGAATGTTCACATGAAGGACTGCAATGATATTACCCATTTTCCACATTTCCTTAAAAAAAAAAGAAAAAAAAAAAAGGTACATAAGCTCTGCAATCTCCCAGCTATGAGTCATGTTGTTGCAATGTGTGATTTCTCCGGCATCGTATCCAGGGTCATGTTGGATCCTGAGTCTATATTTCCAGAACATTGGGTGTGAGGCAAGCATGCACTTTTGACACCAGTGCAATAAATGAATAAGATTTCAGTTCAACCAACTGGTGCAACATTGATGATTGAGTCAGATTAAGAAGACTTTTTCAGCTCTTGGCCTTTTGGAACTTTACTCAGTGGAAGACTGATTTTGAGATACCCATAGCCTTTAAATCCTTTTATCACTAAGGGGACTGGACACTGCTGCTCTGATAAGTCCAAGTGTGTGTAAATATGCTTTTCTTCATACTGTAATGCTCCTAATAGCTGTTGTGTTACATATTTATGCTAAACTCGCTGTCGAGGTTGCCTGCAGGATCAGACCCCATCCTGTGCAGTGATATGAGGATTCTTCCAGCTGTGTAGAGGAGTTGTTTTAAATACCAGAATCTGATTAATCACACGTAATTTTATGTGCTACACAACTCAGACTAATTAACGAATAATTAGCAAATAATAAAGAATTTCTAGAAAGCATGCTTATTAGCATAACATTAATTGCTTTGTTTTATAATACCCAGCTGGCTAATTGTTCAGTAATTGGAGCATTCAAAACGATGTTAGGGAGCTAGAACATGGCACTGCACAGAACAGCGGAGGCCATCGACTGCTTATAACAGTTGAGCAATTTGTGTTCTGCACACAAACAGACATAGCCTAATGTGACAGGTTCTTTCCCCCTGGAACTCCTGCCAAAGCTCACTTTTACGATCTCAATTTAGGGAGAAAACATTTTAATTGGGCCTGTCTCACACTTCACCCTAAGGGTCAGTTTTAGGGGCTGAGGTTGGGTTAGGTCACATGACAGAGAGGAGCACGAGGCATTGGAGTAAACAGTTGTGACTAGCTGCAGGAAAAACACCGCTGCAGGAAATGCACTGGCCCTGAAGCCTTAAAAGACAAACGGTAAAAAAGCTTCTTGAAACAATGTTCTTTGTTTTAGCCCTGCGTCATGCTTTCGAAGAAAAAATGCATGTGATTAATCCAATTAGAATAATGTTTAATTAGTATCACTCCTGAAGGGGGAGATGTGTGCAGGGTTATGAAATTACCTATGAGAACAGTGAGCAGTCAAAAGGGGCAGATTAATTAAAAATGAAATGTCGACCACAGCCGGAAAAAAAAAAATCATTCTTATGACCGAGTAATGTCAGCAACAGATCCAGGCCCTGTGCACTGGACTGTATGCTTTATTGCTGAAAAGTACACAATAGATGGCCTTTATAAGTGAGTGCACTTTAGCAGATGTGCTTTAACATTTGAATTAAAAAAGAGGTAAAAAAAAAAAAAATCTCACTTATCATAGAGTGATACTTAGCTTCAGGGCTTTCAGGATGAGAACACACACATCCACACACACCCTCCTGAATAATTCAATTAGATGTGAGTCGAAGCTGGAAGGAGCACAGAGTCTTGAGTGTGTTTGTCATGCTCTATAAACCCACCTGGCACAGAGCATGAGGGAAGCGGGTAACATGGAAGGATCAAGAGATGGATAAGAGAAAAGATTGTGAGAGAAGAAGTGGATGGGTTTAACATTAGAAGATTTGAATCTGGGCTTAAACTCCATTAGGAAGAGGAAAAGAGTTTGAGACAAGGAAGTGGGTCAGCTGCTTGGTGAAACAGACGTGCACGTGCACACCGGGCACAGAACGATCCTGTCAGTTGGGCCGCGATGTTGAGGCGCAGTCATGCTGGCACCCACGGGCATGGCGGCCCATTACACAGGCTAATTAGCAACTCCATCACTAAGGAGCTAAATGAGACTGCTCAGGAGAGACACTGGCACAACACAATACAACACAACACATATCTTTAATATGATTCATTTCTCCATCATTATTTCCAGCTGCTTAGATGTTGTGATGCAAATGGAATGAAATGAAAAACTCCTGATTTAAAAAAAAAAAAATCCATCTTTAGACAATTACATCTCAAAACCATAATCCACGGGGTCTTCAGGGGTGATTGCAATATTACGTGTACACTTGATTAATACCACATGTATCGAATACTGAAGTGGTGCTTCAAACATTTGACCAACAGCCCAGGACAAGCCTGATAAAGGTTCTAATCCAACACATCGAATTAATTTATAATACTTGTCCTAAATTAAAATTGGCTTCTGGACTGAAATGTTATAAAAAAAAAAAAACTTTTAAAAAGAATGACAAAATAGTGCGATAAAAGCATTGCCATAAAAAACCTATAGGAAGATGTGCTAATGATAGGCAATTCCTCATTATTAAGCTAGAACTCTGATTTATAATCTCAGTTAAGTCCATTTCAGTTTCGAGTTGTAACACTACACGATGTGAAATAGTTTAATGAATACATGGACATACAAAACACTGTATAGTTTGGAACATAATTAAAATTAAATGAGTAATATTAAATTAAAATAGTTTTTTATTTCAAATTAAACTACAAGTACATGTAAATGAATAACAATATCTGTGTGAAGGAAAATCACAGCACAAAAATGACCTACTGTAAGGCCTACTGCTGCCCTCCAGTGGCCAAACAAAGAACTGCATTTCAAAGTTTTTGTTCAAGTGTTTGGGATTTATATTAAAGCTAGAAATACAATACACTTCTGTCATGAAACAGCTCAGATAACAATGTTTAAATAGGTGTCATGTGTCACAGTATGAATGCCAGGACCCAAGGATTCCCAGTAACACACTGCCCAGAGCATCACACTACTGTACCTCTGCTGCTCTTCTCATTGTGCCATCTGGCAACATGCAGCTATACACACTTCTATTGCTCCACACATTTTCATTGCTCCATGGTCCACTCTGATACCCACGCACCCTGTGAAGGCAATCTGACTGGCCTGTGACTATGCAGCTGCGCTGCGCTGTGTGTTCTGTGTGTTAACCTTTTCAGGAACTTGTGTTCCAGTAGCTCTTCTATGGGACTGGACCAGACAGGCTAGCCTTTGATTTCCATCTGTGAGTCTTGGGAACCATCTAGTTCACTGGTTGTTTTTTCTTGGCCCTTGGATGCTACGACCCAGTCTTCTATCGATCACAATTCGGCCCTTGTCAAAGTCACTTGAATCTTTAAACTTGCCTATTTTTACCCGTAAAGCTCAACAAGTAACTGTTTACTTGCTGAATTATATATCCCACCCCTTGATGGGTGCCATTGTGAAGACATTGTTATGGCTGTATATCAATATAAATAAATAAAATAAAAAAAAATGCTGTAGTAAATAATAAAACGGAACATTTCTGATGTGCTGAACAGGAACACCACCACAGCACTCGGGGGAAACAGCAAAACATTTACTTCTTTTTCTTTTTCTTCTTTGCATCTGCCGCTGCTTTTGTGCCCTTTCCATGTTTCTTCTTTCCCTTTTTCAGTTCTGCAGCGTCTTGAAATGCCTTTCCTGCCCGTGCTCGTCTTTTGCCCATCGGAGTCCTGCTGTACCAACTCTGCCAGCATGCAATACAACACATTATTTAATACATTCATTAATTAATTAATTTTACTGTTCATTTGCTTGTAATGTAATACCAGGGTCTGGGTTTATCTGCACTTTATGTGATTCGATATGAGAATTTGATTTGACTGCTCGAGGGCACGGGCCAGTAGGCGGAGTCTGAGCCCTGACAAACTTATTTATAAAATGATGGTGATGAATGGTGGTTAGAGAGGCCCCATACTATTGGGCTGCATTTAGCAAAGAAAACAACTAAAGATTTAACATTACTTTAACGGGGTTAAGAACCTTGGCATAATTTAAGGGGAAGATGGGTTCCCTTTTGGGTTCTGACTTCCTCATGTTGGTCTGAGGGAATTTTCCCTTGCTAATATTGTCTCTGGCTTTCTCATCAGGAAGAAACATTTTTAATTGATATCAGAAATTTTATTCCTGTAAAACTGCTTTGTGACAATGTCTCTTGTTTAAAGAAAAAATATATATTTAAAAAAAAGTCCTGCCAGCAGTTAGATCTCCTATTACAGGCTTCCTTTGAGACACATAAAACATCTTTTTGAACTTCTGCTCATTCAGCAGCTGTGCAAACCACTCAAAGGAACGCTTCATCCAGACGATACTGAACACCAAATCATTTTTTCTTATGTGAGTTTGATAACCCCTATAGTTGTATTTCATATTGTAAAATGACTGTGAAACAATCAAAAGAACACTAACAGTATCATGTGTGCTGAATAAATAGAACAGTACAGGTTTATAATATAATATATGTCTCAGACACGTCACAGTGCTTGCCTCTGACCTTAAAGGCCTCCTCCTCCTCTTTGTAGATGGGGTCTTGTCTGGCTAGTGGAGGGATAAACTCCAGCGCAGTCAGGGGTTTCTTGTTTTGCCGACTGAGGCGTTGAGAGGTCAGGACACTTCGCACAGCCTGCAGGATGTGACCCTGAGTGTAGCCATCTGTGACTTTAGCCAAAGAGCTGAGGTCCAGAGTGGGGCTGAGCTGAACACCTCGCACCCTGAGGAGCTGTTTCCATAAATCTATACATGCACACGTGCACACACACACACACACACACACAGTACATTCCATTACATGTTACTAAGATAGGTTGTGATGCTACAAGTGAACATTAAGTAATATATTTAGACTTACTCAGTCTCGATGCATAGTCTGGTCTGGGAATCAGAATGATCTTCTTGTAAACTTTACACAGGGCTTTGAGGTCTGCGTCGAAAGGTCTGCGGGATGTCCCAACCAGCAGCACACGATCCTCTGCTTTAATGGACTTTACTATTTTTGGCAGGTCTTTCTTCAGCCTTTTAGGTTCCATCTTCAGAGGTAAGAGATCAGACAAAAGGTGGGTGTTGAATCATCTGACAACCACAAGAGGGCAGTATAGACTTTTTTAACTCAGTCAATGTGGCACATCTTGATTGTTGACATGACTCCATACAGGATTATGGAAGTTATCTGACATCAGTGGAACACCTGTTGTCTTTTGTTTTATTTAGTAATTGTGCGTGTGAATGTTCCTGTGGGTGTTTGTGATCTTGTGAAGTGAAAATAGAGCCCAGTTGGCAGGCATACCTCTTTCTCTGGTTTTGGAACTTTTTTGTAGAATGTTTTCTCAGCGTCTCCGATCCAAATGACAGAGGGCTGCAGCTGGCGAGCCACCTGGCAAAATATGACAATAAACATGTATATTCTCAGCAACCCGGACACCCGGAGCAGAAACAACAGAAACTATTATCACCAGCTTTCTCACAAACCCCATCGCTCAGTCAGGACCCTAACACGTAGTGCTGCTGAAGACAATTACTCTAAACATCAGATGTCTCGTGTTGTTACTTTGTGTGTGAGTGCTGTGAGTGTGTGTGTGTGTGTGTGTGTACAGATGCAACTCGAAGATAAGGCCTAAGTAGTGGCCAGCAGCAGATAGGAAGGTGGTCCGTTCCTTTCATAATGGCAAAGTAAGCAGGAAGTTGTGATAGGATACAATCCCGCTCCCAGCATGCATTAGGAGCAGTGTTGAAAGAAATGTGTGCACACAATGCAAAAAGGCCCTTAATGTGGTTTATCTGCAAATCCAGCCCTACCTGACCTGAGCTGAGTTGCTATAACACCACAAAGCTTGTCTTTCCTCCTGTTCCTTCTTAACACACCCTCAAACGCGCCGTACTAAATACACCACTATTAAATACCTTTAAGCGGCTGCACAGTTTATAAGCAGGCGGAAAAAGGCAAAACGGGGACAAACTCTCTTAGCTTTCAGTTTCTGGTTAAAAAGCCGCATGTGTTTATGTTTATATTTTTTGGGAAATGTCAAACTTGAAGATGTCAAGCATTGTATGTTTGTGGCTTCTGTGATACAGTAAGCAACCTGTTTGAATGTGCGGAAGAGCAAACAGAGCGTGCAAAGCCTGAACTTTCATCTCGATACGACTTGACCATATGCGCTTCAGAGTTTAGTAATCAATTAAAGGTGAATAAAAGCACATGTTTGGGAATCTCAAATTCAGCAATGACACAAGATAATATCTGTAATTTAATAACAGGTCAAGTAGAATCACTGAACTTTGACAGGCTGCACATACATTTGTGTACTGTATATATTAATGTGCATATATATTCAGTCAATCACATAGCAGCAACTCAATACATTAAGGCATGTAGACATGGTGAAGATCAACTGCTGAAGTTTAAATCGAGCATCAGAAAGAGGAAGAAAGGCGATTTAAGTCATTTTACCGTGGCATGGGTGTTGGTGCATTTCCAAAACTGCTGATCTACTGGTTTTCCACACACAGTCAATCAAGGGTTTACAGAAAATGGTCTAAAAGAAAAACCTTGAAGCAGATGGGTTACAGCAGCAGAAGACCACTCCGGGTGCTACTTCTGTTAGAACAGGATACAATTCGCATGGACTCAACACAAGATTGGAAAAATGTTGTCAGATGTGCAGCTGAAAAATCTGCAGCAACTGCATGATGCTATCAAGTCATTATGGACCAAAATCTCTAAGTGACTCCAGCACCTTGTTAAATCTACGTATGTCATGAATAATTAAGGCAGTTCTGAAGGCAAAAGGGGGTCCAACCCAGTACTAAGTTATGAAGTCATATAAAAAAAAAAACGTGGCCAGTGAGTGTATACCGTATGTCATTCAGTACATTCAGGTAGTTAGCTGACTTCATTTTATTCCCACATAACCTTGATGAGCATAGATCTGACTAACTAAAGCAACACTGTCTCCAGGAGCTTGTACAGTCAGCACTATGCATGATGTGTGCATCGCTTCATGCGCTTCCCTTCTCACCCTGACATGCCCATCACTCTGGAACAGGATCAATCTGATCTCATCACACCACAAACTTTTTCCATAGCCCCCCAGCAAAATTTTCTTTTTTTTGGATTGATTTTCTTATGGCCACACAGCTGTTTGGTTTCAATCCAGCAATCTGAGCAATCATCTTAGTTATTTTCTTTAATCTGACACTTCTGAAACACAGTAACATAGCAATGCCTGCTCATGTTTAAACATTTTTGACAGCAGAACAGTGTGTGGCCATTAAAAAAACAACAACTGTAAATTGGTTTATTTCCGATTCATAGAGAAAGAAGTGACTATTGCATCAAGTTGGAGGCTATAGGGTTAGTACTGATCTCTTCAGAATAAACCAGACTCTGGTGAACTCGACAGGACACGGCATGGAGTATTTGCGGTGAGTCAAACTGTGATGTTCATGTTGATCTGATCTCTTATTAAAAAAAGAGCAAACAGTTTTAGGTCTTTGGAAAAATAAAATCAAACAATAAAATCAGTTTCCACCTGAAAAAAAAAAAATAAGAAGAAGAATAAGAAGAAACAGTAGTTTCACCTTTAAGACCATATGCAGGAGATACTGGAGGCCACTCCTGCCCGGGTATTTGCCTGCCAGGTTGGCAGGGGACAGGTTGAATAGATTTGCCCCAGTCTCAGTGCACAGGGCATGCAGCAGCATCCTTTTCCCCACACCTGATGGCCCGGCCAGAAGAACTGAGCGGATTAAAGGTCCTCTCTCATGTACACACTGAGAGCCTGAAAAAAGTGTCATAAAAGAACATGGAAATTTATACCATGATATTATCAAATGAACTGTTCAGTCAAGTACAATAACAGGGCTTCAAAATAAAAAAAAAAAATGATTAGCCACATTAACAAGTTTGATTCTCCCTTCAATGGCTTCGTTGACCTTCATTTGCCTCGAACTCTCATTTACTATGCTTGCCTATACAGTATATTATATTTTGCTTCTGTTCCATCGATTTCTCATCACTTACTTCCCTATAAATGCTCAAACCACTTTAAAATACTTTATAGCATAAAATGCTCAAGTGAACATAAGTCAATCCCTGTCAGGGTTCTGTAGCTGGGAATAATTTGTTTGCTTTTAAACTTTATAACCAAGCATTATTACCCATGCTAATTTAAGACTTGTTAGGGTGGGAAGTAAGATGTGCGCGCAGGTGGTGATTTCTGTAGCTGCTGATGCTCTGTAATAAAAGAACAATAGGTTAATGTGTCTCTGGGGTGATAGCAAACGCAAACATGGTTAAGGATTCCGACTGGGGCCAGGAAGTGGTGTGTAGGTGAGTGATACAAACAAAAACATCCGGCTACATGTATACTTCCATCCAAACTTTGCTTTATGAGTGCAGAAAGTGCAGTACAATTGCGCAGCTCCTTCCAGTGAACTTGCAACTTACAGCCAGCAATGAAAAATACTAATATTGAAAATACTATATTCACTACATGTATATATACTATATATACTAATAATGAAAATACTAATATTTATTATACTTATCTATTTATATAATATGTACATTCACTATATTGCCAAAAGCATTTGCTCATCTGCCTTTACATGCATATGGACTTGAGTAACATCCAATTCTTAATCAATATTGTTTAATATGATGTTGGACCACCCTATGCAACTATAACAGCTACAACTCTTCTTGGAAGGCTTCCACAAGGTTTAGAAGTGTGTTTATGAGAATTTTTGACCATTCTTCCATTTATGAGGTCAGACACTGATGTTAGATGAAAAGAGCCAGGCTCACATTCTCCACTCTATTTTATCCCCAAAGGTGTTTTATCGGGTTGGGGTGCAGGACAAGTTCTTTCACACAAAACTCGCTCATGCATGTCTTTATGGACCTTGCTTTGTCCACCGATGCGCTGTCCTGTTGGAATAGGACGTGGCCATTCCCAAACTGTTACTACAAAGTTGGAAGCATGAAAATGACTTGGTCTTCAAGAGTTCCTTTTACTGGAACTAAGGGACTGAGCCCAACTCCTGAAAAACAACCCTACACCATAATCCCCCCCTCCACCAGACTTTAAACTTTACACACAGACTTGTCCATCTGATTGCCAGACAGAGAAGCGTGAGTCGTCACTCCAGAGTCCAGTGACAGTGTGCTTTACATCACTGCATCTGATTGCATTGGTGATGTAAGGCTTGGTAATGCTAGGCCATGGAAACCCAGTCCATGAAGCTCTCTAGGCACTGTTCTTGAGCTAATCTAATGGCCACATGAAGTTTGGAGGTCTCTAGCTATTGACTCTACCAAAAGTTGGCAACCTCTTTGCACTATGCAGCTCAGCATCCGCTGTCCCCACTCTGTGATTTTGCATATTAAAAGTCTGTTTCTACCACTTAGTGGCTGAGTTGCTGTTGTTCCCAATTGCTTCCACTTTGTTATAATACCACTAATAGTTGACTGTGGAATATTTCACTACTGGACTTATTGTACAGGTGGCATCCTATTATGGTACCATGCTGAAATTCCAGCATGAGAGTAATCCATTCTTGTACAAATGTTTGTAGAAGTGGTCTGCACGCCTAGGTGCTTGATCTTATCCACCTTTAAACATGGAATTCAATGATCTGGATTGGTGATTGAATACTTGTGGCAATATAGTGTGGTATACTGTGTAATTGTGCAAAGTATTGAGCCACCACGAATTTCTTCATATTTTGCTTCCAAAGAGCCAGACTTTCTTTTATTTTGAATGTAGTCTTGAGAAATAGTTCTTTTTTTCCTAAGGACTTTTTTGGCTCTATAAATTTTCAGTCCAGTCCCTGCAACTGAAAAGTTTCCGAGAAATCTTTTTGTTTTTTAAGCCAGTCAGTGACCTATGAATCATTCAAGCATAAAAACCTCTAACTTAAGGAATGAACCAGTGAGAAACAGGTGCAGGTGATGACAGATAATCAGGTCTGTGATTGACCACAATAAACACCACCAACAAGTGGAATCAGGTCTCTGCTATAACGCAGCTGAGTTGTATAGTAGGTATGTAGCACTAGAATGCGTTTTTGCTCTTTCCACTACACTGAATTTCTTATAAAAATCTACAAAATATATGTTTTTATTACCGGAAAGCTCACTGAAAGCTTTAAAAATTCATTTTCTACGCTATCTCTCATGTACACCATTAGAGGAAAATGCAGGAAAATACAGCACCAATGAACAAATGATCTCCGAACAACTATAAACACTTTTCAAATATTTTCACAACAACATATTTAACATTCTTCAGGGTGGAGTTTATGTCTAACACCAGTACTAGGATACATCTGGCAGCTAATCCAGTTCGAAGCTCTCCAGTATATTCTCAAACAACTTGCACATAATTGCCCTGAAAACACTGAAGGGTTGCACAACGTGACATTTGATTATCCTCTAAAGTTTCCCGGTTGACTTCAGGGTGTGTACTTATTGTATTGTCACCACTAAGCGCAAAAAAAAATCTCAGTTCTCGAGTTTTCTTGTCATTTCGTGTAATCTCTGTATGCTGAGTAAACCTGTGCGAGAAGGTCTGGTGGGGAGGAATAGAGCGGAATTCCTGCCTACAGATCTGTGCAGTAGGGGGCGATACGAACATTAAATTGTCCACTGAATGAGACGTGTGTGTGTGCACATGTATGTGCCTGACTGGGTGTACTTACTTCCCTAAACCCAAGGTTAGAAACCAGTTGCATTTTTCCCTGTAACTCTGAAACCTTTATAAGAAGTATTGTGTTTAAAAGAAAGCTGTTTTGCAAATGTGAAAATCCACACGCGCACACACACACACACACACACACACACACACACACACACACACACACATTCAATTAAGTTTAGACTCTCATCTTCGCGAGTATATTTTAGTTCCTGCGTACAGTAATATCCCTGTATAATCCATTTCCACACATCGTAAACTAGTCAAACTTATTTTACACTATGAATGGCAGATGTTTGGCTCCTTATCGTGTGGGAATGTAATTTTTAGGATTGACGAACACAAATACAGCTGAGCAATTGAAACAAATGGAGTGAGCGCAGTAGAACATCAGTGAAGAGGACTAAACACTGCACTAATGGCAGAGTAAACCAGCCTTAGGGCTGCTTCTGAACAGGCCTAAATCCAAACAGTCTCCCAGCAGGAACAGTGATCATAAACATATGCCAAATTGCCGGGCTCTAATTCGCCTCTCTGTGGAAGACGCCATGGCCAGGTTTGTGACAAATGTTCCGTCAAATGTTGTAGAAAAAGCCTTTGTTCATTTCTTCATCAAATGTACCACTGTCCAAGTGTTTTCCCAAGCATACTGCATGTCACAACTCTTTTAAGATCTTTTAAGATGGCTAGCTGGTTTACTTTTAAGAAGGCTCACTGCCTTTTTTCCTGCTTTCTCTCGCTCTCACACACACACACACTTTTTTTTGGCCGCCTAGTCTCTATCCTGCCTGTTTTCTTTCTCCCCTGGCACAGAGGTGATGAAAGGCCCTGGGGGTCTCCATCAGTCTCCCTTGCCGAATCCTGATCACAGGCCACAAGCCCTCCAGTGTGTGATTATTTTTAAGCCGCTGACTGATCTCTCATTGTTTTAGTGCCATAGAGGCTGTTTATGTGGTAACACAATGCTATCTGGGACTCTGGGCTGCTGAGTGTTGTTAGGGGTTATAGCGCACCAGGGCTCTAAACACGTGTGCGGGTGTGAAAAACGGGTTATTGGGGGGGACGGAGGAGAGAATGGATGGTGGGAGAGGATGGTGTGATATCAGACACCGGTGTGCTCTCCTTTAATTGCTTGCTCACTGTAGAGAAAGTGACAAAAGAGGCTGGGCTGCGCAATAAGCCACAATAGGGTCGGGTACAGTTCAGAAGGGCATGCACTTGTATGACACACAACACACACGCACACAAGACTTTAACAGTAACCCTGCTGAAAAATTCATGGGAGCCACTCTAGTTCCCAGGGTGTTCATTAGCGTCCCCTTGGACATTTTGCTACGCACAATAGATCCAATCCATCATGTTGTGTCACTGTGAAGTTGTGCAATACAAAACCTCTTTGTGATCTGAAGCGAGGATTATTTTGTCCTTTTACTTTTGAT
The DNA here is from genome assembly GCF_024256425.1 of Clarias gariepinus. Taxonomy (NCBI): domain Eukaryota; kingdom Metazoa; phylum Chordata; class Actinopteri; order Siluriformes; family Clariidae; genus Clarias; species Clarias gariepinus. The sequence continues at coordinate 30,652,107 of NC_071105.1, forward strand.
TATGGTTCCATATATGGCTTTATATGAACTCCTATTTCCAGGCGCATGACTTCTGGCTAAGAGTAGAGGAAGCAGAGCATCCTGGGACAGAGCGAGCAGACATGGGAACACTTACTCACCTAGAGGCAGCACACCATACAGAGCAATGAGCTGTCTGACGTCTGAAAGGGATGGCATTGGCTCAATGTCTGCCTGCCTCAGGCTCGTACCCAGGTAACTGTATTCCCCTGGAGAGAAAGAGAGACGATTTACACAAGCAGCATTAAAACAAAAGCACTCTGTGCAGATAAAACCAGTGACTAAATAAGACAGTGACTAATATTAAAAGTCTGTTTATGGTGCAGTTTGTGGACAGAAATGTAGGGATATGAGCAACTGCACTCACCTGGACTGAGAAACAGATACATAAAGAGTAAAACAGAGAGGGCGCTGACACATTTATTCCTTCAAGATTAACAGATAATGGTAAATCTCAGGCTGTTTGCCCACATTACATCACGTTGCTTTGGCGACACCACCAAACAACATCAAAATGGCATATTTTACGTGTCAGAACTGATGTGGTGTCTATTTACAGTGACACACCCAGGCATGGAAAAGGTTCAAACATGAACTGAAACTTTAGGAACCTCAATGTAAAGGCACATTTGGTTTCACACAGTTTGTAAGACGACCAAAAACATCTGGAAATACGTTAAAAATACTATCAGGAAAAATGTGCGCAGGCAATGTAAAGACCGCTTTGCATAGTTTCTGAAAAACTGTTTTAATATTTCTCTGACCTGAAAGAGGCCATGCATGTGTGCATGTGTATTACTACTGACAGCACGTAATCAAGACCAACTGAGGAAGTAACAAGCTAGAATAGCTCTCCTGTTAACTTCTGTTTTTACTTTACTTGGTATTGTATTGATGAAGCGCATGGAAATTATTGACTCATCTTTCCCACTGAGGAAGAGAAAATACTCTGTCATGATGGGATACACACGTACGCACACAGACTATGATTCAGTCCGTGGTGGTGAAAGTATAGCATCGGATGTTACTGAGAAGCCTGGAGCTATTGATTTAGCCATGGCTTATACGCATGCAAGAGTTTAGAGAAGTGGCCAAAAATACCTTAAGTGCACACTTAGCAACACTACAGCCATATTGGACAGTTAAAAACACAGGCTTGAACCATTCCCAGAAAAGAAAAAGTTGATATAAATCATATATGAACTGGAAAGAGAGTCATAAAGGTATGTGACTGCTTAATACCGAGGTAATCAGATAATTTTACGGTCATCGGCTGAATCAGGATGCCTTCCAGAACGAGCTCCTCGAATATCGATTCAATATTCCTACAGAGACAGGGAGGGAGGGAGATGGAAAAATGGAAAAACAAGAGCAAAGGGGAAGTTAGAAGTATGAAGCAGATGAATCACTCGCACAGCATCTGAAATATTAGCAATTGCGTCATTACGCAACCCACCCATATAAGACCTCATGCTTGCCACATTTGACTACATCTGAAGTTATATCTCCAGCTTCAACGTCACAGTCCTTTTACTGATAAATCTTTCAAGCTTCAATTGGACGTTTTTACAGACAGGAACCTGACAGAATTCTAGGTTAAGACTTCTGACAAATGGGCTGACAGAAAAAGAGAGCTAACTGAGCCAAGATCCATCCTCCTCTGGGCAGCTTTGTATAAATTATAGCCATAGATGAAAGGAAGATAAAAAGTAGCACACAGATCATGAGATAAATCAGAGGACCAAGCTTAAGCCCTAAAATACTTTGCTCTTTGCACATAATCAACATCATATACACTGTGTGGAAACATTTATAGACACGGTTATGGTTATATGGCTCATATGTGCCCCCTCCCCCCACAACCTTTAAATACAAGCATTAAAAACTGTCTATGATGTCTACAGTATGTATGCTGTAGCATTACATTTTCCCTACACTGGAACTAAGATACCCAAACTGTATACAGTATAATAAAATGCATCTTAAAAAGGGACTCAAAGTAGCATTGCGTCCTGGATTTTACATCTTTGATCTATCTTTGATCTTCTGGGAAGCAACAAATCCCAGAAATTACAGTAAATCTGATCAAATATTATGTGCTGTGCCTTTGCAAAAGACATTACTGCTTCGAAAGATCACTTCTCGAAAGATGAATTCTTAGACTACTCAGTCACATTAGAAAGAAAAATGTCACAGAGCATCTTCTTAAGATCAAAGCATGCAGCTGTGCAGAAGTCCAATAAAGAATTTGTTAAACTACAGAGGGTGGCATTGCATTACACCCCTCTATACAGTGCCTTGACAAAGTATTAGCCTCCTGAGATTTGTTACAATTAAATGATTCAGATAATCAAACAAATTTTAATACTACAAAAAAGTGACCCAATTAAAAACAAAATGCAGTTTTTAATTGATGATTTCATTCATTAAGGGAAAAAAACCTGTCCAATCCTGTCTGACCCCATGTAAAAAAAGTAATTTCCCCTAAAACTAATAACTGTTTAAGCACTTCTTGGTGGCACCAACTGGAATCAAGCATTAACGACCGCTGGCAATGAATCTTTTACATTGCTGTGGAGGGATTTTGGCCCACTCTTCCTTGCAGAATTTTTTAATTCAGCCACATTAGAGGGTTATTGACCTGTTTAAGGTCATGCTCCAAGATTTAAGCCCGGACTTTGACTAGGCCACTTTAAAACTTTAATTTTGTATCTTTTCGAGCCAATCAGAGGTGGACTTGGTGTGTTTGGGTCAGTTTCCTGCTACATAACCTAAGTTTACTTGAGCTTGAGGTCTTTTGGAGTTTCTGGTAAAGCACAGAATTCATGTTTGGCTGTTGAAATTATCTTTTGATCTTTTCATGAAATGCTATCCTGGTTTTATAGCAGATGTAACAGGATGAACTTTTGTTTCATCAGTCCACAGAATCTGTGCCCAAAAGTCTTGAGGATAATCAAAATGTTTTTTGAAACATGAGATAAGTCATTTTGCTCTTGTAGGCCTACCACTGGGAAGGTACACCACTGTTCTAAGTTCCAAGACTTAGAACTGACAGTTTCCAGACTGTTACAAACTAAAGTTTCTCATCTGTCCTTAAATTTCTTTAGATCATAGCATGAAGTGAGATCTTTTTGGTGTGCTTCACTTTGTCAAACAGGTTCTATTTGCTGTAAGTGATTTCTTGATTCAACAGGTTTGACAGTAATCAGGCCTGGGTGTAGCAAGTAAAATTTAACTCAGCTTTATTAACTTAGATTAATTAGTGGTTAGGTCATGATTTATCAAGGGCTAAATTACTTTTTTTTCATAAAGGGCCAGGTAGGTTTAATAAATAAAAGCATCATTTAAAAATGCATTGTGTAATTACCTGTTTTTTTTTTGTAATATTAATCTGAATCTGAACAAAAACCCAAGAATGTTTTTTTTTTTGCGGAACTGTATATACATCTCTTTGTATGTATAGCACACCTTCCTTCTTTCCCCACACCTATTTGTTATCTCCAAAAGTTACATTTTTTGTTATTTAAAAAAAAAAAAATTTCTTGCAACAATTTAAATCATACTGAATAAAATTGTTATTCAATATGCCATCTTTTTATTGTGTAGAGAATTACAGATGTTTGGAAAATGTTAGAAAGCTGTTAGAGGTATTAGAAATGCTAACAAAACATTATTTTTTTTTTTACGTGCAGCAGATTTAAGGTTCTCTGTAAGACCAATTTAGAAGCTAGACCTTGTAAAACACAACTCTTTTCAAGTTGCAAAAACACAGCACGATCATGTCCTTAAGTAGGATCTTTTATAGACATATAAAATTCATAATGCCTGTAAACATGTTTTTTTGTGTATATCTGTTTTATCACCAACCTGTCTGCTGTCAGATCCTTCTCTTTCTTCTTTTTCTTCTTCCCACCCTTTTTGCCTTTCTTTTTCTTCTGAATTGGGAAACAGCACATATAAACATTTCAACCAAGCTAATTAAATACCAATTCATATAATAGTCAGAGCTTTTGAAGCTGCTCTTATGGCTTAAATCTGTCAGTGAGCTAACTGGTAAATATGTTTGAACCAGGAACGTGAATGCATTGTTGCAAACCAATGTTTGCAAAAATGACACTTGACAAAACATCTGGTGAGTGATGCACTATGCAAATGCTTATAAACACTGTTTCAAAATGTTCCTGATAGGAGCCCATGGGCGGTACGTGGCTTTGTTTGTTTATTGCTTTGATTAGTGATGCACTCAATTCATTTCTGAATGCGGTCACTGAAACACTGGAACCTTGGCTTATTAGGAATTTCCCTGCCAGATTCACTGAATGTGTGACTCATCACAGTGTAAACTTGATGACGTTGATGGGGCTGACTACACTATATTTACGTCAAGCATTTTAGCCAGTTCAGAGCATATAACAAGTGCAAATATGAGTTCAAATATGAGTGTGATATACCTGGGACAAAATTTCCTGTTTTAATTTTTCTTTTTTTTATTTTAAGACTTTTGAAATCACAGCAAGTGGCACTGTGGCTTAGTGATTAGCAATGTCACCTTCACTTCCAGGGTCCGGGTTCGATTCCCGGCCAGGTTTGATTCCCGCCTCTGTGTACAGAGAGTTTGGATTTTCTCCCCGTGCCTGGTGGGTTTCCTCTTACAGACCAAAGACCAAAACCAATTGGTGCTCCCAAATTGCCCATAGTATGTAAATGGGTTTGTCTGCTGTGCAATGGATTGGCACCCTGTCCAGGGTGTACACCGCCTCATGCCCCAAGTTTCCTGGGGTAGGCTCCAGGATAAACCGGTATGGACGATGAGTGAGTGAGTGAAATGTCAGCAATAAATAATTTGGCCTTACTCTACTATGATGCTGTGATCTGAATTAGTCATATTTAAAATGATATAATGATATAATATATATTATTATAGAAAATAATCAACATCTTTTTTATTCCTTACAGATTTAAAAAATTCTGCCAACATTAACATTGCTTGTTTTAACAAACATACTTTTTTATCCATTTATAATTATTTTGAGCTGTGGAATTGCTGAGATTTATTGCGGTTAAAATCAGGGCAGCCACCGAACATGCCAACTGTCAGTCAGAGAAACAATTGAATCTTGAAGAGTAAACATCCAAACCTTTTAAATCATTTTAAAATTAAAAAAAGAGTTCAAGCAGTTCCAATATTGTGTAATCTTTGCCATGTGGCTGCACTGTTCATCCGTTCCAATATGGAACAAAAATATTTTGTGTGATGTCAGCCAAGAACTGGTTTCTTATAACAAAGTATGTAGTCAGGGTCAGAGGAAGGTGAACACTGAATTTAAATCCCAAGGACACGAAAACAAAGAAATCTTGGATGTCATCTTTTGGCTGTTTTTGTCATGCTTAAAATAAAAGGTGAGGTGGGGTGTGTGTGGGGGGTGTAGGGAGGATTCTGTGGTGAGACAAGTCAACATAGAATCTCAATCATATACTAAAAATGTCAACACTATTTGCCGTTAAATCTTGGTGTGTTTCATGTATATACTGTGCAATCTGTAAACATTCATAATAATGATTTAATCATACAACTCATAAAACATATTCTTATTTCTTTTCTCGTGTTTTTATATTTTTCTTTTGGCATATGTTAACCTATCCCTTAAACTAATGACATTTAAGTTGTCTTATGGTTCGGAACACTGTATATTTCACTGACCCACTAAGCACAGGTTTGTTCCATAAATATAAATTCTAATCCAACAGTTAGGTCAACTGTAGTCAGGTCCATAAATTTTGTACGTTTTTTGGCATTTGGCCTCTGTACACCACCATATTTGTGAGTGTAAGTGGAGTCCAGGATTTCAGGTTTAATTCAAGCAGTTTGACAAAACTGTGGTATTAACCATTCTGGAATTTCAGCCAGTTTCATACACTCACTACCATCTCGAGGTGCATAAATAATAAAACAAATGGCTGACAAGCAGTTTTATAGTTGGTTGTGGCGTTTTCCCTCATTAATCCATGACTAATCAAGCAGTTGAGATCAGGCTTGGAGGTGGTTCTGAGTGTTACATTTGCATTTTGTAGCTGTTTACTTAAACTCTTAACATGAGGTCCAAAAATGAGTCTAATGAAGGTGACCATCATTAGGCTGAAAAAAAACTAAGTAGCAAAAACATTGGTAATGGTCACTACAACAGTTTGGAACATTCTTAAAAAGAAAGAATTAACTGGAAAGCTCAGCAACTGCAAAAAGGTTATGTGGAAGCCCACAAAAGACAACTAAAGTGGATGACCGCAGAATTCCGTCCATGGTGCAGCAGAACCCTGTCACAACAATCAAGATACAGCTTTATAAAGTAAATATAGATGCTTCACAACAAAGTGCAAACCATTGGCAACACTCGAGAACAGAAAGGCCAGATAAGACCTTGTCAGAAAAAGTGGATTCTTTGGACGAATGAAACCAAGGTTAACTTTTACCAGAATGATTGGAAGATGAATATATGGAGAAAGAAATGAACAGCTTATGATCCAACGTATACCACATCATCTGTCAAACATGGTGGAAGTTATGTTATGGAATAATCATGTATGGCTGCCAAAGGCCGGGTCACTGGAGTTTATTGATGAGCTGACTGCTGATAAAAGTAGCAGCATGAATTCTGAAGTGTATAGGACGATATACTCTCTGCTCAGATGCAGCCAGATGCGGTAAAACTGATAGGATGCCGCTTCATATTGCACATGGGTAATGACCCAAAACAAACGGTGAAAGCCACCCAAGAGGTTCTCAAGGCAAAGACATGGGATATTCTTCACTTGCCAAGTCAGTCATCTGCTCTGAACCCAACAGAGCATGCTATTCAGTAACTGAAGAGAAGACTGAAGGCAGAAAGATCCACAAACCAGCAGCAGCTGAAGGCAGTTGCAGTAAAGGCCTGGCAAATCATCCCGAGGAAGGAAACTCGGCATTTGGTCATGTCCATGTGTTTCAGTCTTCATGCAGTCATTGAGTGCATAGGACTTTCCTCCAAGTATAAAAGGCCATCCTTATGTTTGTAATTGCCCCTTCATAATGGGTGTTTGTGTATGGAAATGGCTATAATTCCTGAATGGTTAATGCCATCATTTCGCCAAACACCTGGAATTAAAGCTGAAAGTCTTGACTTCACTCTCATCTATTTTATTTTGAATTCAGTGTGGTGGTGTTCAGAGGCCAAATGTAAAAAGCTTATCGTTGTTCCACAATTTATGACCCTGGCTGTATGTGAATATGAAGAAAACATGGATTGTTGGAGTAGTTTGTCTTCAAACTACTTAATTTTCTGTCTTTGACTTTTCCATTCACACTTCCACAGAAGAACAGCTAGTTCAGAAGGGTGCTGATATAACTTTCACCAACACTTCACCATGCTGTAGAAACTCTAGAAAAGAAAAACTTCTTCTCTTTACTGATCTTGCAAAAAGAAAACTTTTCATTAAAAATGTTTGCTAAAACATTAAACAAGCCTTTAAATTATATATACGGTGTTTCTCTGTTGCTAAAAGCAACTCATTAGTTTTGGCACGCTAATCTTTTCTGAATCCTGCCACCTGTTGAACAACTTACACACATACAGGACGTGGTCTGGCTCTTTGAAGTCTCTATTTTTCCTATACATATTAATTATCTTAAACAGATCGGAAAGGGATGTAAAAACATTGATAATATCAAGTATACATGATGCAGCTTCACAAAAACACTCCTAAAATCCTAATGCTCTAAAAACAACACAGTGAGCTCACACACCATCAAGAAAAAATGAAGATGCTAGCCAGACACAAATATTTTTATGACCCAATCGTTTGGTGGAAGCCAAAGACTTTTTGCCAAGTGTGCAAACATGATGCTTCATCTCAACTGACATTATCAGGGAAGGATGAAAACCATGGCTACATTAAATCGCTCCACAAGTACTTGTTTAGGTATTATACACATAATCAGCTTGATATATTTTTCATATATAAAGTTTGTTGTTTTTTCATCCAAGTTAATTCAGTTTCTGGGCAGCGTATTGGATCTTTTACATGCTTGGTAGGCTTGCTGATGAATTCATGGTTTATACACTTCTGACAGTAATATTCTGATATTTACTGTACATCTACAGCTTTTTATTTCAATATTCCTTTCTACTATCAGAACACATTATATCCATGTTAGTTCACTATTCATAGGCCTACTATAGTTAATGTTAATGATGCTTGGAATAAAATGACTCAATTAAGGTGACCAGAAAAATATATATACTATACTAAAATATATAGTATTGACAATATTAATTTGTGCTTTCCACCCCTATGAAACTATTTGGATATGCATCATGGACAAAAACATAAAATAAAAATAAATCCAATTTAAAATGTTACATTTAAGATATATTATGTTACAGAGACATATTCAGGGCCACAGAAGTAGACAAAGTTACACACTATCTAAATTAATCAAAGTTTCTTTTAACCCATATATGAGTTTAATAAAACATTACCACGAACAGATTTGTATTCATGGAGCAGAGTGAAAACTAAAACTGTGGACTGTTGCATCTGTCAAAAAATTAATAACCGTCTATATGCGTACTGTACATACATTCCACATGTGGGCCAGAAATTGAAAGGCTGATTTGTCTGTCAAAAATGTTGAATGTTAAATACCATTGGATCAACGTGCCAAGTATGTTGTTGAACTGTTCGCTTGTGCAGACATGCTGTAAGTGCTCGTGCAGATGCAAAGTGTTTGGAAGAAGAAACAACAAGGTTCACTTTGTTGCAGAAATGCAGTTGGTTCGTATACATACTGTATATACAAAGAAAAAAACAGACATGCATGACATACAGCGTGTACGTATACACACGCTTATGTATGCATGTGAATATAAGCAGAGTAATTACAAATCCGGTCCATTTCAATGTCATAAAGGTAAATGTTCCTATTTGGATGTTCAGTATGGCAAATAATTGTTTGGGAAAAAACAACAACTGCAACATCCTGTTTCAGATCCACTAACACTGCTCACATCTGGCCCTGTTTTTTGTATGTGTGTATGTATTGTGTGCATGTGTATGTGACAAAGGTGGTGGGAAAGCAGTCCTACCAAAACACAAACTGACAAGGATAAGACTGTGCATCTGCCTTTGTGTTCCTCTAACATTCCTAGTGATCAGTGTCTCACAATTATAACAGCAATATCTCTGTTTAAATTCTCAATGCTTTTACACTGCAGGCTGCAAACTTTTACCGTAAATTAAATTCAAACACTTCGGTTCCTATCCCATACTTAGGATAGTATCAAGGAGCTGATATATGCAAACTGTCAGTATATTATGCACATAAAAAAAAATCAGTTTAAATAAATATATATATATTTTTACCTTTTTATTGGACTTTTTCCCTTTTTTCTTCTTTTTGCCCTTGTCCCGGTCCACAACCAATTTGAGATTCTTCAGTTCCTGCCTCATCAGCTCATCTACCTGTATGAAAAAAAGAAGTTAAAAATAGCGGCTTAATCTAAATATGGTTTGTTATCTGCTATGTCATTACAAATTGTATAGGTTACACCATATAGAAAACTCCAAAGGTCTCAATAAATAGAATAACAAAAGAGTCAACATACCAAATTTTATTCTATTTATTATTATTATTATTATTATTATTATTATTATTATTATTATTTTTATTATCATACTTCTAGGCTGTCAAATGCTTGAGTCTGATTATTCAGAAGGTGTTGATTGACTTTCTCTCACAAGCATTCAGGTAGTGCTTCCCACTGCAAGGAATATCATGCTTTCATATTAATTCACAAATTTTAATAAAATATACAGAGTGATATATATATATATATATATATATATATATATATATATATATATATATATATATTTTTTTTTTTTTATAAATTGTTACTTATTTAACATTTTTGGAAGAAGTTGCTGGTGTAAGCACTTTGTAACAGTCAGATGTAAAAACAGTAATATAAAGAAGGAGGTCTACGTGATTTTTAGACGTTTTTAGGCAGTTTTTCTGCCACAGGAAAGTTGCCTACATTTTTTGTAAGGTTAAGTTTTGCAGTAATATCAGGAACTCACCTGCTTTATGAATGTTTCATAATATTTAATTAATCTATAAATTTAAAAAGCTCAGGACATATTGTTTACAGAAAAAAAGATTAGCATTGGTAAATTGATCCCTAGCATTAATAAAACTCTTCAGCTGCTGTCATGATTTATTTCTTATATAGGGAACTATTTGAAGTGCATATTTCTGTAATTGCTATCCTTGTATGACTCTGAAATCTGAATATTGTGTTCATGCATCATCAAAAAGCTTTGGCCATTTATTTAGTTCTGAATGGTAACCTGCGTCCTTTTAACACACAAAGCCAGTTTCCTGTTATAGTTCCGTGCACTTCCTATTTCCCCAGACATTTTGGGTTATTCCACAGCACCACCACCCAGTTCCTATTCCCTCTGCTCCAGCAGGGCTTAATTATTAGTTATTAATTAGCTTTGGTCTCTCCTTCTCTATTTAAACCACAATCAGTTCTCACTCAATCAGTTTCACGTCGTGAATTAGGTTTCTAGCCTTCTGCATGTTTCCTGGAGTTGCCTGTGTACCTGACCTCTGCTTGTTTGTACCTGTTCTATGTATCCCTGTCTGCCTGTTTATACAGGTATATATTTACTGGATATCTGACCTTGCTGAATTTATTGGATTGTGGAGACTGTCAGTCTGCCTGGGCCTTTGAATAATAACCTAGCAATAGAAGTTTTCTCTGTCCTGTCTGTTCTGCTGCATCTTTTTTTCTGCTACTGTACATCCAATTTTGTTTATGTAGCACTTTTAACATAGTCATTGTTGCTTTAGAGAATCAAAAGAAAATTAGAAAAATGAGTATGGAATGTTTGAGAGACACTCATCAGCCTGCTATTCATCAGTTATTTTTTACAAACTGGTTCCAGCTCTGACTCTGACAAACCTCTCACTCTGTTCCAGTATGCCATCTCGATCAATTCACGTACTGCTGCCTTCTGCCCACGGCTCCATCTGCCTTCTGTCCTTATTCCTGAGCAGAGTGAACGGCTCTAGTCCGTCCACAATCACTAAAGAAATTTCTCCTGTCTCGATCAGTGTTCTTCGCCAAGTCCATATCCTCACTCTCACTCACAGTTCATGCACTATTATTGGCTCTTGACAATAAATATAGAAGATCTTATCTGGTGTGGTGCATTTAGGCCCACTTACATTGAGTCCTGTTACAGCTTCCATCCTTCCTTATGACCCCCTTTGATATTGACTCGATGTCTGTGCTTGGAATGATATACTATTCATGCTGCCAAAATATATAGTAAGCACTATAGTTTGATGTGCCAATGCTACTCGGAAGTGAATTTCCTCGCACGTGGCTAAAGCCAAGGATGTCACTGCAGATTTTTGGATTGGTAGCCTAACCCTTTACTAGGGCGGCTTGGGGAAAGAATAATAGTTTTTTATTTAATTTATTAGTAGTCACACTGTTACAACTGCAGTAGAAAGAAAGTCATTACTTTACATATTAGAACACAAAATTTTAGTGCTACCAGAATAGAGGAATGACATCACAAAAATTACAACAAAAAAAAGCTTATTATATTATTTTACTGTGCAAAAGTTATTTTGCATTACCTCAGTTGTTTTAAAACTCAATTGTATTTAAAGTTAAAAGTGACAATGAACTCTTTAGCTATTTAGGTTGATTATCCAATTACTCTTTATTGCACACTGTACTCCTGTTCCATAATTAAAGCTAACACAATTCTTGTTTGCCTTTAAGCTCGTCTCAACCACATCATTGCATGATTTCTATCTTTATCCACAATAGAGGTGATTCTTCAGCCTGGGAGCTACTCATGTCATTTTTGTAATACTGCATACTACTGTGAAAGAACATGAGTGTGTAGCTCATGTTGTTTAAGGATTTGTATTTCCAATACAAAAATTATATTTCCATTTTTTCTAAAGGAAGTTTTTTTTCCCCTCCCAGGTTTCTTTGTTTCCTGAAATCGTTAGTGGCATTTGGGATTTTTTTTCCTTAGTAAAGCTTGAGGCATACCTAAAACTTTAAGGTTTGAGAACAGAATTTGTTATGAAGTTTTAGAAAACGTTCCTAACTCTTACCTGAACTCTGACCTCCGATTCCACCTCCATTCTTTTCTCCTCTCGCACCAGCTCAGGATCAAAATGCTGGTGGAAGTTCTGGCCTTCGTCTCGTGCCCGCCAAACCTCTGGAAAACACACACACACACGCACACACACGCACACACACATGTCAGGATCGAACACATTCACAACACAAAGAGTAAAACTCTAAAATGAAGCATATAAAAATAATCATGGCACTGCTGGTTTCTTTTTTTCATTGATTCATTTATTTTTGTTATATTCCGGTTTGGACTTCTAACAGAGGAAGCACAGGTGCTGTTGCCCGGGTGAGAATTTTGAAGGTGATTGTCCTTAGTGTCGCACTCTCATGCGCCATATCCTGACAGGAAGTTAATTTCCGTGCACTTCCTCTTCCAGGATAGGACCGTGTGCCAGGCAGATACGGGCAGAGACTGACTGACTCACAGCTTTTAAGGACAGCTGAAAAAGAAGCTTTTTTCATGGAGCCGCATAAAAAAATTTTTTTGCTTGCATTTACATTTAAGCAAGGAATAAAACACGAAGGGGAAAAAGTAAGCCATGGGTTGGTGCAGGTTTGCCACTCTTACCATCATGAAGTTGCAGTACATTCTAAAGTACTTACTTTATACCAGAGGTAAACAGTTGTTTCTTTCTCGTGGAAGTAACTAGACAAAACACCACAGCTTTCATGTTCCTCGAGAAACTGCAAAACCCGCTGTCCTGAAGACCTTCCCATGTAAGCTACTGCTTTACCTCAGCTTGTCACAAAGCGCTGACACTCTTTCAATGCTAATCGCACCACAGGGCTGTTGTATTCTTGTTTCTGATTGGGGCAAAAGGTGTGGACAGCAGCACGGCTGTAATTCAAGATCACACGTTTATATTAATGCTCATTCTAAACCGCATTGTTCTCATCTAGTTTAAATTAATCAACACCTTCTGATAACTAACTGCGCATTTAACATCCTTGTTTTTATAAAACTCTGCCAGTATCCAGTAAAACTGTTGCAGACATGATCATAACGGTACAATATAATTCACCCATTCACAGACTAAAGCTGTGCCAGATGTTTTTTCATGATTGAATGGAACTGCGTTAGCTCTTTATTAGTGTGCTACCAGACTGACCAGTTTATTTTTAAGTCACTTTTTAAAGCTGTAACAGAAAGAAGTTTTAAAAATCACTAGACTACAAAAAAACTATTACAAACTTGAACAGTCCACACCTGATGCTATAAAAGATTTATTACACTGAACCTTAATTAGTAACTACAACTTAGTTTTGTTTATGTTAACTTGATTAATTACCAAATAAAAAATTACATTTTAATTTGTCATATAGTGACTGGCAAGAAAAAAAGCAATGTTTAGACTTAAAAAGAAAATTATTTACTGCAGTGATTAATGTTTCAACCCTAACCGATGCAGTGAGAAGCTTGGCATATCACATAGTTGTGGAAAACATGTTACTGTGTTTCAGATGGGTTGGATCAAACAAAGAAAACAACTAAGGTGATTGCAGAAATTACTGGAATTGATGTAATGATGCTTTTTTGAAACCTGGAATGGATAGCGGCAAACCAAGAAGAGTGGAATAAATGTGGTTGGAAAACATTATGATTGACCTTGAATGAAAATCACCCACTGTAAACGCTTGGTGAGGTTGAGTCAGAAAAAAATAAACAGCAGAATTTATAGCTATATTTAATAGTGAAAGTAAGAACATTTCCACACATGCAATGTGATGACAACTCACCGGATTTGCACCAAACAGCTGTGTGGCCATAGGAAAACTGCTTGTTAACGAGACAATAAGAAAAAAAGTCTTCAGTTTGCTAGGGAGCATAAAGATTAGACTTTGGAGCAATGAAAAAGGTCATGTGGTCTGATTGACCCTATTCCAGAGGGTGCATCAGGTTAAGAAGAGACCCACTGTACAAGAGTTATGATCTGGGGTTACTTCAGTTGGTCAGGTTTAGGCTCAGCAACGTTATGTGGCAATACAATAGCGTCAGCTGATAACTGGAATGTACTGAGTGACTTCGGGGAATCAGTGTGGAACTTGATTTGGCCTCCACAGAATCCTGACCTTAACCTTTCTCAAGTCTTTGGGATATGCTGGAGAGGACTTTATGGAGTGGTTAGACTTTCCCATCATCAATAAAAGATCTTGGCCAAAAATCAATGCAACTCAATGCAACTCCGGATGGAAATAAATGTTGTGATGTGCATAAGGTTATGGAAACCTGCTGTGGCAAATGCACACTGCAACTAAAGCGAAATGCAGTCCAATAAAATATTAGAGTGTGAAGCTTTTTTGGCCAAGCAGTGTGCTAGTGATACAAATTATATTTATTGGAAAAAATATAAAATGGTTGGAGATCCTTCTGAAGCCAGGTGTGCATGCACAGCTGAGAATTAAAATATGCACTCAAGGTCATGTGTCAGGCACTACAAATATATTTTTGTTTGACTTTAACACCTTAAGGTCAAAATGACCTAAGCATCATTTTTGCACTTTACAGTATTTTCCCAACAAAGCTTCGACCGTCAGTTCATAAATGTATCTGATGTTCTTTAAAATCGCCTCAAACGCGTCTTAAAGATTTTGTGGTAAAGAAAATGATTTAAGAGTTATAGGCACACCTTATATCTTATCAGATTTTGCAGAGAGTTGAAGGGCATCACCGAAGCTTGTGGCAGTGAAAACTAAAAATAAGCATTAGACTTTTGAAATTGGATCCCCAGACTGGGTCAGAGGTCAACCTGTCCTCCACAAGCCTTGCTTTTTGAGGTCACAATTTCCAAACATCCCTAGGCAATCTGATCTATATAATTACCTTAGCGCTTCAGTGGGGTGCATTCATGCAGACCAGCCTGTTTGTTTAAAAAAGACATAGAACTCAGGATACTGAAAACAGACAGCTTTTTCAGGGGGATTTGCTGAACTCAGTCCAAAACCGTGAAAGGATGCAGAGGGAGAGGCAGAGCCGCAGCTGACAGTGTTCCAAAACGTGACACCATCTGTGAATTTCATGCTAGATGGACAATTGATGAACTGATGCTACATAGACTGATAACTTGGCACATAGAGGACCACACACAAATGTGCAAACTGGACCCTGAGTGTGTAGAGTCGATCCACCGATGACCACCTGGGTACAGGCTGAAAGACTCTGGAGGATTGAAGTGTGTTTGGTGTTTGCACTGCTGTTTTGATCTATGGTGCCCTGCCCACCATCATTCGCTCATCATTTGGCTTATCCTTAATGTGCCATTAGTATGCCAGTGAGCATATGGTGATAGATCTCGTCACTTTAATCTCTTTTGTTTTGGGAATGATGCAACCTTTTTTTTTTTGGTTTTGAGTCATTTAGTGGATAGGAAAGAAAAAATGCGTCTGGTTTAGAGATGTTCCTAAGGTACAAGCCCTTCCGGTCTGGGTTTGAAATCAGGACTTACGTCAGGCCAGAGCATCGTGATGTCAATGGACAGGAAGGGAGTTCTCCATGTTGCAGATCACCCGGAAAGATAAAAAGTGAGACAAAGAGGGCAGAGGGGAAAATATACTATCTAGAATTTAGTCTGCTTATTTATAGGAAAATTGTGATATCGGCATGAAGATGTCATAAACAGCGATGGCTCCAGATATTACACATGAATCCTGAGAAAGATAGAGGGAGAGAGATGAGAAATGGGAAAATTTCCAACAAGCCCAGACAATTGTCCTCTTTCTCATCGTACAGCATGTACGGTTTCCTTATCGTCAATGCCAGCGATCCAGAACCAAAGTGTCAGATTGTCCCCAGTGAGGGGACAAGGCAGCCTCCTGTCTGATGTTGTGTATCTGGGTAAATACAGAGTTCACCTTTCTGGTCCACTTCAACTAAACAAACCCGTCGAATAATAACATCCCAATTACTGACAGCTGATAAAACAGAGCTGAGGCTCTAGATCCGGGGAGTCCTCGCAGCCAGGCTGCTTAGTTTTAATCACTACTTAGACGCGCCAGATGTGCAACTTGTCTTTAAATGCTGCTGTTTTTTTTTTTTTTGTTGGAAAAATTAATAATCCTGTCTTTTGGGAGATTAACTACAGAAAATAACTGATTAATTACATTCTATGGTGGGTTTTGGAAAGGCATTAAGGCTAGTCCACAATTAACCTCAAGTAAATTACTCAGTTTTTTTAGTCTTGGCATCAGACATTCCATACAGACATTTTACAGCTCGAGCAATGTCAACATCATATTAGTGTAGAGTCACTTCTTCTAGTCGACCTCTCATGAAACCCTTAAAGAGGGCAGCAGAGCTAATGAGCATTGAGAATTGCAGTTATAAGTCGAGAGTCGAGAGCTGGAACTCATTGTGGCTATACCGTGATTAAGGTTTGCGAGGTGAGCTCAATAGTCTGCTTTTCATTATAGATCTTAGTTTCATTCTCCAAGAATGTACCCCTGTGCTCCCCGGGTTGCGTCAGGTAACACGTGGAGGCAAATTGTAATAGAAACAAATGAAGTGGCTCTGACCGGCCAGATAATTACTTCCTACAAAACACAGAGCTGCTTTTTTGACACTTGCATGCACACATAAATGCATGGTACCTTCTCTTTCTGTACTCACGGTCATAGGCACACACACACACACACACACACACATGCACACACATCTTTACACACTCTCCTACACCAGAGTGTGCCATATGGTTGGGGGAGCTGGGCAGCTTGTGAAGCTTTTGTCACACCTGTTAATGTTTCGTACTTGATCTTTTTCTGTTATTGCAATTGTTGTGAAGCAATTAAAGCTAGCTAACTTTATGACTGAGTGTGGTCATAAAGGAGTTGAACAAAATTTAAGACAACACCGGTTAGTCATGAATGAGAAAAGGGTTTGAGCATGCTAGTAGCTAGAAGCAAAATAAGTTAACCAACTAATGTTAATGGCTATCTAGCATCAAAGATGTAATGACTGGTGCAGTAAATTTAACCATAGAGAAGTTAACACTTTAAAAGCTTTTAAATGTAAAAATATTTAACAAAAGGTACTTACTGTACACTTCACATTGATTGACAGGGTTAGGCTTCAGGCGGTGTTGTCAAGAAAAGAAAACGGCATGACTTGGTGTCGGGGTGTTATACAGTGAATGTGTATTCGACCTACCAATAAAATATCTTTTGGTTTAACAACTTAACAGTTCCCATTTTTGGCCCATTGAATTGATTGTAAACCGTTTTGAACTTTAGGTTCAAATCTTTTGGCAGTCGATGTGCCTCAACAGAAAATCCCCAATCATCCATGAGATGGAACTTTTAATCCATGGTGAAGCAAGTGTTTTATTAACCTCTGATCTTATATAAGCAGCAGTTCGAAAGGATGTGGTCAGCTTGTGTTAAATGCCTCGAGGGTGCACCTGATACACATCTTCCCCCCTGGTTGCTAGCTGTCTCCCTGAAGTGGAAGTATTCGACAGACATGTTGAAATTAGATATGAATATATTATAGGAACTATATTATTTTTTTAAAGGTTTAAACTTGAAATTAAGTGGGTTTGATTTAAAAGTCCTAAAGAAAAAGAACAAAAAAAGAATACTTTTCTGTGTTTTGACAACAGCCAAACAGGCTAGGCAGTGACCGTCACCATTCAGATTGTTTATCAAGAATGGGAAATACTAGGGATCACTTGGTATGATATTATCACAATGTAAAGGTACTTGTATTGTGATTCTAAGCAATTTTAAATAAATAGCAAATCGTTTGCTCCTACCACACATTATTCTGTGCTGTATCACAAAGTGTGTATAATTTGGACGATCTAAATAGTATTACTGATATGGCCATTTGTGTTCACCCACTGGGGTTAGAACAGAGGTCTGTACACATTTACATTGCCCATCGAACTAGAAAGTCACAGTGAAATTAAATGATTTTTGATTTCCTCTAGGCAAAAACATTTCATGTAAAAAAAAAATAAATGAACGTCACTTAATTCAACCCAAAGCACATTTATTAATTCAATGTCTAATAATGTAATAATAATACATAGTACACATTAAGTGTCCTAAAAGAATGTGCCAAAGTTTCGAAAAAAATGGAGTTCAATTTTTATTAATGTTCTACTATACTACAGCATACTACAACACAGCTTGTCCTGTCAGTAACATGAAGTTTAATACTTATGTGCTAGTTCTAATAAAGTTAAACCTTGGATTGCAAGCTTAATTTGTTTCAAAAGCCTGCTTGTATATCAAAATGAATTTACCCATAAGAAATAATAGACACTCAGATGATTCATTCCACAACCCAAATATATTCATATAAAAATTATTATTAAAAAATATAAAGTAAAAATTTAACAAATTAACCTGCACTTAACCTTTGAAAAGAATCATGGCTTTTGCTTCCTTGTTGCATTGTCGTTAAACAAAATAATCCCCTGCACTGCTACAGTCTCCCTACACTTGGACACAAAATAAAAAAATACTTCACGCGTGCACACACACATGATCACAATGTTTAAACAGTACACGCACGTACAGATTTTGACTATACGAGTTACACACACAGACTGAGCATGTGAGATGATTACCCACAATCCCACAGCGTGCACGAGAGTAAAGAACCATTGGCTCAGTTGTGATCATGTGACACAGGCAGACAAAGCGCATACATAATACTTATATGTCAAAATTTATTAAAAAATTTTTATCATCTTGCAAAACGGTACTTGCAATCCAAGGTTCCACTGTATTATAGTAAAGGTAATGTTTGTATAGTATAGTATGTACCCTTTATCCTGTATTCAGGGTCATGTGGGGCCTGGAGCCTATCCCAGGAGACTTAGGGCATGAGGGAGGACATACCCTGGACTGGGTGCCAATCCATCGCAAAGAGTAATGACAATTTAATTTAAAAAGGGTTGTTGCTTACCAAAATATTTTGTTAAAATAATTGTTGATGTAATGGATTTTATATTAATCATTTGTGGAGAAAAAAAGCGACTGTTTTTATTTTCTCTGCTTTCTCAGTACAATAAAAGCTGTGTCAATATTAGGCTGAGAGAGAGAGAGAGAGAGAGAGAGAGAGAGAGAGAGAGAGAGAGAGAGAGAGAGAGTTTATAGTTTTTACTGTACTATATTTAGTTTTCACTATATACTGAAGACATTTGGGTTGAAATCAAAACATGAATATGAAACAATAGATTTTCTGATTTCATGTACAAATATTTGCATCTAGTTGTGGTAAACAGCTTGGAACATTTTACCATTTTTTGACAGTGGCATGGGCTTGGGTGGCTGCTTCTGGATTGGGTTCACTTATCGTTATTGATGTTGTAATTGCAGCAGAGTGCATTCAGAAGTCTACAGAAACATTATGTCTGCCAATTTATAGAGAAAACATCCAATCTAATTGAGCAGAACTTCATCAGGCAGCAAGATAATGACTCAAAACAGACAGTAAACATGATAAAGGGCTTTATCATGGGAAAAAATAGGAGGTTTTAGTCTGATTAAGTCAATCACCAGACCTTAACCCAACTGGGCAATCCTTTTCCCCTGCTGAGGAGAGGGCTGAAGGGAGAAAACCCTCAAAACTAACAATTAATGAAAGCTGCAGTACAAGGCTAGGAAAGCATTTTAAAAGAAGAATGTTTTAGTGGAGTTCCTCCAAGCAAGGGAAAAGCAAACAAATATTGCCAAAGTGTTATTTTATGTTAATTTACTTTAAGGCTATCTGTTCCTATACTTTTGCAAAAAAATATAGATGCAAAAAAACAGGAAATAAATCCATAAATTCCTCTTTAAATTTCAAAACTAATCATTTTGGTAAAAACTTAAAACTGGTCTGTTGTAACCATAAGCAAATCTCAATGGTATAAGTGCAATGTCATAATGGGATTGGAACACACTACTTCGTTTTCCAAAAATAAATGCATTTGGTTTCTACCTTGTGCTTTATCAAGAGAAATGTGTTCCACAGATGTTCCACAGATGTTCAACATTAAACATAATTATAAATTAGTGACAATGTTCTATGGTATAAAAAGAATAAACTTTGGGCTACTTTTTCCTCTAAATGTATAAAGAGGGGAATTTTGCATGTTTACAGTGCCATAAGCCATTTTGATTACAGTATCCGGTTCTAAATTAGAACTTAAGAGGAAGCTTAAATTTAAAATGTTAAAGAGCCTCTTTAACTTTTCATTAGTGTTTGTTTGTGGTTACTAACTGCCAGAGACTGATTTATTTTATGAAGATTTAATGTTAAAACCGTAATGATCAAAAATATCCACACTGTGATAGATTGGATTTATATTTGTTTTTCTAGTTATATCACAGAATGAGTGAAATCCACTATTGATGCACATGCTAATTTCACACATTCTGTTGTGGGTTTTCCATGCTACCTAACTGCTGCTATGCCTTCCCTACATACACAAATATTCGGTCCCAAATAAAGACAAAGCATCAATGACCACATCAAAGAAGGTTTCAACCATTTTCACCAGAGCTGTTGAAACCCCTCACCCTAGAACACTCATCTATGCCCATCTAAATCTCTATTAACTTAGCCAACAGTGATGACAGCGAAAGAGGCAGATGCTGTGCAGCTGTGCGGTTATGTGCCTCATGGCATCATTCTTGACTTTTAGATTCACAGACACACGTGTGCATGCACAAAAAGTGTAACCTTAACCACATGAACAAACTATTACGACTATCTTATAAAGTAAAGTGATCCTACGTGATTTTTATAATGTTAATTAATTTCAATCTGTGATTCATAAGCTGTTCTACAAGTCTTAATCAGAAAAATGCAAAAAACATATTGTGTCAATTATGTCTGTGTCATAGGTCTGTTGTGTCCAGATCTACGGGTCCACAGGTGAGTGGTGGGATTAAAGCAAGAAGAGATGGATTGCAGTTCTAAGGAAGGAAAGGGAGGAGAGGAAAGGAGAAAAAGGAGGAGATGATGGCTGACCCAAAACAGGGCCTCAACCTAACCCTCGATCTTCTGATAGACAGACTTGGAGAAGATAAATGAGCTGTTCTATGATAAGAAAGCTTGAACTCAGAACCTTTCACATTCTAACCATGATAACACATGACAGGCTGAAATCTTGTTATGGATATTTCTGAATTAACAGTGAACTTTCTGGGCTTTAGAGATAGCCAGTATCCAGAGCCCTGGGACCAGAAGGTAGGGCTTACTTTTCAGAAATGCTATAAGTATCCATGCAGTGAGAAACTTAGTGGATTGTGATTTGGTTTTGATTAAACTCTGACTTTCCTCTGACTGCTGCGCCAATTGCTCCCCATCGACACATTCATGTACACACACACTTGCACATGAGATTTGTGGAGGTCCAGCTCTCTCCCCTGTCAGCACGGATCATTGGGTTTCAGAAGCACGACCTGGGATACTCACTTCCTGCTAAAGTCAAACAGAATGTAGCGCTTCGTTGCAGAAACACGTTCATGCTGTCAAGGGGTTGGGTGGTAGGCATATTGATTTTTCGTTCACCGTACCACAGAAAGTCTCTGGCTGTCTGACAAAGACACACCTATATGGGTCGTAGAAAAAGAACCCTGGGGCCCAGGCATCTTAATTAGGCGTTTGGCCAAACAGCAAGAAGTTTATGCAGCTGATGGTGTGTAGTTGAATCAGCAGGGAACTAAAGATTTTTTCTGAGACAAAAAAACATGGATAGTTGTATGGATAGTTACACCTCTCATGTACAATAACATCTGGAACCAGATATTCTTCATTGTGATACTCCTTTATTGTGTTTGACATTGTTCTGTGAACTTTACACTAAAGTTTTTCTAAATAAGCTATTATTCCCAGAAGATATAACACTTGTGCGTGAGTTAAGCAAAAAGGTGTTTTCTGATAAATGACTGCACTCAGTATCAGTGTGATGAGATACAGACTCCAGTCACGGCATCTAAGTGCTATGGCTAGCATTTATCTCTGAAAGGCAGACAAGAGGGAGAATCAATGAGTGACAGAAGCTTTAAACAGGTGAGAGAATGATCTGGATTGCTCCTTTCCCTCCACCACTGAAAAACATCAGTTATTTCATCAGAACTGTACTTTACTGCACATTTGTCCTCAGAAATAAGTCAGGTCACTACCTTGGAGACATCTTGCTCATATAATCCTGACCTAATACTGAATACTGATATAAAAACCTGGTGGAGTGGTTTTATAAGGGCATAGGGTTAAGGTCCTTGCCTAAGGGCCCAACAGCAAATGGGCTCGAACCCCTGACCCTCTGAACAGCAACCCAGAGGCTCAACTACCTGATCCCCCCCTTGCCCAAGGGGCAACTTAGCTTACCCTAAATCCGTGACTCTGTCTTCATACATAATCCACAAATAAGTTACACTAAAAATTTATTTAACACCTGAGAGGTTCAAATATAGTAAAAAAAAAAAAACTTCCACAATAGTGGCATGAGAAGTTCTGTTTTAACCAGTTTTATACAAAGTAAACAAATTTTATTTGTTTTCTGTCTTTCTTTAGGAAGTTAGCTTTAAAAAAGTAAAAAAAAAAAAAAAAGTTGTTGACCTTTTTTTTTTTAGCAGCTCTCCGCCTGTTTATTAGATGTGGCACAAAGTTTATGCTAGATGTCCTGATGCAACATCCCCGATTTCCCCTGGCATAGTATAACTTGGACAACCCCTCAGCGGTCAGTTTCTCCGACGGGAAAATCAAACCCAAGCCGTGACACTGTGAGCACCGCATGCTAACAACTAGGCCATCAGAGAACCGGCCAGTTGACAATATTGATTTAAATTGCTAGTACGCAGTTTACTGATGGTGGCCCATCTGTTACTACTTACAATGTGTCAGTCACCCTTCACCCCTGTTGTTCAGTGGACAGCTGAGTAGTTATTTGGGTGGTACACCATTCTCAGCACAATAGTGCCACTGATATGGACATGTTTTGCATTGGTATGAGTGTATCAGACATAGCAGTGCTGCTGTTATTTTTGGTCACCTTAATCCCAGGCCTCGAACAGTCCCTTTAAAAAATCTATCTTGCATGGCTGTGGTGAGAAACTGTCACTGACAAAGACCTAAAAAAACGATTAACGCCCACAGTGTTTGGAAAAAATGATGTATAAAAAACAGGGTTGGTATGTCTAATAAAGTGGCTAGGAAAATCCCAGTAACACTACAACACAGCTGCCAAGACAGACTGAACTGGTCAAAGTTATAACCAGCTAATAAGTTACTGTATGTTCCAGCTTCCTTATTAATAAATTGATGAGTCATTATTTGATATTTTTAAATTGCCTTTCTGTGGTGTTATTTTTTATTTAGAATAACTTTTATACCGTGTTGTAGATGTCGTAGTAATTCACAAACTGTCCGTTCTACTGGCTTGGCCTGGTCCGTCTGTGTTTTGGCAGCTGCTCACACCAAGCTGAATTTTTCAACAGGATCCCTGATGCAATACCAGAAAAATACCACAGAGACTACGACATTGATAACATATCTCTTCACTGTTTGTATTTTGGTGTTTACTCTGATTTGATGGATGAGGGATTATTTATTGTCATACATACAGTGATTATAGCACTTACTGGATAGGTACTGTATGTATTTAGACATGAAAAAACGGCCAGTGAGTTTAACTTCAAGGAAGATGTTACTTAAAAAGGTGTATATGATTTTCTCAACAAAAAAAAGGTACAGTACATTTGAAAATTGTAACATACATACAACTGTATAACACCTTTTTCATTACTCACCTCTGTATATCTTAGTTCCTTCAACAACCGTTGGCAGAAAGTTACTGGGGCTCATCTTCCATCCCTCCTCCTCCTCCTGGAAAACACACAATCGCTCTCTGTATTTTGGCCATTTTCACCCATTACCCCATGCGTGGTGTGCTGAAACCTTTGGAAATAGAGCGGGCCTTTGAGAGTTATCAGGGGCATTTCAAGCCGAGTTATGGATATTTCTGCTGAAAAGAGCAGAGATCAAAGTCAGGGTGCGAAATTCTCCAGTGCGTTGTGATACCCAGAGTCACTGGGTTAATGATGTCGATCACTGGTAGGGGAGCAGGGCACTATACTGTGAGCATGATTTACAACTGCCCATGTTTTCCTTCCCTCAGTTGGGGGTCGCACATTAAAACGTAATCACTATCCTCATACTCTACTAATAATGTTTGTTTTGCGGGTTGCACGGAGCCGGGTTTTGGAGCATATCTCCATTCAGGAGCAGCGATGTGTTTTCACAAGAAATAAAGCATCCTGATATACTTTGTTTTATGACAGGTCTGCTTTTAAACACACTTCTCCATTAGTAGTTAATGGGCCCCAATAGAGACAGAAATCTGTCTGGAAATACTGAAGAGTCTTAAGTGCTCTTAAATACATTCTAGTAATATATGGATGTGGTCAAGGCGTGAGGCAGGGCATTTCCTTATGGATCTAGCAGGCTTTACTGTAGAGAAATAGAGCTTGGTTAGCAAGACCCCCTTATTTGGGAGCAAAAAAAAAAAAAACCCAGAAAGAATTACTGGTTCAGGCTTAATTAAATAAACCAGACAGCTTGTTAAGAGTAGCAAATATTGCCTAAACCCTGTCTGGACAAACTTTTATGTTCTCTCGTTTTTGCTGTTTTTATTAGACTCAGTTGCTCCCATTTAAGGACTGGAGCTGTACCCACGTAGTTTTCGGTAATATATCACCACACTTAAGTTCTACACAGCCTCAGTCTTTTAGAGGCACTAAAAACCCAAACTAACTTCATAAGAGCTTTGAGAAGAATTCCCTCTAATGACCCACTCATATTTCAGCAGGAAGTGGTCTTTTTTGAAGAGGCTTTAATCTGACCTTTCACATCAGTCTGCTGCAGGTATCAGTAGCTCAGTTCCGTAATGAGAATAGCAGGTGCTCTTATTAACAAGAGCCGGAACAATGGCTCTATTCTATAACTGCAGACGGCAATCACGGTGAGTGGGTATTTACAATGCTTGACTGCTTTGCATTTAGGCACTACCAGGATTAGCACCACAGTACAGATTCAGCGCTCCAAGAATGAACACTTGTAGATGTGCAAGAAAGGATTTCAAGCACTTGAAATGTTTGGATTGCGTGAAAAGTAGCTTCAGAAAAAAAAAGAAGTCCAAATTGGAGCAAGAGTTTGCAGATGAATGCACAGGCTGCCAGTAGAAGCTGGAGAGATTTAGCATCAGTCATATTTGTTAACATGGAAAAATTATACTGGAATTTTCTTGGATGTGCTATGAAGCAAACAATGGTGACATAGTTACAAAACAAAGAATTTAAAAAGAAAACGTGTGTGGTGCAAATATGAGCTATAAAACAAGAACTGAGAGTTTATATAAAATGTAGGTATTGTTCTTTTTGGGTGTAAAATTAAATTTGTGTTTTGCACTAACATTAAATTTCTTTAATAAACCTTATATGATATAAACTTTGCTCTCTACTGTAAAAAACTCCCAACTGGAAAAACAATTAGAAGCGCCAAGTGTGTCCTTGTTCTAAAGGCCTTGCGAAATTTATTGAGGAAAGCGTTAAGAATGAACAGGGTGACAGGTTATCGGGACAGAGCAGGACACTGGAGACACGCCTTGTTCGAATCAGAGATATTTCCTGAGACAGGCGTGCGCAGCCTTTAGAATAAACATCCTCGCCATCCTTCATCCTAGCCTAAGGCTAAAGCATTAACATTCTTTCCTTCGAGTTTGGTATTTTATGTGCCTTTAGCTGTGCGTGAGAGTACAACATAGTATTTGTGTTCCGCTTCGTACACAGCTGGGATTGTACTAAGGAAAACCTAGGTAACAATTCGTCATACCTGAGTGCACTACGATAAAAGAAACAACAGGAAAGTCACGCCTATGTTATCTTTGAACTTGTAGCTGCCTCTGAGCAGTGTATGGTCAATTGTACACTACATATCCTATTAACTTAATGATATATAAACTGTTCCCACAATAGGTTCACTTCACTTCAACACACATTAACCTTCTGGTGTAAAAGGAAGAAGTAAAAGAGGACTTGAGTTCACTTGAAATCAAATCATTCGAGCCAGTGAGGTTACTAGGGAGATGAAAGAAGACTTCGGGAAAAGCATTATAAAAAGAGGAAAAGTAAATGCTCTCCCATTGAGCATGTGAATGCCAGCTGTGTGATTTGGCCTTTGGGAATTCCTGACTGCTCATTTTGTCATGACCACTAAAGACATTTATCATTTAGGCATGCTCCGAAGAGGCTGGATATGAATATGGAGCCATAACCGGTCATATTTCTCAAGCGTTCATATTGTTTTTATTTTCAGCATTTTTATCAGTTCATGTCCTTACCGCAGTATCAGCTTTCCCGCCTTTGCCTTTAGTCTTCCCCTTCTTGTCTTTCCTCTTGTCCTTTACAGCATTTTTGTCTTTCTTCCCCTTGGACTTCTTCTTCTCCTCATTCTCTTGTTGTTTAGCAGCAAGCTCAGCTGCAACCTGAACAGGAAGTCATGCATTAAAAAAAGACTTGTATTATACACATCCTTTGGGGAATGATTAATGCACATAATGCATTAAATGATATTAAATCATATTGAGTCCTCTTGTTATAGTGATGGTAATTTCGTGTGTGAAACCTCCTCCGGTGTCTTCTGTGCAAATATGGAAGCTGATCCTCCATCCTCACTGCTTGGGAAATCAGGAAACTTTCCGGTGGCATCTCTGCATCACAGAACAGAGATCAGGTGTTAATGTGTTATCTAGTTAAGAAACACTAAGCAAAAACCTTTATTCAGTCTCACAAACAAAGGTTTTTTTTCCCCCAGTTTCATTCAAACCCTTCATTATATACAAGATAAACTGTAACCTCCAAGTGACCATGCTAATTACAAAAATACGAAAGGCTTCATCTAATTAGCTTCTATTAACTCCCAGGACTCCCCGAAAATCACAGGAAAAATAAATCCCAGCACTCAGTATAAGTAATGTAATTAACCCCGATTTTTATCTTGGGCCCCTTTTCAGGAAGACAGCCATATACCCAAAAGACAGCAAAGTTTTTTTTTCTCAGAGAGCATGCCAATGTTCAATATCAACATCATATGCAATAGCCTGCAACTGATCATTTTAATTACTCATTTCCATTTGTACAGTAAAGACAGGTCCCTTCTGATTATCCCTCCGTTATACATATTCTTTAATAAAATTAACCGAAATATTTCTCTGATTAAAGAATACTGGTTTACCTTCTCCACTTTCTTGTGAATCAATAAAACAGTTTTCAAGAACTAGGAACAAGGGCGAATCGGACATATTGGAACTGTAAACCTCTCACATGATGAGGTTACATTAGCCAGATCCAATTGTGGTTCTCAGGGGATCTCCATCAGGTTTAGAGTAGTGAGCTTAAAATGTCAGTCGCGGCTCTCACTTCTCCTTAAATTAATCAGAAGCAGACTGGCCGCAGTTCATACCACATACTGAGAGCAGGGTCACAGCTGGAGGACATATAAATGTGCTTTGGCCTGCAATGACTGGATCAATAACTGCATTCATTTTTACAAAAAGTCAAGTGATCACAATCCATTTCTGGTTTATTGATTCTAGTCTTGCAAGCAGTATGTGAACAGTACAGTTTAATTAAATGTACAGTACCAGATAGCTACAAAATTAAACATTACCACCATTAGGTGTATTTAAAATGAAAGTGAAATTTATGTATCTAACATTGATGGAAGACCGAGTTGTGAACATACAGGTCATTCAGAAACTATTCAAAAGTCTTAATTTTCTCCTTTTATGTTACATTCCTGCTTCCTTATCAATTATGTAGCAGTCTACCTAATAGATTTTGAATTTATTAGAGAATTAAAAACTCAAATATCCCATTAATAAACCCTTTACTCATTACTTTGTAAATGACCTTGGCAGAAAATGATATCCTTAGATAATCATGAATATGCTGCTGCAAAGTATATCTACATTTGGGGATGTCTCCCAGTGCTCTTTTGCAGAATTACTTCTGAGCATTCAGCTAGAATGGAAAGCCTCAGTGTTTCACCTTATTTCCCGTTCCTACCAGAGATATTCAGTCAGCCTCTGGTTGGGGCATTTGGCAATTCTGTCATGTTTAACATTAAACCTTTTACCCCATTCTGGTCTTGAGTTCTCTTAAGCAGGATTTCCTCAATAATGTCTCCGGTATTTGATCTGTTTACCTTTCTCTAAACCACCAAGCTTTCCAATACCCACTGCTGAAACACATTCCCAGAGCATGAGAATACCACCACTGTGCTGCAGTGTAGGGATGGAATTATCCAGGTGACAGTGTATATTTCTTTTGACATGAAATCAAACAATATAATCTTGACAAACTCCAGCTAAGCAGGCATGTACTTTGACTAATGTTTCATCATAATCATAATAAAAAAACAGCGACCCTGTGTAAGGTCCTGCCTTCTGCAAACAGGTCCCACCATATAACTCTTCTCCCTGTCGGCTCAGTTTGGCTGGGTGGATAGCTACGTTTAGCTATAGGAAGCATCAGGAACGTTTAAGACCAGTGTTGTGTATAGGTTTGGTAGCTTTTGCTACCCAGAAGTGGGCGGGACCATTTCCGGATGGCAAGTTTCTTACCAGCGTCACGTGAAAAATGTCAATTTCCTATTTATATTGATATGCTGTTTTTATTCTAATATTGGCTCCACAGTAATGGTTAGTTCATTGAGACTGGATGGTGAAAACTTCACATGAAAGATGCATGGCATTTACAGAAGGAGTCTCAAGTGTTGGCACTTTCAGTCAGGGGTAAATCTATGATTTTACCTCCAGGACAGATGAGATCATTTTCATTTTCAAGCCTTAGCAGAAGAGAGTGAAAACAGAGAATGGAAAATTATTATGTTAGCAAATTTCAGTGATATAAAAAGAATAAACACTTGAAGCATGTTGTTATTGGAAAATAATCAACTTTGTCGCATGCTCCATTGTGTTTTATAGCTTACATAATGAAATCAAACTTTTAGAAACATAAACACTATCAGTTATGAATAACATTTTTCAGGAACTCAAATATTTGTCTGTTACTGATCAGAACTTAGGCCAACAGTTGCATTCAGCCATGATCTGCTTCTAGCTACCATAATTTCTGGCATGGTGATTGATGAGACCTTGTACACTGGTGACTTGTAAATACTTCATGCCCTAAACCTTTCCTTATCCATTTTTTGCCACTAGGTTCCTGAAGGTCAAGTTTTCAGTAGTCCTCCATCTGCCAAACAGTTTTACTTCATCTCCCTGCATCAATGCCTGAAAACCAACATGCTTCACCTGACCCAATGTCACACATATATTGTATAAGTGCTTCAAGTCCAAAAAAGGTCACTGTGGACAGTGTGCTGCGAAAGGCCCACAAAGAGCAAGCTTCCCTGTGGGGTCCAATGAAGATGACTTATGACCTTAGTCTTTGCACTAATGGGCAACAACATTCAGTGGCTGGTTGTAAATCAGCCTGGAATGCACTAATCAGTTCGGCACAGCACTGAACTGCCCACACGAGCTGACCAAGCACAAGCCTTATCCTAGCATAAAGGCTAAATGAGACTGCCGCCACTTTGGATTACATTCCAGCCTCGGAGCAAAAAGACAAAACAACTGAGGAATGCACAACACAATTGGAGCAAGATAATGCACGGCCGGGACTGTCAGGGACGGAAGGCAAATCCCTTGTGATTAAAGAGTATTGGAGCAAGCGAACAAATTAGTGGATTGGCTAAAGGAGACAGGGGCTAAGAGGATATGAGACAACGGATTATTAGATATGCACAGCTTTGGAAATACTGAAGCATTAACAGTTAACAATAAACCATTAGAGCTAAATTCAGTGTATACTGTAGTATGATTTTTGTATGATGTATGTAGGGATTTAACAAGAATGATGCATCGATCTAAAATTCTCAAAAAGATTAAAATTAATCAAAGTACCAATCAATAAAATTTATCACATCAGATATAATTGATCATAAATCAGTTTTTGAAAAAGATAGTGGGTGTTGAAATAGGCTTGCAAAGTGATTTTTTCATAACTCTAATACTTTTCTACTTCATACCAAAGTTGTCCATGTCAGAATCATTTACACATGAATACTAGTCTATTCCAGATTCTGAGATGGTCACATTGATTGAAGGTTACTATGGCTACTTATAATCATGAATTGAAATTATACTCTAGTCATGTGATACTGCACAGGAGTCTTCAGGGAGTCTCTAGGGAGGACAGCTCCCTATGTATTTGCCCCCAGAAACTGCTTTATCATGATCAGGGTCAGGTGGATGGATCATATCCTGGGAACAATGGGTGCCCAGTATGAATACATTGTGGTTCCACAAAGTATTCTGTTTCTTTTTCAGTTTTTATGTTATCCTTGTGTGGACTTTTCATTGACACAATGATTTATTATTAATTAAATATACTAATTATAATGAATGCTATGTCTACACCTAAATACAAACCTAAACTAAAACCCAGTAACCGAAAGGAGACAGTTCTCCTAGAGACAGTTTAAAATAATCAATTCCTCTGTTAATATGTGTTTGGGAGGTTGTACGTAATTTTTAGAGAATCTGGAGGCGAACCATAGACATCAAACCAAGGACACTAGAGCAGTGTTGTCCCACAGGACCAACAATAATAACTGTAAATTCCTACACACTGGGTAGTGTGAGGTACAGACGGTAAACCTGCCACCTTCAGAGCTTCACAGTACATGCATGTTTTCGCTGTTTATCTGATTTTCCACTCAGTTAATTTCCCAAAAACATGACTAAGTAAAAATTTCCTTTAGGTGTGAATAAATGTGTAAATATGTACGTGGGCATGATTTCCTGTGATGAACAGGCATCCTGTTCAGGGTGTATGCCCACCTCACACCCACAGTTTGCAGGATATACTGTAGGTCCACGACAACCCTAACCAGGAAGCCATTGTTACTAATAATTAAGCAACTTTTATAAAATAGAAAAAGACAAGTCGAGTGTTGCTTTGAGTAAAATCTTGATATATATAATACTTGCTCATTTTTAAG
The DNA here is from genome assembly GCF_024256425.1 of Clarias gariepinus. Taxonomy (NCBI): domain Eukaryota; kingdom Metazoa; phylum Chordata; class Actinopteri; order Siluriformes; family Clariidae; genus Clarias; species Clarias gariepinus. Next base: position 30,683,391 of record NC_071105.1, read on the forward strand.
CAGCGATTTTACCGGCATTCAAGGAACCATTGGCGAATCTGGTCCTGAAGTGTTTCCTTTATGTCCGGTCCATCTACTAAGCGAACAGACTCCTTGATGGTGATCAGGGCCTGCTGGTACTCTGCTTCATGCTGTTCCTGCACCTGATGCCTGTTGCTTTCTACATGCTTTGCTCGCTGCTGAGCACGACTGGGTGTTGGGAGTTGGGGGTCCATCTGGGAATAATGATGTAAATTCAGTAAGGCTCATATGCATACAGCTAGATTTTCATTAAATAGTTGAAATACAAACCATATTGACTCTATATTGGTCTTGTTCTACAATTGATTCTCAATAAAAGATAAGGCCCATTAAATGAGTGATGAAATAATTTTAACTGTTTTTGCCTTGGCTTCTGACTACTAGCCATTTAAAATGGCGTTGATGACTTAAATTTCCGTTGACAAGTAAACCAGCTAAAATCTATCAGCAAAAAAAGGAAAGACTTTTCATAAATAGTACATTGGCAGTGCTTCCTGCTACCAACCATTCCCAAAAATATCATTTCCTCCAGACGTTCTTTCTTGGTTCTCTTCCTCTCCCTGTATCCCCGCCATGTCTACGGAGAAGCACAGTCACAATACACACGTCTTAGATTACTAGAGTACCTGAATGAGAAAGAGCCAGGGGCTCTGGAGACAGATGCCAACATGACAAACAGTTTTTGAACAAAGGAAAAGTCAGCATTTGTGTTATGTTATTGAGTAACACTTACCAGCATTCAGTTTTAGTGCAAAGGAATGCAATATGTCATGATTATTGTGTAATCGAAAGTGGAGAATTCAGCTTTGTGCCGTACAAAAACACTAACAATCAGAGCAAAGCCATTCTGTCCTGTCTTCAGCATCAAGACATGTAATCCCATGATTTAGCTTTTGGCTTATAGAAAGAGGGAAGGAATTGCATTTATCCTAAAGAGTTTCCTCCGTCTGCGTGAGGGCAACGATAATGCCAACCCAATAATTAAGGCTGGCTGGATAAAAGAGATTACGTCTCCAGGATTTCAGAGCACAAACAGAAGAGAATGAGAAGGCAAACAGTGTGGAGATTAGGCTTTCTAAAGCCAGTAAATCACTTTGCATATACTACCAGCACTGGAGCAAATACATACAACGCTGACTAAGGTGCCTCAAACTTTAAATATGTAGCAGCCGCCATGAGAGATAAAAGAAAGCCATGGTGTTTTGTTGAAAAAGCAGTTCCGTCACATGCTGCTTTGTAGGCTTCTCACGCAACGGCACGAATGCATAGAGCTCTTCAATCATATCTACTATCTCTTTATGACTATCTGCTAAACATTATGTTCAGGGTCTGAAGGACACATGCTTTGGGAGACACGTCAAAGCATCTTGACTCAGATTACATGATTAGGACAGTGAAAGATTATGCCTAAAATCCAGGACCACTTTCTGTCTCTCTGTCTAGGTTTAGGTGCTAATCTTTTCTATGGTAACAAAAGAACCATAAGCACATTATCCATGCGCATGAATCGGCCATGTATCTTTTATGCTATGGGAGTGATTGCATGAAATCCATAATCCCTGTTGAGTAGATTTGGCACTGCAAAGCCAATGAGGAGTGATGACAGGACAGATGGACATCATGTGAGTTCATGGTCAGGTTGAGCTACAGTAATACTCTCTCTCCTGTGCATGAAAGTACCATTTGTGTCTAGCTTGACTGACCCTTTTATGAGTATTATGATTTTTTTATGAGTGCACAGGGAACATAATAAAACACAGTGCGGTTAAAGGCCAATTTAATTAGACAGTATAAATACTTAAAGATTTTTTTGCATATTCGTTTGTGCAGGAAAACAAAGTTATGACAGTTATGTGTATGGAAAGTTACCTATAAACGTCTAATCATAACCCACAGACGCATAAAGGTTTCTTGTTCGATCGTTTGTAAGTACCATTGCCTTTAATAAATCAGCACTTATACCTAACACAACCCTTTTAAAGATATCATAAGTAGTGTAAAACTGTCAAAACATTTTCCTGGCTATATATACAGACATTTTAACAGGCATTAATCTGGAGATTATGTAGCACATGCTGAGTTACATATTTCTTGATATTTCCTCCCATTTAGTCAATTTTGTATAACGTAAATGACAAAAGTATTTATACATAGTATAATTTTTGGATTTCTGTACTGCTGAATAGAATGGGTAAAGAATATTAAAGAGGTGGAAACCCAAAGCAGGATTTGTTTAATCCTAAAGCCTAATACCATAATGTAAAATATGTAATAGATCATGCACACATTGAAGGTCTTTAAGGTAATATTCATTTGACATTTAGGAGGAGTCTCGGGTGTCAGAGCTTTGTAACAATTGCTTTATGGCATGCTTTTTGCCATGGGAAAGTCTTTAGGACAGAGGACTTTGTGCCTTCTGGTTTCTATGTAACATGACAAGCAGTCCTTTTTGACTTATTACCTTGAAGAGAAACAGCTCATATAGCATAAGTGAACTTGTCTTGAAGGTGTTCTACACAATTAAATGTAACCAAAAAGCAATTAAAAAGTATAATGTGCTGTTTAATAATGAATGAAAAAATCAAGTTGAAGAATTGCTGTGGTATAAGAGGAATAAAGAAATAAAATAGATTATTACTATTATTATACTAACACAGCATTTTGCATGAGGGGCATTCGAAACTGGGACTTCTGATCGTGCCGAATAATGGAACACAGTTATGAGAGTAAAAACAACTTTTATTTTTCTCTATAACCTACTGCTACACTAATGTACTTATCCCAGTGTTTCACTAGTCATCAAGGTAGAAATTCTGCCTAGTATGTCACAGCCATGATTATACTGCCTGCTCTTTTATTCCCTAAGTGAAATGGTATAGTGTAGATCTCCATTTTAAAAAGCAAATGCCTAACTAGTTATTTTCTATTAATTAAGGTTCATGAAATGGAAACATCCCATAACACAATCTCATGTTTCATAGGGCATAATATTATCTGCTTATAACTATTTTCACATAAAATAAATATAGTGTCTATTCACATATTATGGTACTTGAATACATTAAATACTGTAATAATTTGTACGTTTCTATGGGCTCCTTTTAAAAATTTGCAACTTTTAATCATGTTTCATGTGCAGGAGCAAGGAATAAGAGTAATTGTATTGTAATAAATTCTTGTTGTAATATGCTATGATCTCTCCAGTAGTACCTTTTGTATGAGAGTGGCTGAGAGATGGGGGTCCAGTGTGCTGCCGATCACGCTACGCTGATTCTTCCTCTCCTCATCTCGGATTTCCTTCATAAAACGAGCTCTGAGGCGTCCCTGTCGCGCACGTTCACTCACCTGCAGCAAGAGCACTGCCCTGTCCACAGTCATGCTGTGTACCTGCCATTCCAGACACACATAATATAACATCATAGAAAGGGCTGTTGCTCCTAATCACGGTTTTCTTTTTTCTGCCAAAAAGTGGTAATTTATGGCTCAACTTTTTTATGTAATTTTTATTTATGCAGTTTTAGATCTTAAATTCTGTTTAAATATTTATCAGTGTCAAATTGATTCAGTTGCATTATTCTAAACAATGCAGTAGAAATAAATCAATACGACCAATCTTCATCTTGGGTACACTCACTTACTCATTCTCTATACTATATATTTTTAAACATTTTGAAAAAATTTTATACCATCGGTTCCATTGTGAAATAGTATTTGCCCCTTTAGTGCCTAAATAAAAAAAATAACTAAATGGGTAGACACACCCAGCAAAGAAAAACCATTACATCAATGTAAGTAAAATATCTCAACAAGAAGCACAATATGTGCTGATTCCGATTAGATAAAAATGTACTGGAATTGATCATGCTGTTAGAAGATGTTTTTTTGGACTGATGGGTGGAAAGATGGACTTGGTGAATTACATCTGGTGTAAAGCTAACACAACATTCCACAATAAGAACATCATACCAATAGTCTAACATGATGGTGACAGTGTTGAGATGGCTTGCTGCTTCAGGGCTTGGGTGATTTGCCACAGTTGACTGAACTATGAATTCTGCTCTCTACCAGAAAATCTTATAAGAAAATGCTTGGGCATCCGTCCTTGAGCTGAATAAAGGACAATGATTCGACACAGAAGAGCAAGTTCACCTCTTATAAGAAACAAATACCACTCCTTCTAGTCAGTGTCCTGGTTTAAACCCCGTTAAGATGAAGAGGCAGGAACGTAACGAACGGAATTGTTGCTCCTTAACCAATTGTTAACATAAAGGGGGCAATTAGTTAAAAAAAATATGGGTGATTTAGCTGTTGCATATGTGTTTAATAAATGAAATGATCATTTAAACACTGTAAATTGTATTCTTCCATGTTCTCCTTTTCTTGTATTAAATTTTTGTATAAGAATCTATAAGTATTGGTATTAGTGTTAAATATGCAAAGATCGAGGAGATTTCACAGCACTGTATTAACAATTCAGATTAAATCATCAACAACTCATTGAGAACATGAATCAGTGGTAAGTGGTCAGTGGTTTTATATATACATATACATATATATATATATATATATATATACATATACATATATATATTTAACCTGAAAGATTAAAAGGTTTAATAAAGTGTGTAATACGCACAGGTTCCTGTTCTATGTCTTCCTTTTCAGCCAGAATATGAGCCAGCATTTTCTCTCTTTCTTTCAGTGCTTTCATCCTTTCCCTCACAAAATACCGTGGGATGGGAATCTCCAAGTCCTCCTGTGAAAAGCACAAAAGATTTAATTTAGATCAAAGCTCTACATGGGAACCAGCCCAGTCGGTGGAAATCTGCAAAGAACTGCTGGTGTGGGTCATGTGACCCCACTTACCTTTCTGCTAAATTAAAACCCGTTTAAAAGGGATTGAATTTGTTAAGTAGTAGTTTTCTATGACAAAGAGGGATTTTTTAGACAAAGCTCTAAACTAAAAGGATTGATAAGTGGTGTTTAAATTGATTTCAAATATGATTCATGTCTTTCATGGCTTACTCTATAATCATTCAAATAAAAAATAAAAATACACCCTCACAGTACTACGGTCTAGTGTAGGGTCTTTTTAGAAGCTATAATATTGTTGAATAGTTTTGAGATTTACAATTTAAATTTGAATAGCGTTAGGATTTACACTGGACACTGTTCATTCAGGAGTTGTTCTTCTACAGTGAAACTCATTTAATGTGTGAAGCAAATAGAGAAATCCTGGTCAATTCATATGCAAATTAGCTCATGGACTAATTGGAACTCTAACTCATTATTAACACTTTCTGAACAGTCAAAGTGGCGTTATAAAAGGTGCAAATATCCTTTACGCTGTTCAAGTTTCTGCATGATATAGTGTACACATGCACTCACAGGTGTCATCTTTAGGTCCTGTAGCACGTCGTCAAAGTAGTGAAACTCAGAGTACTCTAGCTCCACCATCTCATTCTTCAGCTCCACCAATCTCCCCATGACTCCTTCCAGGACATGGCGCACCACACGTCTCTTCTGGGGATGAACAAGCTGGTCATAGGCTGCCTCCAATCCACGGAAGATCTGGAGGTAGCGCAGGTAGAAAGTGGCCAGAGTCTGAAAGATCTGAAAGCGATCCTTCTGAGGACGAGGCAGCAACGGGGGCATTTCATCTTGCAGGAGATCCTGCAAGGCCCCCTGGGCATCAGCCCACATTCTGCCATAAGAGCTGAGCACAAAAGAGCAATAAAAGTCTTTGAAATGCTAATCCACATCAATCTGATAAATCTGCAATTTCAGCTTTTCTCTTTAATTAAAGGTCCCCTTTCAGTTTACAATAAAACAGTCAGATATAATTTTTTTCAATACTTTATTCCCGCAAATAATGCGGTTAGTAGAACAAACCATAAAGGCTCTTGTATAGTCATCATGATTTTAAAAGGTCCATGGCCAAATACACATGCAACAACCAACACCCAAACTGTGTTTTTTCTATTTCAAATGAGTTGTCAGTATATTCAGGTACTGGATTTGTATAGCCAATATATAATTAACTCACTGTAACTGTGAAACCTTCCTGGCTCCTCTCGTTTTTTTCTACACCTTGCACATGACAATTACAGCCCTTTAAACAGAAGCAGGTTAGATTTTATTACCTATTAAAGTCTCTAACAACACCTCTCTAAATCACCTGCCCTGTGGGAGCTTATTGATGGTTCAATTGTAAGGTTAGTACCCTCAGAATGTATTTTTTCCCCAAATTCAATCCTGATTACCTAAGAGAATATAACATGACATGCTAGCTAATAAGAGTGTGAGCTAATAATTAAATTGTGCTGTTGGACTATGTATTAAATAAACCCTTGTTTTGCATGTCTTTCATTTCAATCTTTTAAATAGAATACACACTGCTCTAATAGATGGCCTCTTTGCCCTTTTTTAACCCTCCTGTGTGTGGGAGTCCCTTTTGTGCATCTCTCAAAGGGTTCAGAACAAGGGTGAAACTAGCTTCTTTTCGTATTCTGATCGGGCCATACAGTGTGGGCAAAACCACTGTCAAGCGCCATTGGTTGTAGGAGTGACCAAGTCAAAGGAGACACATCACTGAGTGGGAGTGTGTGTGGGGGGCTGGGAGGCAGCTGTAGCTGGAGGTTGTGAGGATGCTTCTAAAGCAACATTTACAATAAAACTGGGAGGGAATCTCCCTCTCTGTCTTTGCTGGCAACAAAACAGCTGGACGAAGCAGTCTACAGTCTACAGCAGCAGTGAGAGATTATATGCTAACAACAGTGCCAGGGAGACGAGATATAACTTTTCTGATAAAGCGATCTGTGAAGTGCCATTCAAGGACCCTACATTCAAGGACATTACTTAATGTCTTAATGTGTGTGTTGATACGTAGTTCAGCCAAAGGACTTAGCTGACCATACTTAACCTGCTATACTGTGGGAAAGACGTTGGAGACATGATTTGTTATTTGCTATAGGAACTGGAATACAATGTTAACTACACCCCCACCCACACACACTAACACCCACACACAAACACATCTTATTCTTTCTCAGGGTTGCAAAGTGCACATTAGTTTCCATGCACCCTGTATTTACACACGAGGTCGGTGTAAAAATGTCCATTATTTAAGCTATACTTACAGGGTATAGGTTATATTGCATGCAGGGATTTTAGGCACTTTATCAGCATTATACAGGTTAAAATATTCATGTTCTTTTAACACTCCACAAAGTGGTATGCATTAACACTGGCATGCTCTGATTTATATTGTTTGTTAAAGCAATGCATGAATTTGGTATCATATGCATTATATAGGTCAAGAAGAAACCGTCGTACCTGTGTGACATCCTCCAGTGTGATCAGTTCACTTTTCCACAAGTCAGTGCGCTTCACTGACACAGCCTGAGCAAGTAATCACGAGTGCGTTATTTGTTTCCAAATCCACTCAACAGCGAAACAGGAAACAGAAAAACACGAGTTGATGTCAGATTTAATTAAAGTAAAAACTTTAATATTAAAGCACCCGCCATGATTAATCGAGCAGCTGACTTTCTCCTTCCTCGCGCTCCGGGTAGTTTGCTCGACGCCTCGCGCCGCTACCATGGCGACGAGATCAAAGTCTGTTGACTGTAACCGCGCGCGCAGCTGGAGACGCGCTTAGCACAGAATGCGCTCAGCTACACAGAGCTGATAGAACACAGAACACAATACTCATTAAATTATGTACCGAAAAGGCGCCTTAATCAAAGATGCTATCTTTTAAGATATTTTCGGATCATCTTATCTTATCGACGGATAAAAACGCGAAGTGAAGGTAAAGCGGTAATACTTCTGTCAGCAAGCTGTAAACCTGCGCTGTTCGTTTGCTCTTTGTATTCAAATGAACTACGAGGTTCTCGAGCCAACGCAAAAGAAACAGTATTCCACATTTTTATCCCACAATGGTTTGTTTTTCTGATTATCAAGCTCAATTTGTAACTTATTTGTCCCTTTGCAGTTCTAGCACTCTGCTTGTACCTTCATACACGGTAGCAGGTGTAGTGCAACTTCACAGAAAATTTGCACGTGCTCCATTTTGCACATTTTACAGAATGCGCACATGCTCATGCAGCCTATAGTGCAGCTTCTTGCATGAATAATTCTTTTACAATACGTGGAAACATATTGTTCACATAATGTAATGTGTTTACTTGAGTTCGCGTTTACAATTTCAGGCCATGAAGTTCCCTACCTTCACACATTTCTCAGATAATCACACGGGAAAACATAATCATATGTTAAGGCATGTGAGTTCATTTACGTAAGCGTAGCCTGGCTGAAACCCATTTAGCATTATTTGTCAAAATTCGACTTCGCCCCCTGCATGGAAATATAACTATTTATTTATTTATTTATTTATTTTTATTCATTTATACAGATTAAACACTTTTATAAAAAGTACATGGTCTGTCATCCTTTACCACAATGCCATTTATTTCATCATTTAGAAAGCAATATCGACACATTTGGATAATCCACATACTTGGATAACTCCAAATATAGGTCACGAGGACAGCAGACATCTCAGAAATTTCACCAAAGTCAGGAATGTCTACCTAAATGGGGCCTGATAAATAGCTTAATAATGGGGGAAAAAATATTTACATCCCTAACAACCTTAATTTTGACATTTTTGACCATATAGGACCCCTAACAGAAACCAAATGTGGTTCAAACATGTGTTCACCGGCCTGCTCACTTGTTTAGTCAAAAATTCTCATCCTCATGCTTTTAAATAATGGACAGAAATGGCTTATTATTGTTGTTCTAAACCTATTTAATGTCATCTGTTTTTATTAAATAATCTGTGGGAACTGTTAAACTGGAAATTCCCTGTAGCAGGTCCTGAATCCGTCCACATGTGCATTTCCCCTGTTCGGCTGCAATTTGCTCCAAATGAACAGGAAATATGTGTGTATTGTTTGGTCAGGTGTTTCTTAATGCTTTGCATTTATTTACGCACTCAAGGCCTATTGATCTACCTCCTTCCTCATTAAAGAAAATGCTGGCACTGACTGAATGCATTTGGATCTGTGCTGATTGCTGAATGAAAAACTTTTTGGTTAAAGCCCAATTTTTGGATCTGATTTTCTATAGAGTATGATCTCAAAGGAATAATTGAAGCGTGTGTAATAGGTTGTGGAATCTGAAACAGATTTGGTGTTATGTCTAGGTTAAACCTAACAAAGTATAAAATAACTTTATTTGTGCTTTAACTTCACAGTTTGCTGCTTCCCTAACTGAAATTCACTCAATTGATTTTATTTAGCTATATAAAACTCGCCATTTCTGTGTTTGCACCACATTATGCAGTGGCCTTGAATCAGCATGCAACCTTAAATCAATAGACTTGGGGCCAGCTGAACACGTCTTGTCCAACAGCAACAGGTGAAATGCTCTTGTGCCTATATTAAGCCTCTTGTCTAGAAAAGAATGAGCCACTGGCAAGAGGATATATGCTAAATTAAACTCACAACAGGAAAAACTACAAAAACTGAGAAAAATCTCCCACCATTATTAATGAAAGATAGTGTGGATTAAAGATTTTTCTTACAACAAAATGCAGTGTTGAATTAACAGCATAATCTTTTATATCAAACTAGCTGTATAAAAACAAAGACTTTGCATTGATTAAATGAATTAGTAGTTATGTAAACACTGGTTTAATGTTTATTAATCACTGGGGATTTTCTGAGAAAAATGATGGAGAGTATTAAACTGTAACACAGATGGAGTATTAGGTTATAGTAAATACATAAGAGAACTCATAACAAACTGTAAACATAAAAATATAATGTCATAGTGGATAGCACGGTGGCCTCACACCTCTATGGACAAGAGTTTGATTTCTGCCTTGGGTCTGTATGCATGGAGCTTGCATGTTCTCCCTCTATATGGTGGCTTTTGTCATTCCACAGTACAAAGACATGCAGAGTAGTCTGGTTAGTATTCCTAAATTCCCTGTAGTGTAAGTGAGTGCATGTGCGTGTGTGCCATGCAATGCATCGGAACCTTGGCCATAGTTTACCTTTCCTTGTGCCCGAAGTCTCCTGAGATAGGCTCCAGTCTTCCTGTAACCCTGTTCAGGATAAGCAGTATAGAAAATTAATAAATGAGTATGCATGATTATTGCGTGATTAATAAAAATATTTAGCACTGGGTTTTAGTGTGCAGGGTTCTGCAAAGACAAGAATTGTGAATGGTTATTAAAAATCTGAATATAAATAATCATATTTTTTAAACAACAACAACAACAACAACAATAAAAATAATAATGATGATATAATATTCAATCAATCAACCAAGCAATAAATCAACTAACTCAATCACAACAACATAGCAAACAATCACAACTATAAAAATACACTGAACAAGAATGGTGAAAACAAACTATTACATTCTATTTTAGCGGTTACTTTTTTGGATCATAACCAATTAAATGAAATAGTAAATGTAGACATATACCCCAGATAGCTAATGTACCAACTTCACAAAAACACCTACTTTATTCGAGCTCATACATCATTCATGCATCATGAAACACTTTGCTTACATAAAAAAACATAATGTTCAAAGAACTGCCCTTTTTAACCTGTATAAATGAAACGTAGGCTAGAAAAGTTTTATGGATCTAAGAGAGATCCAGGTGCTGGCTTTTTTTATTTTTATTTTTATGGAAATTCAATTCATGGTGATTGCGCCTGAAAGCTTTTTATGCACTTCTTTTCCGTAATGTCGCTCTTTGAACTGTATGAAGTGTTTATATTGGTGTGTAGGGAAATCCGACGTGTCGCACGTCCGTTCTCATTATTGTTTAGTTGAACAGAAACTCCAGTTTCTCCAGTTCAGTTCCTCGGTTGTGCGTGTGGGAGGCGTTCCTGCTCTCCTCCGCGTATATTAACGCGCTCCAGTACGCGAGACTATCCCTCTCTCTCTCTCTCTCTCACACACACACACACACACTCTCTCTCTCAGTGCCTTCTGTGCCTCAGCCAGACCTGTGACTCTGCAGGATTACGACACGAGCGGATCTGCGGAATCCCCGAGATCGATACCAAGAACGTAAGGATTGAGCTCCGCTTTTCTCTTTATTTGGTCACTTCAGTGTGACTTTAAACGCTCGCGCTCGCTTCTAAGTCGAAATTTTGGCTGAAGAGACTCTGCACGCGCAGCTGATTCGGTCCCAGGGCGTGTATGTGGTGACGATGTTTTTATTTATTTATTTATTTATTTTTTTTAAACATTTTAAACCCGTCACATACTGAAACGGATTACTATTCCACCCAATTCGGATTACCCTGTTTTCAGTGATTTCACTTTATTAGGAATAATGCATTTGTGAGCTTTAGTGAAGTCTTTACACATTTTGTGAACCTTAGTAACTTGTTTACTCACTTATCAAACTTCAGTAACCTGTTTAGACATTTTGCAAGCTCTAGTCACTTGTTTCCACATTTGTCAAACTCTAGTAACCCCTACACATTCAGGTTAAAGGTACAAGAGACTATTTGTAAAATCAAGTTTTAAAATGTATTTTTGGGGGGTTGTATAATTGATGTTGTTGGATGTGTATTAACTTAACCGCCTCTGTTTTTCTGTACATCTTTCATGCTGTGCAATGTTGGGATGCTGTTACTTTTCATTCACTGTCACATCGTGCAGTTATAACAATATACATTTACTTTTGTAAGCATTTTTAACAGCCAACACCTCTCATTTCTGTTTTTTTTAAAAATATATATTTATATATATATATATATATATATATATATATATATATATATATATTTATATAAATAAAACATTAGGTAAAATTATGTGCAGTGCAAACTAGTTTTGCTTTGGTGCTGTTCCTTTCACGGTTCTGTTTTTCTTTCATTTTCATTCGGCATCTTAACACTGTCACTCCCATTCTAAATCTGAGTGCCTCTAAGGTCCACTGACCATTCCTTCCCCATGTGGAGCCGAATGCGTTAACTTGTTTAAGATGAACAATGCAGAGTTTCAGTGAGCTTAAGGAGAGAGACTTAGAGTGAGAGAGAGAGACGGAGAGAGAGAGAGACAGAGACAAGGGTGGGGAGGGGGATCGAGGCGAGAGTTGCTGTGTCCACACAGGGATCTCTTTGTGCCTCAAGGGCTGGGGGTTCAGGTAAGGGCACCCACTGTATCTGAGAAGTGTAAACACAACAGATTTACAACAAGGTGGGTGGGGGAGCATTCATAGACCACCATGTTTTATTGCACCTGATGAGCCAGGTCGGAGCTTGACATTGCGCACATTGTCTCCCTCCACCGATAATTACAGAGGAGATCTATAAAGGCTACTGGCTCCGCTGCTGCTGCTGCTGCTGTGATTTGGTGGGATCAGTAGTCATGTCGCTGTGCATTAAGAGCAGCTGCATCGCCTCTCACATTTCTCATAATGGCATTAAAGTTAAGTGCTAACACAGTTTCTTGCTCAAAACAGCCGGCTGGTATGGAATGAGCCTAAACAAGCTTAAACAGATTATATCAGTCAATGGCTCTTCAGCTGTGCGCCACACACATACACAGTCGTCCGTTTGGAAGCTATCACTTTGTTTTAAATTCTTTGTAAGTCACAGATCGAGGTGCCGTCTTGGTGAGGTTTAAGATTCTTGTCCTTAATGCACATGATATAGGTTTTGGAAAACACTTTTTGATCAGCTTTGCTCAGTTGTATGTTCATTAGGAAACACTGTTAAAGACAGTGGAGTAGGTTTTATAGAATATATTTTTCAGGATTCTGCTTTGCCTCATTCTCTGTCTGTCCTGAATCCAGTGCAGATCTCTTGCTGAACATTCCCATATCTAACACAATATTTCACTTTCTGAGTAATATTGCACTTCTCTCTGTCATTCTGATGCTTTTTAGAAGAAGAGAACTCAGTTTTTTGTCGCATTTCTCTTAAATATTTAATGCACAGCTCTCATTGGGGATGGATATCTGATATGTTTTTTGACAATTTTGGCGTAAGGAATTTATTTATATCTAAGCTCTTGTGGAATTCATAGGCTGTAGATTTTAGCTATAAAACTGTCATAGTAGGCTTAGTTATAATCCAGTTAGCATCTTCTGTATGCATGAGTTTTGATCCTGTATTATTTGTGGAGCTATGCTGTTATCAGTTCTTTCAGTTTTTTCCTAATGGACTGTGTGTGATAGGGCTGTTAATACTGATAAAGGTGTTAGAGCAGAGGGATCTCCAATCTTAAGCATTCTTCCTGTCGGTTGCATTTCGTTTTTGACGATTGCTTTCAGATGCATTAGGCCGAAAATATCAGCCTTGATAATCCCCCTTTTTGATCCCTTTTGAGTGGTCGGCCTTGCTATTGATAGATTACAAACAGCTCAGTAACACTCCCTGTTCCCTGGAAATGGCTCCCTGTTATGTATAAAGCTAAAAAAATTCCTTTAAACCACATGAGGTGCTGCCCTCCGACACGGGACCCGGCATGTGTGAGATGTTTTAGGTTATACGTGCTGTTCTTAAAAATAAACATTCTCTGTTGTGCATTTTTCTGACTTCCCAGTAATTTTTTGGGACTTGGTGTATATTCCTTGCCAGCCCTTCATAACTCACAAGTGGATGTTTTGCATTACAGGATCAAGAGTTCCTGGTGAGAAGAATCACCATGAGTGTCAACATGAATGAACTGACGGACTTTCTGGACATGTTGCGAGATCAGAACTTCTCCTTCCTGGAGGAGAACGGCTCTCGAGTGGAGACGATGGTGTGCCAAAGTACCTTCAGCCAAACTGCCATGCTCTACTCCCTCTCCGTCCTCTACGTGTTCATCTTCATCATAGGCCTGGCCGCTAACACACTGGTGGTGTGGGTGAACATTCGCTCCAGCCGTGAGCGCCACGAGACACACTTGTACATCCTCAACCTGGCCATCGCTGACCTCTGTGTAGTGGCGACACTGCCAATATCTATCAGCTCACTTCTACAGCATGGCCACTGGCCTTTCGGTGATGCCATGTGTAAGATCACACATCTGATTTTCAGTGTCAACCTCTTCAGCAGCATCTTCTTTCTTACTTGCATGAGTGTGGACCGCTATCTCACAGTGGCTCGTTTCGGTGATTCCCCTGGACACAGCAAGAGAAAGTGGATAAGGCAGGTCATCTGTGTGGCCATATGGGTGTTGGCACTATTTGCCGCTTTGCCTGACACTTACTTTCTCCAAGCGGTCAAGTCCACGCACTCAGATTTAACCGTGTGCAAGTCAGTGTACCCACCTGAGAAGTTGCATGAATGGACTGTAGGTGTCCAACTGAGTTTCATTGTTCTTGGTTTTGCCATTCCCTTCCCTGTTATTGCTGTTTTCTATGCCCTCCTGGCCAGGGTGATCAGCTCCTCGGCGGACGAGGAGCGCCGTGCAAGCCGACGCCTTGTCTTCACCTACATAGTGGTCTTTTTGGTGTGCTGGCTGCCCTACCATGGCACACTTCTCCTGGACACTCTGGCGCTGCTCAACGAGCTACCACTGAGTTGCACACTGGAGAATGCGCTGTACGTGGCACTGCATGTAACACAGTGCCTGTCGCTGCTACACTGCTGCGTCAACCCAGTCGTGTACAACTTCATCAATCGCAACTACCGCTATGACCTCATGAAGGCCTTCATCTTTAAGTACTCCACCAAAAGCGGCCTGGCCAAACTCATTGACGTGACTCGTGCTTCTGAGACTGAATACTCCGCTGTTGAGAGCCAGGGCCCTCTGTGAGGAAATTTCCTCTGAAGAAATTGCTAACTGACTTAACTGTAAACTCTGCTGACCCTCTGTATTGGGTTGAGACACATATGGGACTGTTCCAAAGAGAAAGATCTCTTAAACTGCTTCTCCTGAAACTGCATATGCTTTGTAAGGGATTATAGAATATTGTATTTGTTCAGAATATCCTGTACATCTGTATATACCGTAGAATTGTATTATTATTATTATTTTACATTTTTTTTTTGGTAAATTCAAATTATTTTGAGAGATGTAATGACAGAAGCACTTGTACCGAGTTGAAGGGTAAGCCAGTAAGCTTGGGCTTTGACTGGTCAAGCGTATAAGGTTATAGGGGTCAGTCCAAATCTGCTCCTGCAGAAGAGACGCTCAGAGAACACACGAAGCCTCAGGGCCCTTTCTGACCTCGAGGCCGACCCCGTCTCCGTTTATCTGTACCTTACGACCACCTTTAGGCTGTCTATCGTGGCATCACAAGTGCTTAGCCAATGAACCAAGACAGAGTTAATAAGGAGGGACACAAAAAGAGCCAAAGCATGGTGAGCAGAGGGGGACATGTCCAAATTCTCATAAAGAGAAATTGTTAAGGAATGACTGAATTGCTTGGATGTGTTCTAGTAAAAATCCAGCTGTAGAAACCAGATATACTTTTTTAGATAGATGTATGCTTTGTAAATACTAAGGAATATTTATATATTCAACAGTGTGTATTTTCAGTGTTTTTGAAGTTAAAATGTACTATTAAAATAAAAAAGGAATTCTTAAAAATTGCATATGTGTTTGTTTCACTCAAATAAAAAAAAATACTCAAATATATAATTGAATTAAAATATGTTAGGTTGATCACATATTACATACAGTTTAATAATTGATTAATTATTTGGAGTAGAGATGCAGTTTGATTTGTATCTTGTCAAAGGAAAAAAAATGATTGCGAAGCCATTTGTAGCTTCACAGTTTAGCAGTAATTTTTTTTAAATCTTATTTTGATCGCAGTGTAAACCAGCTCCAGCATTTACTCACTGCTCCATTGTACTATAAACAGCAAGCCCACAAGTTCCAAACAAAACTTCAGCAATACATTTGTGTGTCATCAACCTGTTCATGCTACTTAACACCACATGTCTACTTAAAATGGGAATATTTATTACTATTAAATGCCACAAATGGTCCAAAACAGGCACAGACCACTGACACTAAGGACAAAATAGGAACTGTTATGCGGCTCTTGCTGAAAATAAAAAGCTGTTTCGACATTACTTAAGACACTTGCAGATGAGTCCCTACTGCCATTTTGTAATAACTGTTACTTTTAGTAGGCATCATTTAGTAGGTATCATAAAACTACAATGCCAAATACTGGTACTGTATCAGCCATAGCAGTTAAGTTACAGTTAGTTTGCTCAATATTCACAAGCCGCCTTTGGTGTAAAATGAATCCATATGGTGGGCCTGAAGGAGAGCAGACATCTTTACTGATCTAGTGAAGATAATTCATATGCCTGCATGCATATGTCTCTTTGTGTGCGTGTGTACGCGCCTTTGCTCTTTGTACATTCGCCTTCGGTGGCAGACTGAAGGAGGAGTGGCTGGTTAATCAGTACCAGGGCTTCTTTTTTCTGTCTTCCTGCTTTGTAGTTATGAAAAGGATCCAGGTGTTCCTGGAGTCAGTAGTGCTTTTCAAAGAGACCCTCGTTCTCCCTCCTCATCACTGTGGCTCCAAGTGCATGGCAAATTACACTGTCTGTGTGAGGCATGATTACCGTCACCTCCCAATTGGAAACTCCCCAAAAGAGAACCAGGTCTTAGTTTATCCATAAACATACTGTATAACTTGGTGCAACATTCCATTTTTCATCCTTTACTCAGAAGTATAGGAAATAACCATCTGGCAATCCCCTTTAGTTCAATTTAAAGCTAAATACACGGAAATACATACACATGCAGATATTAAAAACAGAACAACTTGTTGCTACCCGCAAAAACCTGTAGCATATAGTTTTCCTACAACACAGTGCAAAAATTGAAATAGAGTAGTGTTTAAATATAAATGGATTAGTAGTATTTCCTTTTTGCCAACTAGAATAGCCTCAGGGTTGTCATATAGGGCCGCTTAAAGTTGTTTATTCACTGCTTGTATCTGCTGCATGAAAACAGAACATTCCAAACCACTAATATTATTTTTTCAACAAGTTAAAATCTACATCTTTTGAAATATATACATTTATTTATAAAACCTCAAGGGTTTTATTTTTGTTATTATTTTTTTGCACGATTAAGTCATATACTGTATGCAAACAATACATATTACATAAACTGTTATTGTGAGCATGTCTTACATAGTGCTTGATGATGTAATCATTATTTTGGGTTGAGTTTCATTTGAATCTTATCACAGAAATCTATGGATTAAGTAATACAAAGAAATTGCTGCACTTGTAGATTTAAAGATTAGCACTAGCCTTAATATAACAACACAAGCAGTCTGTCAATTAGCACGCAAGACTTCCAGGGCTTTGTATGTGACATAAAATAAAACTGACAATCACTTTATTTATTTCTTTTTTCTTTCTTCTTCTTCTTTTTTTTTTTTTACAACTGCCGAAAATGCTAAATTACTCCCACAAAGATGGCTTTTGCTGGGTCCTGGGGGTAAAGTCACTATCTGCCATTACTTTGAAAAGATGGATCTTTGGAGTGTTAGTGTTATGAGGCGTGTGTGTGTGTGTGCATTTGTGTGTGTGTGTGTGCGTGTGAAAGGCTGTGGGTGGTGTTAGGGTGAAGCTTCAGGACAGAACCTCCTTTCACGATGTATTCATTTATTACGATGATGAGACTGCGCCTTGCTTATTTTCTCACCGCCTGGCGTGTATGCCTGTGTGTGTACCGCTTCAGAATGATCTAGCAATAACCCAGCCACATGAATGATGCTGGATGTTTTATTCTTAGGCGGCAACCAATCCTGCTGTCATGTTCTATGAGTTTAGGGTAATGCTAATTTCACCAAGATGAAGTCATAGGTGACTTATACCACAGCTAGAAAGTACTTCCGCGTATGAGTACAGTGATTTATTACCGTGGTCATGACCTCATCTCTTGACCATTGGCCTGGGTTCACTAAGGAGACACAAAAGTATGCCCGAACCACTGAGAAAAAAAAGTTCACATCAAAGACAGACAGCAGTAACTTTTATTGGCCTGACCTAAAATCCTTCTTTGTGTGTTGTGTATTGTTAGATGTGATATATTTCTTCAAAAAAGAGACTTTTTTTACTATTGGGACTGCAATGAAAGCAGTATATAAATAGTCAATTATTCATAGGAATCAAATGTGGCTTATAAATAAAAACAAATATCATTAGGCATTTAAAAACAGTTTTTTCCCCCAATAAGAAGGTGAGAAATGAGAAATGTACTAGTATTAACAACTTTACTATTAGCATTTGGTTTGCTCAAGGCCTAACCTAATGACTATTCCTTTTTCTAATAACATAAAACAACATTTTAAATACCATCACACAGCACTTTATAATTATGAATTTATACTAATCTTTTATTACTTCTTTTTTATCATTAATCTTAAGAAATGAGATATGAATATATTGGAATATGTTTATTGCAGGTGTTTTTATTTTTTAAAAGGTTTGTCTCATCAGCATGCTTCTACTTGTATAGCCTTTGACTGATTCAGCCTATACAAGTGCACAATAAATAAGAAGGACATTTATAAAAATGACAAGTGATACCGTTATTGCCTTGGCCTCCTTCTAAAAAAAAAAAAAAGTTTTAAAATTTGTTTTGTTTAGCCTGTAATTTAGGTATGCTAATTAGGCCCAACCTTTCTTCCATGGAACTGAGATTACGTGACCCAACTCGCATAAAAAAACACAAGCTTGTTACAGAATCTGCCAGGAAAAGTCTTTACTTGTTTGGGTTTTCGAAACATCTTGTTTTGACAACTTGTCACATAACCGTTATATTTGCATTATATTAATATTTGTTAGCGTCTGCCAAATATGGGCGTGTACACAGGATCAATTATTCAATTCATTATTTTCAATTATCATTTCAATGTTTATACAACATACTGTATTATACTATAGTGACTTTATTATTTTTTTTCTCTTCTTTTTAACATACATTCTTACACATGTAATATCAATTTGGAGAACCATGTATGGTATGTGTCAACCTTTAAACCAAGTACTGTGCAATTTTTTTGAGTGAAACTCCCAGTGTTTTGCTTTTTTTGCCTCCACTTTTGTTCCCACAATCATTTAAAGTTCCGTCTACGAGAGCGCACAGGAAGACTGCCAAACAACATTAAACTTCTTCTCCACATTCGGCCTGACTACTCTGTTTGGCTTCTTGTTATCTAAGCAAGAAGCCTGTAGGTTGTGAGTAAAATCGGACAATCTGTTTTTCATGGCTTGTAAAAACTGCCTTAAGAGAGTTGGATCTGAAAACAATTTCGCCCATGGAGATATGTGGAGCAAGAGCAGCAGCACTGCTTCCACCCCGAGGGCCTTCACAATGGTGTTATAAGCAGAACTAGAGGCCTGTTTGCTTCAACATTACAACATGATTCTGTTGTTGAATATGAAAATCCCGTAAATCTTTTTTCATAATAGATAGTTGATTGCCGCGACTAATTATTGCAGTGCTATCAACCGTATTTAGAGGTAATGTAGCTTTAGATCATTAGATATAAGTGAACATCAAAAATATGTGTTGTATCGAGGCCAGGGGTATATCGCAGCCCTGGGTAAACAAATGTTGCATGTTGCAGAAAGTGATCCAGAGACACCAGATGGATGACATTTCAGACCCCTGCACTTTCAGCAGGATTGGGTCGCATGTAGAGCGTTTAAGTAGGCCAAAGAGGGAGGGGTGCATCATAACATTAGCATCACACACTGGGTGTCACCCTGTGAGTCCATAGCACCTTCAGTGGGAGTGACAATGGGCCATTCACTGTTCTTCTCTCTGTGTTTGGCCTCAGTATTTGACAGTCTCTCGCTGACGCTTATTGTTTGGTAATGAGGCTAGATCATTTTTCATTTCACCTTTATTTCACGGAAAAAGTCTGCTTATATGCTATACAATGCAGGTCTGGCCAAAGGCTTGAAACCATAGATGGGAGCGGGAGAATTGTTGAAGGGCTCGATGAAATTCGACACATATACATGAAAAAAAGGCAGAACAATTACCACACTATTGTCGAAATGATATGCATTTTTGTCATGAGGAGAATTATGGGTAGCTTCTAAAACTAAACTGTGCCTTTCTTTTTTTATGATCTCAAGGGTAGGCTTTTCTGTCTATTTTATATTTACCCTTCACATAAAAATGTCCCTTTTAAATTATTTTAGTACCACAGTTAGTAAAAAAAAAAAAAAAAGGTAAATGTACACTACATGTACTGTAGGTTTAAAGCCTGGCTATATAATAAAGAAACAAAATGTATTTTTGAGGATGTCAAAGAAGGGCAGTGTCAAGGAACTTGGTTTGCTTTCTCAGTAGCTTGAATGTGTTTTAAAAAAAAAGGAAGATTATTTTGACAAGAGTGCTACATCCTCATGGTCTGGCCACCAGAATGATTCTAATGTGTGCAGAGAGGATTCTTACTGTCTTGCTTATTTTCACAAGTCTGCTGGCGTCGTTCAGATTGCACCATGGCATTAGCTGCGTATAGACTTTCAATGTGTTTAGGCTATACAAATAAGGGCTGAAAGCATGGTATGTAGAAGAAAGGCTCGAGAACAGAGAAATACCAGTTTTTCCAGCATGCGATATTTAAGCAGAGGAAGCTAAACAAATGAGAGTCATTACTCTTGCCCATCACATCCAATAATAGACTGCCACTACTGATTGATTTTCCTGTTTAAACATATGCTTTTTAAGCTGGCATTACAATAAGCGGACTGGAGAGGCTTCTACAAAACTGAAATGTTTGGAATTCTTTTCCAATGAATTGTTGTCAACTAATCACATACAATATTTATTTAAGAAATCTAACAAGCAGAAGCGAAATAAATCATCGGGTACGTGATGACTGCTAGTCTGCTAGCCATTCCGAGCATCGCTCTAACTTTACCCATCTGAATTTTACAAATGCGTTTAGCATAGTGCTGATTGTGAACGATTGCAGATGCTTGCCAAAGCCTTTCTGACCCCCCCCCTGCAGATGCTATAGTTTTGCTTTGTCAGGTGAAAAATGCGCCTTGGTCGGCATTAAACCATTTCTTTTTGAACCAAACCTGCGCCGTGCTGATGCATATGAATGTGAGGCCTGGAGCTCCTGCTTTCTGCCATTCTCAGGCCATAATAAACAGGGCCCATGCGGATGAGTGAGGTGCAGGGGTGCTGCTGTTGTCAGGAGGAGAAAAGAGGGTCGAGTCTAGTCCCTACTGCCCTGGGGCCCACTACTTTCACACGCAAGGAACTTAAGATGAGCAGAAAGCTCTTGAGACGTGGTATGGTTGTGGATGACAAGGGAACATTGAAAAGGGTGTCATTTTTTTATACTTCCATGCTCTATTAATGGTTCAGATAGAGTGCTTGCTTTAACGCCGAACAGAATGTATAGAATGAACATGAATCACAATGCATTTGCACACAACATGTACACAGCTTGAATACATACTAAGTACCTTTAATAATATTTCTTGCCAGGAACACTAGCCCAGGCAGAACACAAATAAGCACATAATTAGAAACGGTAACACATAAACAAAGGAAAAAAAATACACTTAAATAAGGAAACAGAATAAACAAACAGTCCAAGGAAACAGGATTAGCAATCATTGACAAAAACAGGACAAACAGGGTAGTATATACAAGTATGCACAAGCACTCACAAGTAAATTAACGAAGAACATGTGCAAGGGGAAAAAAAATGAACTGATGATATTAAAGTGGTACCAGACCTTGTGGTGACCAATCAGCGATATCCATAAGAAAGGTTTGACTTCAAGGCTAAAGCCACATACACAGCATTACTGTAATACCCAACTTGTCAGCACATTACATATATTAGCAAATGGTTTTGACGTGCAATTGAAGCCCAGAGGTGGAATAACCTTTCTGAACATCAATCAGCACTTCGACCTTCTTTCAAACACTGTTTTTCTACAGAAGAGTGTAATACGATTTGTCATGATACTTTACACAGATTTCTGTCCTTCCTGAAATGAAAGCCCCAAGGACACGATGGTGTCATGCGAGTAATGATACAAAGTTTTCAGCAAAAACAATGAGTTGATTTAGGGATCAAATGTCCTAACAATATGTTCCTTTGTGCATTATTACACAGTCTGTATGAAGAGTTCTTTTCTGTATATAGCAGATAGAGCTCTGTTTAATATAAAATTCAGAATAATTAAAAAAAGGTTTCTGTATGTGTAATGTTTGCACCCCTGTTGTCAGCATAACCCTAAGCTGTTTCTTTATTTATTGTCAAAGTGCAAAAATTTATTGCAGTGGTTTTGTCTTTTGTTTTAAGAGCCGATGAGAGCTTAAAAAATGGAATCTTTGGAAAATCTGAGTTAGTTTTGAACCCATGACAAGGTTATTGAGAGCCACTATACAAATATTTGATCCGATATACAAATACAGACTATGCAAATGGGAGGAATGTATATATATAATTTGTAAAGATGATATACCAATCACTGATCACCAATGCTCTCAACAATCAATGTTCTCAACAACCAAAGCCTCTGTGTTTTATGATTTCTTTCAAGCTTAATCAATACAATTTACAGTATTTTAGTACTAGTCTGCCAAATGCCGAAATGTAAATACAAATTTAAGCTTATTAGCAGTGTTATGTACTATTATAACACTATATCCGTTACATTTGTACATGCTTGTTGAAAGGTTATGATAATTCCTAGCCAACTATATATGCTAAATGAATGTTCTCTCTCAAATAGTTTTACCCTAATGTTACTCACAGATTAAAGTAATTGCATGCACATACACTTTTCTGTTATACACCAATCAGTCATAATATTAAAACCACCCGCCTAATATTTTGCTAGTCTCCCTTGTGCAATCAAAATTGCCCCTTGAAACACAGACTTGAGGAGACCTCTAAAGGTATGCTGTGGTATCTGGTAACAAGATGTTAGCAGGAGATCCTTTAAGTCCTATAAATTGGAAGGTTGGGAAATTGGAAAAAATTGGAATTGTTTGTCCAACACATCCCACAGATGTTTAATCAGATTGAGATTTGGGGAATTTGGAGGCCACGGCAAAACCCTGAACTTTTTGTTGTACCCCTCAAACCATTCCTAAACAATTTTAGCAGTGTGACGGGGTGCAATGTTCTGCTGGAAAAGGCCACTGCTATTAGGGAATACCATTGCCATGAAGGGGTGTACTTGGTCTGCAACAATGTTTAGGTACATTAGACGTTTCAGTTTTAAAGAGGTATGCACATGAAACACATGAATAAAGGGACTGAAAGTTTCCCAACAGAACATTGCCCAGGGCATCAAACTGCACCACTGGTTTGCCTTCTTTGCATAATGCATTTTGGTGCCGTCTCTTCTTCAGGTAAGCGACCCATATGCATTTGACTATTAACATAATGTAAAAGAAAATGTGTTTTATCACACCGACCACCTTTTCCCACGGCTCCATGGTTTAGTTGTGATGATCAGGAACCACTGTAGGGGTTTTTGGTGGTGCACAGGGATCAGCATGGGCACCACTTTTTTTATTTTTATTTTTTTACCATAGCCAGCATTAACTTTCTCAGCAATTAGTGCTACAGGAGCTCTTCTGTGGGATCAGAACAGATGAGCTAGCCAGTGAGTCTTGGGTGCCCATGACCCTGTCAACAGTTCACTGGTTGTCCTTTCTTACACCACTTTTTGTGGTACCAGGAAGACACTAGAAGACCTGCTGTTTTTAAGATGTTCTGGCCCCATTGTCTAGTTATTAAAATCTTGCACTTATTAAAGTCACTCAGATCCTTTCTTTTGTTAATTTTCTACTTCCAACTGACTGGCTGCTTACTTTCTGTAGCAGCACAACAGTGCCTGTTCACAATATGGTTTATAAAAACATAGTTTGCCAAGGTTGCTGAGAAAAAAGGTGAGTGGCTTGCAAAGAGCCCTGACCTCAACCCCACTGATCACTTTCGACATCAAATGGCACGCTGACAGTCTGCCAGGTTTTCTTGCCAAATATCAGTGCCTGACTTCACTGATGCTCTTGTCGTTGAATTGACAAATCCTCACAGTCACGCTCCAAAACCCCAGAGAAAATCATTTTTTCAAGAAAAGTGGAGGTTATTCTAACAACAAATGTCGGACTAAATCCCGAACATGCTGTTTAACAATCCCATATGGGTATGATATTCATGGATCTCTTTTTCCAAGACAAGCGTGAGCGACTAGCTTAATGCTATCGCTTTTGGTTCCTTCTGTTGCCTTTCTGTCCATCCTGCCAGAAAAGCAGCACTACACTACAGGGCATTGGAACATGTCTCCGTGTCCTGCTATCAGCCGGAGCACTTAAGCTCTGTGTTGCCTGAGTGTTGCCTAGATAAGATGAGTGGAAAGAGGGATGAAAAGATTAATGCGGATGACATATGGGTGCTAAATTTTAAACAGATCCATGGAGAGCATTCTACAATCCTGCAAAATCTTCTTTTATAGCTTACCGGACATTTATACTGATTGTTCCTGTTCTGACATCCAGCTGCATTTATGATTTAATGCAGATAAATCTTAAGGTTTCTTCATATTGCAATCTCAGGAAGTTTTTCCTTGCCACCGTCGCCAATGGTTTACTCATTAGGGGCAATCCGATCATTTTGATTCATACACATTTCATACAATTTTTTTAAATAATTTCTTGTGATTCTGTAAAGCTGCTTTGCGACAATGACAATTATTAAAAGTGCTACACAACTACAATTTAATTCAATTGAATAAATAATAATAATAATAATAATAATAATAATAATAATAATAATACACACTTATTTACGTTACTGGGATTTGTTTAATAAATCATAAACGAAATATTCATTATTAAAGTTAAATCAGGAACTTTTCTATATGAAGTTTAAAATGATTTGATACAGTTTTGCATGGCATAGACTGTACTCAGTACAGTGGCTCAACAGCTAATTTTATTGCCCCAAAGCTTTTTCACTGTGCCTGTTCTTCAGTGTGGGTTTCTCCAGTTTCCTTCTACTGTATCTCTGAAAAACCCCTAGGTGTAAATGTTGGTGCATGTTCTCCTGCAATGGAATGTTAATGGGTTCAGGGTCTTCATGGATCATGCTCAGTCTCCACGGGACGGGCTTTGGATCAATGTGAGCAAGACCAGGTTGCAGAAGTTACTGAAGGCAAATTAATGCTCATCAGTGTAATACGGTATACTGTAACATTACAACATTAGTGTTAACTTTCAGCATGCTTGTGGAAAAGCTATGTTAATTTGTAGCTAATTATCTGTATACAAACATGTTCTCACTTTTCTCTCAATTCTCTCTTACTATTGAAGTTTCACGCATGCAAACTTCTCTGGCATACACTAATCAGCAATAACATTAACCATCTGCCTATTGTTGTGCAGGTCCTCTTTGTGCCACTAAAACATTTCTGCCCTTTCATTACATAGGAAAATGAAGGCACTAAGACATTGGCAGCAGATCATTTAGATCGTGTAAGTTGAGAGGTCTGGCCTCCATGAATGAGATTTTTTTACATTGTTCATTCTTGTTTTAGTAACAAAACTGCTAGTTAGATGTTTTGTGCCATCAAACTGCATTTCCCCCAATATGTTCTTCTTGGTCTATTTATAAAAATAAAAAGTGGACATCATAGCAGGCACCTACAGCGTCAGTAAAAAAAAAAGTAATATGATATTTGTGTTAGACTAGACCAAGAACAGGACAGGTCTAGTCACTGTAACCAATGCTCCCTATAATGACAGCTGTGGTATGTAGATTTATGTAGGTATTGATAGAGCTCTGGACTTGAGCTTGTATGACCTTGCACTAGAGACTGGGTCTGTTCAGGTTTTCTATTCACTGTCCACACTGAGGCCAGATCAGGTGCTGAAACTTTGCAATAAAAAACCTGAATGCCTCCAAGCAGTTAGTGGACACCTAACACCAACCACCAAACCCCCTACACCTGCCAGCAGATCATATCCAGACTCCAACCCCCCTTATCACTCTATCAAAATGGTTGTTAACAGTGTTAAAAGTACAAAAAAAAATGTACTAAACACTCTATATCCCCGTTGGTGGAGAGGGAGAAAAGCTTAAGAATTGTTTTTCTCTTTCTCTTTCTCTCTTCTCTCTCTGTTGAGCTACAAATGAGCTCCCAGTGATCCACACCCCTTCTGCCCTCTGAACCTGTCTGACTCATCCTGGTTCACCATTTCAGGTTGAAGGCCCCGTGTGGTGACTGGGGATGGTTCCACTTGACCATGAAGATGGTCTGGAACTCAGCTGTTCTCTGATGACTTGTGACTGCTGTCACTCAATAGTTTAGGACTGAAATTCCTACAAACAATTTTGTACCTGAGCCTCTTATAACAACAATGGACTCCTAAAGTGGAACTTAAACACATCTTCTGTGGTATTTAGCTAACACTCAGTATGACAAATGCAAATTAATCCCTGCTATCTGATATCACCCAAATAAAGATGGGTTCCCTGTTGAGTCTAGTTGCGCTCAAGGTTACTTTCTATTGCCAGAGGGGGTTTCCTTGCCACTGTCGCCCTCGCTTGCTAATCAGGGTCGATCTGATATTAATATATTTGTTTTTATAATTATGGGTGGAGGGTGAAATTATGCAAAAAAAAAAAACAGAGTATGGACAAATATAATGTTGTGATTCCTGGCCGCGGGCTGGGGGGTTGGGATGTTAAGGGGTAGAGAGAAGGGAGGAGCAATAATTCCTGGTGACGATAAAAATCAACGGTGCCTAGTATGATAGTGCCCTAAAACTCTTAATTTGGGGGACAGGCTCATGATCACAGTTTTTCTTGCACATTGAAGAACGTCTTATGAACCGTGGGTCAAATGTGTGATTCCAACATGCTAGGCTTAAAAAAAGTTCATTCAATGAGCCCGTCTTATTGAAGTTAGGTTTCACATATTAATAACCAAAACATTTTCCCCAGTGTCACAAAAGTACAGATGATTGATACAGTGAGTGAAGTGGATTGCATCATAATTCTATTTAGGCAAACCTCAAACCAACATTTGTAGGAAAACCAGGGACTAATTCTCTGGATTGGTTCCGGGCTTAAAAATTGTTTTAGCAAATGTGCCCTAGGAAGAAAGCACTGAGTGCTGAAAAAATTGCAAGCGGGAAAATTTGGGACCCATCTGCCTAGGTACTCACTAACTTTCACTCATTGTCTGTACCACTTTATACTGTATTCAGGGTTGCAGAGGGCCTGGAGCCTATCCCAGGAGGCTTAGGGCACGAGGCAGGGTACACCCTGGGTGCCAATCCATTGCCAATCCAGGGCACACATTCACACACTATGGGCAATTTGGAAATGCCAATTAGCCTAATCTGCAGGTCTTTGGACTGTGGGAGGAAACCCAAGACCCACCAAACACGGGAAAAACATGCAAACTCCATGCACAAAGAGACGGGAATCAAGCCTGGCCTGAAATCGAACCCGGACCCTGAAGGTGCAAGACGACATTGCTAACCACTACATCACCGTGCTGCCCACGCCTAGGTACTCTGAATACTCAATCTGCCATTCCCATATGCATTGTAATGTTATCAAACCTGTACCTTATTGAACAGCATTTTATTTTGCCCAATTGCACTAACTTATGTACTGATTCCCTTTTTATTACTGTTATAACATTTATATTCTTTTACACAACCTGCATTTTTGGTCAACCCATATTCCAACCCAGATCTTTCTTTTTTTTTTTTTCGTTGTTGTGCAGTGCAATGTGTTGTAATGTCTTTCCACATTCATCGGGTTAGATGAGATGGATAGGACTGTGAGCAGGATAGGACTAATATCTTTGTGGTATTCACTTATTGTTTATTTGCTACATCAGACATGCAAGCCAAAGCTTACAAAACCTTTTTAATTAATTCCAGCTTAGTCTGGAGATGTCAGTTATTTTATCTTGGTTTAATAAGATTTAGCAATAAATGCAATAACTTTCTTTTTGCACTGAGATCAGTGAGAACTAGACTGAGGCAGCTTCATAAACATTACTGTTGGTCTGTAAGTGATGTGCAAATACAATGAGACATAAATAATTGCTTTAATATATCCAGGACTCCAGGACATGAGAGGCAAACCAAAAAAAGCCTACAGGAGATAAAAGCTGCACAAGTAAGATGTTAATCAGAGCTGTGCATAACTCAGAATAATGAATGTACTTAAAGTGTAAGTCCACAAATATTAGCTGAAAGAACATTTAGTTAAACTTTGTTCAAAGGTAATTCAAACAATTCTTGCTGTTCAGTCAAGACATTAAAGAACACGAAAAAGCTGCCAGGGGACACAGCGGGTATTGAACTAATGCCACACCAATCAAGCTGCTCCAAAGCAATGGAAACAAGAGCCCAGTGTAGATACATGTAACACAAACAGCCTTATGGATGAAGTAAAACACGTGCTATGTGATATGTTTTGCTTCAATTTTGAAGTTTTGGAAGCCATACTTATTCGAAATGATATTAATACATGATTGATATGTTTAAATCCTTAAAGCAAAACATCCTGTCCTTTATTTTCCTTTAATTTTTTATTTGATCTACAAAGTGCTATGGTAGAATAAAGATGATTATATGATAGGGGATCGACTGTATTTGTGTAACTTATCACTATGGAAAAAATGTTCAGAAAGAAAGCTGCAGCTGAACTTTCTTTATGATTATTGATATTGTTAATCTGACTGATGAGATCACTGATATTTCATACCTGTACTAAATTATATAGTAATGAAAAAGGTAAAATGCTTTTAATGACCTATTTGTATGGCTTCAACCTCAAGTTTGTGCATTGAGAAGGTTAGCCGTTATTCGTTACATACACTGAAATTCTTTATCCTTCACACATCCCAGCTTTCGGCAACCTGGTAGCACCGGGGCTCGAACCGCCGTCCTTCAGATCAGTAACTCAAAGTCTTGAATACAATTGGCAGCAATAATCAAGAAAGCTTATAAATGATGCACTTGTTGCCTAGGATTAAAAAGACATAAAAAATATCTGTATTTATATTTCTTTAAACATAAATATAATATAAAAATGTTAATCCATTTCAGCATTTTAAAAGTTAATCCTGTGGTATGCCAACACACAAAGTGCACACAGAGGTTAGATTTATCTGTCCCTTAGTCTGTTTAAGAAAAGCTTAAGGGCTAACCTGAGGGTTAGGATTGACTCTGTGGTGCTGTGGTCAGGCTCAGACTGTGTTTAGTGAAAGCAGGTGTAGAACCCATGCTGTGAATACGGGCGTCCCACCAGCCGGAACGAGCCCATGATTTATCGGCCCCCATTGCCCTTCAGACTGAACGTCTCCATGAAGTGGGTTTTAAGATGTCTGTCTCACCAACACATGGACTTAAACATCGACAGTGTCAATGAATATTGTCTTTCTGTCTCCTCATAAATTCTCATGGTTCAACAATCCTTCCTGTTCCCTTTTTTTTGTATATCATGGCAAAGCTGCCCATCAGTCATGCCAGGTTTAATATCTCTAATGATCGTTTAATAGCATATTGTACGTGTGGGAGCGTTATAGTATGAATAATAATATATCATCTCACCGTAAAATTATAAGTAAAGCTTTGCCAGGTTTTACCCTAGGCCTAATTCCACATGATATATCATTAGAGTTAAAAGGAAAAGCCCATGTTGTGTATGCAGAGGTGTGAGTCAGCCATGATGGATGATGGAATTGGGGGAGTGAGAGTGTGCCTAACTGCTGGCAAACACACACCCTGCAGCAGTCTGGCGGCCACACAAAAGAAGCAGCCAGAGGTGACGATGTGACTCGCCGCTTCCCTTTAGTCCTTTTCCCCTCGAGTGTGGCGCGTCAGTGCAGCCTGAGCTCATCTATCATGATAAAGTACAGGAGGAAAAAAAAAGGGGAACTCTCTCGTGAGGCTTCAAATCTGCAACAGAGTGTGAAAAGGCTTTTACGAGAAAATCTGCATGAATACCAGATACCTGCTTCCTCACTGCAGTTATCACAGGAATGTATCATGGGTGAATGATTTTTCTTTTCACCAAAACAGTGAAAAAATGTGCTATTAGTTGATAGCCTGCACATGAGGTATTTCACTTGGAGTAAAGGTCACGCCAAGCATCAGTGTTACAGTTGAGTTGATCGAGACAATTTTGTTTTATTTTCGTTACATGTCGAGCTGAAAAACAGGTTTTTACATTTCTGAGTGATGTATAGCATGTTTCCAGAGAAAAAAAGGTAAATACTATAAAGCAGAAGGTATAAGGAATATAAAGGTCCACAAACAACCTGTTCAAATGTGTATTTATGTGTGTATTTAAAAGAATGAAAGATCGCAGGTATATTTAAAAGAATGAAAGATCGTTTTCACTCTTTAACATGATAAAAAAAAATAAAAATTTAATAAAACTGGGGTATGTAGATTTTTTTAATTTCTACAGTGGGTGCCACATGACAATATATGTCATGTATTATAAACTCGAGTCACAAATTAGTTCCACTCTATCTGATGAAAAGTTGTACTAATGAACTAAAAAACTAGTAAAAAAAACCCAGCGTATTTAAGAAAGGTATTCAGCTTCTGGAGCTTCTGGAGCTTCTGGAGGGTCTCCCATCCTTAACCCAATAGAAAACTGGTGGACGAGGGTGAAAAAGGCAGTAGAGATGTCAATAAAACATCTTTTGTATGTGATCTTTAGGAAGGAATGAAGCAGGCATGGATTGAATAAGTGACACCAGAATACTGCAGACATCTTTTTGATTCTTTATATTTTGAATAATAAAGGACTAAATGAATAAAGTAAGAATGTAATTAAATTGGAATGTAATTAAATTCTTATTACAAAAAAAAAAAAAAAAAAAAAAAAATTATCCTGGGACATTCCGTCCATTTTTTATGCCCAAACCTATTACTAAGACACAAACAAAAGTTCCAAAATTAGATAGTTACACAAGTGATGAAAAGCTGCAACAAAAATGTGGAACGAAACTGCCACTATCTAGAAACTCCATGAAGTGTGACATGCTACAGTACATTGTCAACCAAATGTCAGGAAGAAGTTGTGGCATGTCTAACATTATGAACTGGACGAAGCAAACCACATCATTTCATCTAGTTCCGAAGAATTCTTTAGTTCGGCTAGTCTGGGAGAGCGCTGCAACACAGGGTTTCTCCTTTAGACACGGTAGGTTTCTCAGTAGAACCCTTTTGGCAAGCTAAAAAGGCCTTTACTCTATAAAGAACCTTTAGAGAATCTTCCTTTTTGTATAAATGTCTACAAAGATGACTCCCAAAGAACTCCTGACATTATTGTCTTTTCTGTCCATTCTCTGCCAAATGGTCGTTTGTGCAGCAGGGTCTCTGAAGTTGGTCACAGATGGCAGACTGACGGTCTCCGAGGCCAACAGTTTCATCAGCTGCCATCATCCTGGCCTTTTCTCTCAGTGTGTGTGTGCTGTGAACAGCTACTTCCGAGAGACACACGGCTGTAGAGGAAAAGACATAAAGATAAAGAGAGAGAGAAGAAAGGATGAGTAGAAGAAGGTAGTGTGTGTGGGTGTGTGTGTGTGTTCAGACATCAATGTGGCGAGAGAAAGAGATTGATGTATGGGAGGTCTGATGCTTGTCACTCTTCACTCCTCTCTACACTGGGACTTAACCCCAGGCCTTAGGCTTTTGAGCCGCTGTCACACACAGACACATGCGTAAACATGATACACGATCACAGACGCCAGCGGCAAACAAAATGTGCGTCTACTAAGCCGACCCTGCGTTGTCAGTGCACCTTTAGGATCCGCAGTTTTCTTATATGAATGAAAAAGGGTGTGTGGCTACACTACATTCCAGGAGGTAAGGCATTCAGACTTGTCAAACAAATGACAACAGGAAGCCTTGATGCCATGCGTGCACACACACGCAAATGCACACACACAGACACGCACACGCAAATGCACACACACATACAAAACTGGGTAATCACATACCTTCTGTGAAGCCCTTATTCAGTAATCACTGTAAGAGTGCCTAGAATTTTTTATAAGTTCATAATGATTCCTTGTAAACATCTTAACAATCCCTAATAGTGCCTTATGAAGCTCAAACTCCATGTTATCATGTTACCATGTTTACTAATTGTTTTCAGTAAAGTGCAGATATTAAACTTCTAAATAGTTCTTTAAGTATACTTAAAGAATACTAATGTAGGTAGGGTATAAGAAAAAGCTAAGTATGAAACACTTAAATATTTTAAAATATGACAAATAATGCATACAGCGGCTTTTATATAACATTTAGAATGCTTATACTGTTTTTATTATTATTGTTAATAGAAATTCAATTGATTTATACATTGTCAGTACATGTATAATGAATGTTAGCATGGCACAAGTCTACTGGCATTAGGTGATATTCTTCCTGGTATGCTAATTATAATGCTAAGCAATGGTAACATTAAGCTAGTACTATTGCTATGCTAATTTCTCATGTCTCGTTCATAGCCTAGTTCTGTGTTTTTGTTTTATTTTGATTTGATGATGCACCTTATTAAACATTTTATGTGACTACGTCATGCATCCACCTTCAATACCATAACAGAAAGCAAGACAGATAATTTCTGGATGTGGTAGGCAATATCCTGAATATTTTCTTTGTTTGCTTCAAAACGGTGCAAGCAAGGGAAGTTGACTGGACAGCGTCCCACCTTGTGCTCCAGCTAAGGGCTGCATAGAGCACAAAGATATAGATGGTGAAGAGATAGCCCATACCATGCACCAATCAGCACCAAGCACCAAGACCAACAGCACAAATCGCAAAGGTGTTCAGGATGAAATGGCTCCCTGTGCCACGTGCCAATCAAGGAATGGTGGCACAAAGTGCAAAAATGTCCTGGGTGAAGAGGCTGCCCATACGTCTGCTCCAAACCATGCTATCTGCTCAACACACTGGGAAGGACAACCTGGTGGTCTCCACAGTCTTACTTAAAACTGCGCAGTGCACCGTGGAGATCGAACCGAGTGCCCCCAAAAGCCAAGCTCACTGTTCTGCAGAAGTCAACCTGGTGAGCTCTACAGCCCAGCAATATGAAGAAGCAAAGAAATGACCTCCCTCATCAGGTTTCAGTCTAATCCATGCCCTAATTTGTCATAGAGAAGGCCTTTCATGGCAGGTATGAATTATGCAATGTTCTGTCAAAGAAAGGTCCTTCCTTGTTTGCAATAGCTATTCTGTTCTAGTCATCCCCTCATTTTCCAGAGTCATCCCATACGATGCCCCCTGCTTTTAAAATGTCCCGGGTGCACCACCTTCCAGTATCGAGGACGCCATGATACAGTCGCCAGCTGTCTTTGAAGACATGGTGAGACATTGGTTGCACCAACTGGCTGAGAGGACATAATGCTGACCTCACTGCCAGGCTTTGAGGGTATCGTGCTGGTCACACCATCTGGCGTCGAGGACAGTGTGCTGGCACCTCTGCCTGGCTTAGGAAGCATCATGCTTACTTCACATCCCAGCCTCAATAATGTCTTGCATGGTCCACACCCTACCTTTGGTCAAGGTCAAACCACTACCATGCACTGTATTACAGACTCAGTGTCAGAGGAACTGACAAGAGATGGTGGGGTAGTTGCCCTGTTATAAACAATGGAAAACCTGAGACATTCTTCAGGAGTAGAGTTCTTATTGGTTTTCCCTGCACTACCTAATTTGCGGCTATGGGACTCACATTTTTATGTGTTTCCATGTGTTTCTCTCCACTTTATGTTTAGTGTTTTGACCTTTTTGTTCATCTCCATTCTTTTTAATCAGATTCAGGTCTTTTGTACGATCAATTCCCTTATTTAACCTCTGGTTTTCTTGCTAGAGTCTACATCTGTCCTCCACCTCTAATACCACAGTAAAAGCACATCCTATATGCCAAAAGCTAGCTCAAACTGGTTTGTCGATTCCTGTTAAAGGTGCTTTTGGCAAAATTACCATTCTTTCCTTATTCACCCTTATCTGAGGATCTTTTGGAGCCCAGCTCTGCCTTGAACTGGAACAGTTGTAAATGTGTAGCGATGCATGTGTTAAAATATGATTATATGTTTTCAACTAATTATTAATTATACATTAGAAAGTGTTGCCATACAGTTTTCTCTTCAGAGTCTGCAGAATTTCTGCACATCAGGAATTTTCCTATGTCATTTATCTCCATGAAGAGAAACAAAATAGGCACACCTAGAAAAGTATGTCTTTGCCAGCTACACCCTGGCAAAACATCAAATGCCTGATTAGCTCTCAGCCTTGCTGTTCCTTTATGCCCCCAAGCGATAATCCATTACTGCTTTCCATGGTCTAAATATATTACTCCATTTAGATAAGCCAGATTAAATGTGATTAGAATAGTCTCCCACATGCCCCTATTCTGGCTAGAAACTCTGGACACCCTGAGATCAAAGTTATGAAGGGTACAGAAAGCCAAGAAAGTGCCAAAGTGAGATGAGAACAAGGCCCAAGTCTGCACTAACTGACAGGGGGAGCACGACCTGTCTTCAATCTCCGTCTAAATACTGAATGCATGGAGAGATGGGACAGAGAGCCTTTATTTAGTGGCAAAAATAGTAGACTTTGATATTTTTGCTCTTTTGCTCTGACTTAGAAGAGCTGGGGATGCACTGTGCTTCATTTTCCAATTAAAATTACTCCAGCTCAGCTCTAAAGTATTTAAGCTTAAAACATGTGGGTTACACTTGGTTCAATATTCAGCATAACAAATAATACTTTATAAGACAACCAGATTTTTCCAAAATATCCTCTTGTGGATAATGCATTAAACCTTGTCAGGAATCCAAATTACTCAGATGAAGGAAATCCCCCTTTTCTTTTTCTTTCTTCTCTCAGAATGCAGTAAGTGAGACAACACTGATCTCATACACCGTGTCTGGTGCAGGAAACAGAGATGCAGGAATAGGATTTGAAGTAAAGCTCTGTTTGCAGGGGAACCAGACATCACAATAGATATAGTCTAACAATTGTTAAATGAAACAGCATAAATGGGGTAACAGATCCACAACCTTGTTCAGGAGTTAGAATGACATTTGGGATTGGGCCTTGTGTTGGAATCTTATTAGTTTTGTAGTTTACATTAGCTGTGAACAAAGTGGTGAGGTAAGTCATGAACCTGTCAAAGCCCTGACAGAATGCGAGCTTATGCTCATGTTAATAGCAGTAATGAAAGTTGAAAACACCCACTCTCTCATTCATCATCTATACAGCCTATGCAGGGGGTTGCAGGGGGCCTGGAGTCTATCCCAAGAAACTTAGGGCACCAGAAGGGGTACACCCCTCATTCACACACTAGGGCCAATTTGAGAATGCCAGTTAACCTAATCTGTATGTCTTTGGACTGTGGGAGAAAACCCATCAAGCACTGGGTGAACATGCAAACTCGATGACAACACAGACCCGAAACGGGAATCGAACCTGGACCCTGGTGGGGCAAGATGACAGTGCTAACCACTATGCCACTGTGCCACCAGCCCAAAACACAACATGGACAAGCACTGACCAAGGACGCAAAGTGTTGTTTAAGATGACACAATGTTAGTTTTCTTTTGCTGAAAGTGCTTTAATGAATGTGGTTCTCCCTTCTTTTCCAGTACTTTGCACAAAGAAATAATAAAGTACGAGTGGGACATGCAAAGCATAAGTAAGAGACAACATCTGCGCAATAACTGTCGCAAGTTTTTTCAAGATGCTTAGAACAACCTTACAGCTAATTTCTTAAAAAACAAAACAGTATATATTATACTATATAATATATAAAACTAATACTTATCTATGTGCAAATCAGTGGTCAGGTCGAATATTGATTTTTAATGTTTAGTGTTCTTTACTTGAATGTATATTCATTTTACATAGCTCCTTTGGACTTTTGTACACTAATGAAAGGACTCAAGGTACACCATTAGACGAGGACACGCAACTAAAGAAAGGAATAAAGAATAAAGATGACACGTAGAATTTATATTGTACTGAAATAATGTGTTGAAAGTTTATGTATAGTGAAATAAAACTTTATATAAAATGTCAGTTTTCTTATCTGGTTGAAACCACAGTACTTTAAACCTTATAAATAAATACAGTGTGGTGTAATACAGAATGTTGTTGCACTGTGTTGCTGCCTCACAGCTCCTCTGTTCTCAGCCGCACCCAAAAACATGCCAAAAGGGAAACTGATGAATCCAAACTGTTCCTAGGTAAGAATGTGTTTGTGTATGACGCTTTGTGAAGCATTGGCATCCCATCCAGGGTTTATTCCTTCCTCAGTGTTTAATGTGCATGTGAGATGGTTTACATATTTTAAATTAATATGAATTTAATGGAACTGTATATCCTGTATTTACATATAAAGTAAGTCTGACTAAGATGTATTTATGTGAATTCATTTAGAGCTCTTGGCAGGATGTCCTTAATCAGAGCGTACAGAAATACTTTTCTTCAATCTTCAAAAAAATCAAAAAACTGTAGATCAGGTTGCAAGAACAGTATCATGCTTCAACCCTGATAAAGGAGAGTTTCTAGTTTAATAATGAAAATAGCATATATAGTATATATATTTATATATTTTTTAAATTAATATCAGGCAAGTTATTCATGAAAAGTAGGTTTCCAGTTTTTTGTTTGAAGATGGCCAGTGATGCAGATGCTCCCGACAGCCAGGGGAAATTCGTTCCATCACCCGAGTGCCAGTGGACCCTTGATGCATGTTTTCCTTGAGCTTTGTGGAACAGCAAATCTGTGAATAACCAGATGTGAGCAACAAGAAGGCCTCAGTTGATACAAAACCATTTCTTTTTAAGTCTAGTAGACCGGTGCTCAGTACTCATTCTCTACTTTCCGGATGTCTCAGGAGAAGCAAATAAATGCACATAAATCAGGTATACTGACAAGTAAAAATGCTCAAGTTTACATTTTATTTGAGCTGTACCACATACCATCTTAAATGTTTTTAATAGTGATTATGTAGGCTAAGAAGACCAGATGTGCAATCATAATTCAAACACTGTGAATTACTACAATGATTTATTAATTCATCTTCATGCTTACGGAAGGAAAGAGCAAATACAACATCTGAGTGGTGAGTGGTGTAATAGTGTACATATCATTTATCCCACTGATTCATTCACCAAGAACTTTCCCAAATCCCTAAACATGAGAAACTCAACCTTCTGGCATGCAGAGGAGGAAAAACAGAATTAATAGTGTAAATATCATGTGCTTTAGTGTGAAATAGAGGGGAACTATTGACTTAATCTTTGTTTTAGAGGCTGAGTGTCTTTATTTTAATGGTTTTGTCATTAATCAATTGTGGCATGTCACAGAGAGCATGTGAATCAAATTACAGCCTCATTACATTCTTCAGTGACAACTTCAACTGGGTTTTTATTCAGTTTTATTTGCAGCCTGGCAGTCAGACTGGAGAAAACTGTAATAGCAGATCACAAGGTAGTGAGTCAGAAATCAGAATCTCTTTTCCTTTCACTTTATTGAGAAATCAATTTTGTAGGTTTTTGATATTTCCCGACAGGAATTTTTCACGGTTAGCAATATGGCCTCACACCTCCAGTGTTGAGGGTTCGATTCCCACCTCGGCCCTTGGGGCATCCAGTTTTAATGGTCTTGCAAAAAAAAAAAAAAAAAACCCAGTGCCCAAAGACATGCAGATTAGGTTAATTTGGCATTCCCAAATTGTCCATAGTGTGCGTACCCTGTAATGGATTGGCACCCTCCCCAGGCAGTACCCCACCTTGTGCCTGTGCTTGTGCTGTGGTGACAATGCCAATATTATGGACATTAAGACTCTGTTGGTATTAGGTTGTTTTTGAAAGTTAAAATTATTTTGTAAAAATGACATACAAAAAAAAAATGACAAATACAAAGTCATATTGCAAATACATCATTTATTTATATTTTACAACTATAATATATGTCCTTGAAATGCTCAAAATGCTTTTTTCCTTTTGGTGCAATTAAGCCAGTTCCCTGACCATGAATGTAACCCAGGCCACAGACATAAGAGTGCTGAATGCTAGCCACTAGTCGACAAGGAAACTAAAAACAAAGGGAGGCTAAAAAATGCATATACAATGCGGAGACTTTTAATGTGCGGAATAACAGAAAACAGTTATGAGAGTAAAAACTACTTTTATTATATAATAACTATGTAATCCCCTGCCACTCTAATGCACTTTCCAAAGCAAAACGTTTTCTCCGTACGCTGGAACCATGATCAGACATCCTAGCCTTCAGTGTCAACATGTCCTTTTAAGTCACTCACGATCGAAGACAGAGAGCTCTCTTGTTATCCAACTTGCAGTCTCCTTCTGGAAAAGCAGGTTTTTGTGAATGTTCACAGGAATGACTGCAGTGGGCTCAGAGCCATCTTTGCTGAGATCGTTATTCACGGACGTGTGGCCTTCTTTAACATGTTTGCACCATTCAAATGTTTTACTACTGCTAAGAGTCTTTTAGTTGTATTGTTCTTGATGTATTCTGTAAATGTCAATCAGTTTTATGTCCTTCATTCATTGGAAATTTTCAATTCTGGATGTTTTTAAGTCCAGTTTTGAATTGAAGTTCCCCTTTGTCAAGCAATGAGTGCAAAACAAGTAAAAAATACATATTCAATATACCAAACCTTTAATTGGAAGGCAGTCAAAAGATAAAAAAAAAGAATAATAGCATAAGCACATCAATTATATACAGGTCTGTACTAGTTCTTTCAACCTTTATAAAACATATTTGAAAAAACTGCTTTGATTTATATATGTTACTTCACGGTCTAACCTCTGGCTTTCACACAATTTCTGGTCAAAAAGAAGAGGAAACATGGTGATTTTTCTTCAGCTCTATGCTAAATGAGCCTTATGCATCTGTTATCATTGAACATAATGAATACCGTGATAAGGTCTTGCACATCCTCATTCATAACTGTCATGGCACACGGCATCTATTAAAAGCCCCCAACTCTGAGACATGCAAACTCCATTAATCTTCACACCCAATTGCACACAGATCTTTCATTCCTCCAACACTTACACTATGAAATAAAGCGGATACACTGACACCGGTCTTTCATTGACATTCAATCCAAGCATTAGAGCTTTGCTCAGTCGATGAGTGCTAACCACATGGTTATTCAGCCCTTTTTTTAGAAAATGCAAAACCCATATTTTTTTACACACACACACACACACACACACACACACACACACACACACACACATTATTTGAATTTGCTCTTTGGAACAAAATGGTGTGCATTTTATTTGAAAATCATTGTTTGCTTTATTTATTATTTTTATACACAAACTGAGCTAAAGCATTTTTTCCTGGTTTCTGAGCTTAAGGTTACCCATCCGAAAGACTGACTCTACTACCAAGAACTGTTCACACCTTAATTAAAATGACTCCAAAATACTATTTAACCAAGTTAATAGTTATTATCCAGTATCAATTTTGGAATGTTTATATGGAATTACCACCACACCACTAACGACGTGTTATATTTTCAATAACAGCAGCTCTGACAGTTCTGGCTGCGAGGTTCAGATTTATGCTTGGTACATAATTCTTCATTTATACTGTTATTATTACTTTTGTTATTATTGTTAGTTATGTTGCAATAATCTGAACAGGGACTAATGTGCGAGAAATTTCACATAAACAGATGAAAAAGTGTTGTATAATCATTGATAGGGTGATGTATTTATTTTATGTGTTTGGAAGGAGCATTCAGTGTCAGTGCTTTATAACAGCTAGAAGGTTCCTGATACAGATTGTCACTACATTAAATGTGACCATAAAACTGATATGAAAAAAAGAATGATTAGTTGTTTAATTATATATATATATATATATATATATATATATATATATATATATATATATATATATATATATATGGTTCTCGTCTAACATAAACACATATGGTTCAGAGTGTGTGTTTGTTTTGTGCCGTTTATGGAGCCTGCTATAAGCCCCCCGTCTGTGTCTTTTGTTCAGAGAGTCTGGGTAAATATTAGATTGCTGGTATAAGGTGGGCCAGGGGCCATAGTCCTGCACAAAGAAAGAAACCACAGCTGTCAGTCTACTGTATTTAATCCGGACCAGACCTCAGGCAGCGCGTCGATAGAGGAGTCCGTTTCAATTCTTCACTATAGGTGCTCTCTTATATCAAACGGACCGGAGACACTAAACTGTCAATCACTGTCAGTCACTGCTTTATCTTGAGTCTTGTTAAAGACCATGTTCATACTGGCGAACTTTTCAGATCTCTCCCGGGAACTTCCTGATGTTCACTGCCTTTACCACTGCTTCTTAGAGGGACATTAAAGGATCTTTAGCAGTTAAATCAAAAAGGGGAAACCTGCTTTATGCTAGATGTGTATTTAAGGTACGGCTTTTTTATCTGCTTGGCTTTTTCTTTTACTATGACAAATGCAACAAAGTCAACCGAGATTGCTTTAAGCTAAACGAAACAATATTATGATGGTATTTGCTCAATTATAAATAAACAGAACAGAAACAGAAAACAAAATTTGCTTTTGAATTATTATTGTTTCATTTTTGGTGCATAAATTATGATATAAATTTAGGAATTAAGGTTTTGAATATGAGAGGATAAATCACTAGCTTTGTTGGAAAAATTTGCATCTGGGTTATTAGTTTTTTCATTCATAGCTGCCCGTCTGACAAATTGGTTCAA
Organism: Clarias gariepinus; assembly: GCF_024256425.1. Taxonomy (NCBI): domain Eukaryota; kingdom Metazoa; phylum Chordata; class Actinopteri; order Siluriformes; family Clariidae; genus Clarias; species Clarias gariepinus. Next base: position 30,724,174 of record NC_071105.1, read on the forward strand.
TAACCAGAAAAAAAGGAAAATTAAATTTTGCTAGATAAAGTTCAGTAAATAATTTAAAGTGGTGCAATATACTTCAAAGCTGTAACTATAGAGACACACTTCAGTACTGTAACCATAGAGACATGTTTCAATGGAGTAACTATAGAAACACACTTTAATGCTGTAAATCTAATAAAGTACTTCAGTGCTTTAACTCTACTAAGGCATTATATATGATGCAACTATAGCAGCATACTTCAATGCAGTAACTAGACCTCATTGTGCACTAAATAACTCTGTCTATCTCTATACAGCTTATCCTGTACAGGGTTGCAGGAGGCGTGGAGTCTATCCCAGGGAACTATGGGCAGAAGGCGGGGTATACCCTGGACATATTGCCAATCCATCGTAAAACAGACAAGCACACACATTATCTCACACACTACATATTAGCCCAGTTTGCATGTCTTTGGATTGTAGGAGAAACCCAGAACACCTGGAGAAAACAAACCAAGAACAGGGACAACATGCAAACTCCATGCACACCGACCCGATGGTGCTATCAACTATGCCACTATCCTGCCACAAAATAACAATTCCTACAATAAATTATGCATGGATTTATGGATTTTTCAGACAAAGGACCAGGCAACGTTGTGGAAACACTGACATAACCAAAATAAATTGCACAAATATGTCATGTAGTGCTAGCAGAACCCAGATTCTCATCACATGTTAGACATATAGAAGAAAATAGGGACCAGAATAAATTTTCTCAACCAGAATAATTGAAGTGCACTACTTCTCATAGCTGAAATTTTAGGTATCCAGTTTCTGAGATTTGTTGAGCACTCTCCATGATCATAGAGTATTTAGTTTCTCTCCACCATTACTGACTAATGTGCTTAACTAACTAGCTCGCCATTTGTAATCAGAAAATATTTACCTACTGCTACCGAAACATGGGACTGCAGCAAATTTTTTTCCAGCACAGATTTTACATTACTGATGGCCAAACTAAAAAAAAAAAAGGCCTTATTTGACCCCTGTTTAAATGAATGCATTTATGATCCTGTAGGATCCCAAGGCGTCCCACATGACTTTTTAACACATCTCGATTTCTGCGGTCTTAAATATGGCAAGGAGTGCCACGTTCAGGTTTAGCTGAAGAGCGTTAACATGAGCTAAGACAGAAAATACACACACTGTCTGTTTATTTTCTTTTTTTCCTTTTAAGCCAAGACATGACCTGACTCGATCCAAATCCTTAATATTTGCACAGGTAAGCTTCTGACCAGAGCACGATCTAAAAAAGATATTTACATTTCAGCTAAATGTTGGGAAATTACTGAGTGAATAGATTTCATACTTTATTTTCAGTTACCTTTGCTAAGTAACTATTTTAAGTGGCTACACTAATGTTTGCTTTGGTGGCTTGTAGTTTTTTTAAATCATGGAAGAGTAGCATTATTTATGACAAGAGTTTTAGCTATGGCAGAACCCAATAACGTGATGAATGACAAATAGCATATATAAATTATTTAAACGGTTAAAGAAATATCATTTAGAATTCCTGATCTTGTAAACAGATATTCATTTGTACGTCAGAAAGTAATGGTGCAAATAGACTGTTCCGGTTCTGCAATGCTCAGCTGCTGTAATAATAAATGTATTATTACTTTTTTTTTCTTTTTTTTTTCTTTTTTTTTTCTTTTTTGGAAATGCAATGTCAAGAGCTCTAAAGGCCAAAACTGCTGTCCTGGCTAAAACATAAAAACTGACCGTGACCATTTTCGGCAGAAAAAGGACGATTTGCTTTTGGACTTTGTTTAATTTGAAACCCAATCTCTCATTACATGCTATTAATCAGCAACCTATCACCGCGTTCAGTGAAAGTAGAGCTGTGGAGTGATGAGGCGTGATAGGACCCATAACCCAGGACACTTATTCATGAATTCCTTGATTCATGTCTTTAATCCTTAACATCCATTTTGATTTGGAGCAATTTGAAGTAAAGTCATGATTTAATTCTGTATGACTACTGGTTTAATGCTTGATTGTATCTTGGCTTTAAGCCCAAGGATGATTAAATGCAGGCTAGAGTGTACTCATGAGAGCATTAGGGATGTATCAATATTGTACGCACACCGGGTTTCATGCACCAGAGTCTCCTATGGATTAAACTTGGATTCATGACAAATTGTTATTCACTGGGAAATTTTGAGCTAATACTCTTCTATTTCTCTCAATTACTGCACTCCTAATTGAACATAAACTCAATGTTGCATTCCTATATTGTAGAACCATGTTGTCTTGTGACTAGATTGTGCTTTGGGGCTTAATAAATGCAAAAAAGGTCACTGATCTCATTTCCTTCATTTCATTAATCGCTTGATTGCGTGCTAACTTATGTGACCGCCGACTGCACTTAAAAATTAACACGGAGTGACCTGGCTTCGTTTCAATCCCGGCGTGAATCCCTTACCTGACAATGAATCCCTCATATTTAACTGCTGTTTTGTTTGTCAAAGATCATTATCCATGGAATTGAGATCCATAATGTAGACATAATTAGCTTTAAACTGTGTGAGCGTCTGTTGCAATTTTCTTGCCATATTAAGGAAACAACCAGAGATTTGAGTTACAAAAAAAAAAAAACATTGCAAGAACTTTAAATCTGAAAGGCTCAATTAATCTCCTTGGAATCTGTAAATATTCCAGGCTGCATTTCTTGTCTTATTCAAGCGAGAGAGAAAAAATCAGCTGCCAAGCGAACAGGTGTTTCTATAACATAAGTAAGAACATAAGTAAGTTCCACAACATTAAATGCAACTATAAATCATTAAACAGCATGAATTGTCATTCAATAATAAATGTAAAATAGTATGCATTGGTGAACTGCAAGGGTATAAGAGGACTAAAACAATTCACTGTCTTAATACCTATTATTCCTTTCATATTAAAAAACATTGTCACCCTTAAACCCTTAAACGTGTTGGTGAAATCTTCACTTAATTGCAAGAGCATAGTACAAGGTAAAACAAATTTTAAAAAATGAAAAAAAAAATAGTGTTTGGCTATGGAAAAAAAATAATGTCCCATCTGCAGCGCTTTAGACAGTTTTGCCCTGCATAAATCTTTAGCTCTCAAGCTATTCAAGTGTTGCAACACAACTTAACACCAAATCTAAAAGCGTGAACTTAATAATATTTTTTTTATATGCTTGAACAGCAAACTGTAAATTGTCCCTCTTTGGTAAGAAATCTCATGCACAGACAGTTTGTTTGGTTTGAAAAACTACCAAAAGGCCCCCAAATAAGCAAATTCAGACCTGACGGAAAAGCTTGAACTAATGCTCAAGACTCGGGCGAGAAACTCTGGGTGCTCATCGTGCGGTGTGTTTACTGAGCCAGGCTGCACGGCTCAAAGCCCAGGAAGGGAGAGGACAGTGAAAACACACGCCTGTCTCGCTCCCCTGCCGCCCAGACAACCTGGCCTACATTGTGGAGCAGATTGCAATCAGCAAACACACAACCTCCGAATCGATCAGAGACAATAAAGCTTTTCCTTGCTATTAAATTTTTTTTGTCTTCGTCTCTAGCTCATTTCAAAGCAAAGATCAAGGAGTACAAGTAAACACTTCAAAGAGAAGTGTTCTTGAAGTATTTTGTGAGTGGGTCACATAGAAGCAATACATCCTTAATGCAAGTTCTTTTTCCCTCCAACATGCTGCTCAACTTAAAGGTTTAATTGCCGCGCTGTTGACCTTGCATTGACCTACAATCCCACAAAGGCTGAAACAGAGCTCAATTAAAAGCAGTTCAGCTCGGAACTAATCTTGGGTTATTGGGGAAGAGCCAAATTTGTAGTCTTGGTTGAGTAATTCTGTTTGTTACTTAAAAAGGCACAAATAAATGTTTTGCATTCTCATGATTTTTCCCATGATTTTGTTACTATAATTCCCTGCTAATGGTTTTATACTTTAATAAACAGTATATTAACTTACATGAGAAATTCAGCCAAAGAAATATTAATATTAATGTATCTCTAGACAAAGCATGTTTTCAAATCTGATTGGTCCTATTTATTTTGAGGAGCTTTTTTTCCCTCCAGATCCTTTACCATACCCCATCACAAACACAACCCAGGCCAAACAAATGCTGCAGATATTTTTAGTCACTCATTCATGCAGTCTCATGAAGTCTAGTGGCCCTCCACTCTTGCCCTTTGATCTCTGACGTCGCTAATGAAAATTTCTTGTGAACACTTGATGAACACAAGCCGACCAAGCTGGTAGATCTTATCATTCAGATGAGGTCATCCTTGGCAGAGACATTCCATACAACAATATCTTGCCGACATAAGATTGGAGACAGGAGTCCTGGAAAAGCAAAGCAGGCGAGCATGAAGAAACATAAAGCAAATAGATGTGGAGATAAGGAGCAGGAATAACGAAAGGAATAACCGTCACATGCATGTTTTGACCTGCATTGTAGTGAGCTGGATACAATCCAGATTCAATTAGGAAGTTGCTGGGACCTCCGGTTCTGAAGGAGAGAGAGAGAGAGAGAGAGTGACCAGGGTAAAGCAACACAAGGAGTTGGGTATGGCTTGGGGTAATTTCATGGGTATTTCCAGAATCGCTGACTCTATGGCATGCCCATCAGAGCACAGGCTGAGCATGACATGGGAAAAAAGTACAGCGGCTAATCTGAATAACAAGGAATGCCTTTCGCTCATGTAAAAGTCTCAAAAGAAAAGAAAGGAAACTATGGGACAACTTATTGCAGTAAACTCTTCTCTGATTACGCACAGCTACAGTAGGAGATACCGGCACCTGCTAATGTGTTACCATAATGTAATATGGTTATACCCACATGTGAATGAGGGTGTGAGGTATGAAGTAAAATCCTCATAGGTATTAGTTAAACATTGTCAGTTGGGGGATTTAATTTTCCTGGTTGTATTTTTTTTTCTCTAGCCTTCAAATTACATAAGCAAATCATACACTCAGAATTCATATATAAAAATGAATTCTACAGAAATAGAACCTTAGGGTACAGTATTTAGTATTTACCAAAATGTTAAACTACATGGTGACTCAAGCGAGTCAATATACAACACTTCTAGCTAATATTGATTTAATTTATTTATTAAAATCATATTATTACACTATAAGGGGCCTATGTGAGCAAATTTTTTTTTTTTTGGAAAGATGCAGGTGCTCCATAGATAAAGGAAAGTATTTGGTATGGTTGCTAGGGAAGTTACGGTATCTACTGTAGACTATACGTGACCTTGAGGATCAGAGAGATTTTACAGTGTTTGGGAGAGCTTTGAGACTGAAAGATTTAATAAAACCCACACATTCCACTGCATCTCTTCCCAAAGATCTAAAGGGGATTTTTTTACAATCCCACAGTAACATAGTCTGTCTGGTCTGAGAAGCATGTTATATTAGTATTTTTTTTTTATATGCGATAATCTTTAGGAATTTCTGTCTCCTGCTGAATCCAGAGCCTGTCCCAAGAATCCTAAGTGCATTGTACAAAAAAGTGCATTAAAATGTATTCAAATGTGAAAATGTCAATCAGTAAGTGCATACACATTTGATAGGGCATAATCTTTCCCTGCAGCATGTCTATGAGTGTTAAATATGACATGATGCATCATTCTAGCTCCATTTGTTTGCTAGTAGGAAAAGTTAAATAATGTATTTGACTAAATTCAAATTTAACAACAAATTTTTATTTGTCACATACACAACCATACACAGGATAAGACACACTGAAATGCTTACACGGCTATTTGTGACCTTAGAAGGAAAGACGAGGAAGAATACGAAGATAAGAAAAAACAAATGCCACTAGAAAAGAACGTAAAAATATCAAATCTAGAAATATGCAATATACTGTTACAATAATATAAATATACAATAGAGATATATAAAATGGAAAAGTATAAACTGTATGAATTATAAGGAAAGATATGGCATGTTGATATAACGGTAACAGTATGGGTGGCCATGAAGTGTGAAATGAAATGAAGTGTGTGGAAAATCAGCAGTGGTATTGTCCATGTTTTAAGTGACTATCTGGCCTAGCATAATATTCTATATTTATATATTTAGAGTAGGTATATTGTCCACTTATAGTATAAGGGGAACCCCTAATAATAAAAATAATATTTATTGTAGGTTAAAAAACCCAATAGAGCAAGAGGTTATGTTTCACCATGGGAAAAGTATACATACAAACTCATGTTGCATGTTTCTTTTTACCACAAATCCTCTATTAAATAAAATGTTAACATTTTCTGAAATATGTGGTTCTTTTTTCTTTTCTTTCCTTCTTTCTTTCTTTCTTTCTTTCTTTCTTTCTTTTTCCTTTTTTTTTGAGTTGTCTCATGACTACAGGTTGTGGAATACCCCAACCTCAACCCCTGGTAGAGCAAAGACCTCACATTTATTCTCTGATGACCCCGAGCCACTTTTAAAGTGACACCATAAAACAACCATGGTGGCTGTCACTTTTAGTGACCATGCTGGCTTAACACTAGACCTAAACATGCAAAAAGAAAAAAAAAAAAATCATAAATAACTATGTGACACCAGCACTATAAATGTCCACCGGAACTTCAGCTGCAACTTTATGAGCTGCAACTGGTCCTGAAAGCCTCAGCAAGGTTTCTATAATCCTCCCAACGAATAAATCCTGAAACACAATGCCTTGAACAGAAAGAGGCAAGTAGATAATGTAAAGCTTCGTCTCTATCTAACTCTGAGAAATCACATCAGGCAAACAGCGCTATTATTACTAGGTCTATTATTGTGAGTGACTAATACCCGTAACTCAGAACCTTGCTTGGACACACTTCTGTTTACACTCTTCCAGAAGGCTTTAGATGAGATGAGAGATTTTGTAATCTCTTTTAATCTGCCAGTCTTTAATCTCCTGCTTGTTCCGTTACTATCAGTGAATAAGATGCTGATAGATATAATCTCGTTCCCTCAGTGTGTGAGCACAAATCCCTAGGTTTGGAGCCAGCATGCGAGTTTATCTTCCCCCACAACTCAAAGCAATGTTTGGGACATGGTCTTTGAGGACATTGTTTAGATTAAAATACCAGGACCACTCCATTATGATTCTCATGAAGCAGAAAGATACCAAGTCAGATTTTCTTAAGTAATTTTATGGCTAGCATCATTACTTAGAAAGTGATATACTTGTAAGAATGTCAGATTTTGTACATACTTCAATTCAAAAGTTTTAACATGTTTGATAACCCTCTCTGGGCACCTGTATTGCTCTCCTATCAATAGTTGTGAATGTTGTTTTATGCTGATTGTTTGGAAATGGGAACCTCAATAAGTGTTAGCAAATGACTAGAAGCTTAAACAAGAAGCTTACACAAATAAAACCATACTGACAATCCTGGTGCAATTTAACCCCTTCATATACTATGAATTAGCAAACATAAGACTAGTACATCATCTATATTGGATATATAATGTGCAAAATTCACCAAACATTTATTCTATTATGCTACCAAGGAGAAAAAAATGTCCACATAGTGAATCTTGGTCATCTTTGACCAGGATCAGCCTTGTCTCCCTCTGGAAGGCTGATAACCACAGTGGGACACTGATAAACCTGTCTTCAAGGTTTTTGACCTCATATGTTGTGGCATTCCTGTGCACAGCAACTGTCACTGTAAAACCACAGACATACTGCCCTGTCTGACACAACCTAAACCTAATGTTTTAGAAGAAAGGAACTGTGTGTGTGTGTGTGTGTGTGTGTGTGTGTGGTACATAGAAACTGAGCTCACACAACTAAATAAAATTCCCCAGAGATAATTGTGTCTTCAGTGTACAGTTTCACTAGGAGATCATTTGTTGCATTGGTTTATCACAAAACAAAATCTTTTGTCAAACCCATACTTTGTTGGAGGGCTTAACACAAAAAACAAAATTTATGTTTTTAAATTTATGTTTATCCATCGTACTTTGTGAAACAATAGTTCCATGATAAAATAAGTGCAATGAGTATACCTGTCTGAATATATATAGTATATATCTCAATTATTATGGCTTGCATCTCACGAAAGTTAAAAATCCAAAATATTAGAATATTTCGTGAGACAAACATGACCAACATCAAACATGTATTAACAATACAGAACTGTCCAACATTTGAAAAAAAAATTCTGTTCAAATCAGCCTATCCATTTAGCTTTTCAGCAGAAGCACGCATGAAATGTTCCAAAATTTCATGTTAGACCTTGTATTGACTTTGGATTTGATAAAGCACAGTGGACCAACATCAACAGATGACAATCAACCAACTGTAAAAACTTCAAGCAACTTGAATTCTGTGCCTTTCCATTTCTGCAGACTCTGTGACCTTGATTTCCAAATTCCATTTCTGATGTTTTCTCTAGTTCAGGAGTGGCTTAATACTATAAATGGAGCATTTGTTGCCTGAAGACATCAGTGTGTGGTGGCTCTTGAATATGAACATGCATCGATATAGCCCTCTGTAAGGCTTACCTTCCTTACCTTATGGTGAATGTTGAGTCAGAAGTTTCCGGATGATTGTGAGTGTGTGCAACAAAATAGACTGAGAGGTACACTGTATTTATAATTAGGTAATTTACTAAAACTTGGGGGAAAAAATAATTAAGATGCCATATATACTGTATATATATATATATATATATATATATATATATATATATATATATATATATATATATATGAAATATCATGCATATTACTCAAGTAGAGTATTATTTTATAAATGTGTACTTTTTTGGTTCAGAGCATCTGCCCACCAAAACCTCTAAAAACAGCCGCTCTGTTCAACTGGATTTCATAATAAAAATTAATGGATCTTCACTTCATAGATTGTCACTTCTTGGATAAGTCTGGTTTGCTACAATCACTCTCTGATATAGAATAACTTTCTGGTAGCATATTAAAGCTGCTACTCATTTTAACATACAGGTACTTGTATGATTGGAAATAATAATGGGATGTGATGAAATGTGATGGGAACAGATCCTTATATGATGACATCTGCAGACATGGGACCACTGGTTTGATGAGTATGAAAATAGAGTACAGTAAGTATGATGAGTATAACATATATGACATGCTACGGCCTTCACAATCACCATATATCAATCCAAATGAACCAATACTGTGGGAGATTTTGGTTCAATGTGTTAGACAGGGCTTTTTACTACCATCATCAAAAAAACAATTGTGGAAATATCATTTGGAGGGATGTTTTTCATCCATCCTGTAAATATGGAGAATTTTGAAAAATATATCAAAATAATATACTGTATAGAAGCCGTCCAACCATGTGCTGATCTAAAACCTTATTGTGATGTTTTTCCCTTAATTTGTCCACTGTCTGTATTTTGTCTGAAAGCACAGATGTATAGAACCCTAACAATAACAACATATTAGGCACCAAAATTTTTTTGGGGGGACGTGAATAAAACAATGATTCACTGTTTAATTTAAACCACATTAACCTCTGACTTCAGTTAAGTGCATATTTGTGCCAGACGCCTAGTATGTTCACAAAGGCTTACGACATTTGTACTGATGCCAATCCTCATTCAAAACCATGGGTGCAACCCGTCTGCCCTTTGTGGGCAATGCCAGGGCTAAGAGGGCACTGGGCGTTTCAAAAGCGGAGGTGAGGGATCAAACGCTCAGAGCCATGAGAGTGAACAATAATGTACAACACCCACATTTTCTCACACATTCAACTATGTCACGCAATGGCTCAAGTCGCCAGAATTCTGCCTCATTGTCCTCTGTGATCCATTTAGTCTAGACCGATCACATAAATAAACACATAAGATTTTCCAAATCACCTTTTTAAAGTATTTCAAATAGTACTAATGGCACCATTCCTCTACAATGTTGTCTGTAAGCCAATCATACAGGATGCATTAGTTAAATCTCATAACCCATAGCGTTCTGATACAGCTCATTTAATTGTTCACTTTTATTCCCTGTTATATACTACAGCTGTCAACTAATGCTAGATAGCATGGCTCCGTTGGGATAGCTTCTCTTTTTTTTATTTGATGATGTGACGAAAGGAAAGTGCATAACATATTCAGTTTTAGTTATGGGCCTTTTAGAACTGTGATTCATCCTGACAGAGATAATGCTGAATTAACAGTCTTGAGCGGGGTCGTGCAGAGGAGGGAAAAATAGTTTTTTGGTTTAATAATCGTGGGCTTCTAAAAGGTTTTAGTTTTGAATGCAAATCTTAAAGTATGTACCTATTATATTTGTTCAGATAAATTCTAAAGGCATGGCTGTCAGCAAAAACAAGTATCAATTCATCTGTGGTAAGTCCATGGTAAAGTTTACCTTATGATCAGTTAAAAGCTTCTTGAAGTGTCTTCAGACGAACTTGCACGGTCAGTGCCTCATAGAGAGGTGAAGCAAATACTAATCCATAATGTGTTCCATGATTGTTTCCCATCGTATTTCTCTGTGTCTTTCATTAGGTACAGATAACTTCAGATAACATGGTTTCATGGGGACAGATTTATTTCACAGCCAGATGTTAAATGAGAGCAGAGGGGAAAGTACATCTTCAGTTTGCCTCCTGGGGCCTTAGGAACGACGCCTTCCCTGACAGAGATGTATATAATATGGGGCCATGGTTATTTTTAAAAGTCTCCTCCTATACATTTTTTTCTGCTGGATGTGTCTTATGCTAAACTTATGTGAAAAGGACAGATTCTTTCATTATTTTTTTGACATATTCATCGTTTCTCAGGGGAGAGGATAAATGGAGAAGGTGGCAAGTGGTCATTGGATGTAATTTACTCACCACTTAGCAGTGGAGGAACCACTTCAAATTCTGAAAAGTTTTATCTCATACAATGTGTTCACTGCTACCCTGACAGTTAAATGTGTTTACAAAAAAAATAAAAAATCACCCATGACTGTTGACAATACTGATTATAGATATAAGGACATCATAAGTAACATAGTCTAATTTATAGAATTGTTTTTATTTTTCTGCTTTGTGATGATTTGTCACAGATGACATGGTTTGGGCCTGTGTATTTTTCATTTAGATAGCTAGCTAACCTTCCATGTGCTGTCTAACTGGACTGAGCCTTTACTTGGAGTCCAGAGGAAAAAAAAGTCTCAGAAACAATAATGAGCAATGATTGAATATTAATTAAAAATCGTTTTTGTGGGGTTATGTTCTGTGTTACTGAGGTAAACAGTTTAGAAGTACTTTTAGTTTTTTTTTTTAAACCCTTAATTTTATTTCTTAAGCTTTGTTAGCTCTTAACCTGGCTAGGTACACTGATCGGCCATAACATGATGACCACCTGCCTAATACTGACTATGTCCCACATTTGCTAACACCTGTCTGTTTTGTCAACTTTCTTTTGAAACCAGCATCAACCTTTTCTCCACGTTGAGCTACTGTATCTCTTTTACCATCCATGTGTATCAGTGAGCCTTGGCCACCCATGACCCTATTGCCCGTTTACCGGTTTTCCTTCCTTGGATCACTTTTGGAATGTCCTGACCACTGCAGCCTGGGAACATCCTATAAGAGCTGCGGTTTTCGACTTGCTCTAGCCCAGTTGTCTAGCCATTTCAATTTGGCCCTTCTTAGAGTAGCTACATTTTCAATATCTCTTTACAGTGGCGCCCCACTCGTACCGGAACCAATAAAAATGGCCAAGCATAAGGATTTGAGCAGAGCTGGGACTCAACTACACAACTGCAGGTCTTGTGTGATTTTCCTGGTCGGAAGTGATTATGACCTACCAAAGTGATCCATGGAAGGAAACCCAGTAAACTAGCGAGAGGCTTATAAATGGCTAAGACTCACTGATGCACATGGGGAGCAATGGCTGTCCTATGTAGTCTGATCCAATAGAAGCGCTACCATAGATCAAACTGATGACAAGGTTAATGCTGGTTGTAATAAAAAGGTGTCAGAAAACACAGTGCATCAATGTTATGGATGCAAAATGGGGACTTTCTCAATATTAAGCAGGTGGTCATAATGTTACAGCTGATCAGTGTACAGCAGACAAGTATTTGATTTGTTTAATATTGTTAAGACATGCACTTACATTAGTAACACCTGATTATGTATAAACACTACTGCAGTTAACTTGTGAGTTTAAGCAATAGATTTATATCATTTCTGAGAACTATTTTCTCCATCAATGTGTGCTTTTCTTTTTAAAGATTTTGTCCTTCTCCTTTTCTGCATGGATTTACTTGTTGACACCTTTGTCCAGCTGTATCAGCTAGCCTCTATTTAACGATCCTGACAGTTCACAAGTTTATAGCTACAGGAATGTGACTAAATTGGCACAGAGCACTTCCTGGTTGAAAGTTTTTTTTTTTCTATCTTGGATAAAGAAATTCCAAAGTTGTTATTTTCCTTTGCAGAAGACTTTTGCCAGGAGCAAACTTATCTGGCACTGCTGTGTGTTTAGCAATGGATTTCACTATGTTTTTTCTTCTGAGCACTAAATATAGTATGAAGAGAGCCCAAGGGAGTGTGAAAAACTGGGATATAGTAAGACTGACAGGAGCGATATACATAAAAAAGAAGAAGACAACCAAGGGGTGTCACAAATCTTTTTCCCAGGTGTTTGCCAAAGGCATGTCATGCACTGGTTTCAAAATTCTGTATAGATTTCTGCTGTTGTGTTTTCCATGTATTTTAAATAGCAACTAATGTAGTCTTGAAATTTTCCAAATTTTACATCAAGGACCTGAAGCAGGCTTTTAACTGGGATTACACATCCACTAGCTCCACTTTGCATTCATGCAATTAAACAATCAGCCATTTGCCTAACCAGGATACAGCTTCACTGAAACTGGATTTTGAAGACTGGAAAAAGATGAGGAAATGTTTGACTAGTTGAGTCTGTGCCGAGTGCAGCCTCAGATTCCTTTTACAGTCTGAAATGAGCGGCGCCCAGTGTGGTCTTCTGCTGTTGAAGCCCAACCACCTCAGTGTTATGCCATCTGATATGTATTTTCTTTGTGCACCACATGTGTAAAGAGTAATTATTTTTGACTTACATTCAGCTCAAATTAATTTGCTCTTTCTCCTCCAACCTCTTTCATCAGCTCATACTGTATGTTTTTTGGAGATCAGCAATTTATAAACTACTCAAAACAGCCTGTCTGGCACTAGCACTCATGCCCTGGTCAAAGTCACCAAGATCACATTTTTTCCCTGATTCAGATGTTTGATCTGAACAGTAACGGAAGGTTGAAATAGTGCATAATTTTATGCATTAAGCTGCTGCCACATGATTGGTTACTTTTGCTTCAAAACAATTTAATTCCACATACACTACACAATACAGACTGAAAAGGAAAACATATATTTTTTAAATGTACAAAGAATCAGATATTTATTACTTTTTTTCTCATTTTCAGAGAGGTTAGGCATTATTTTAATCATAATCATAAATCATAATTTAGTGGTTTGTACTGTAATATGTTATTTTACATATTTCATATATTTCATATAAGACTTATCACACATGACCTCATCACAGAGGTCACCACAGGACAAAACATAATGAGGCGTGACGTTTCAGTAACAACAGTGAGATTGAACTCAACAGGAACCTCGTATCCACAGCATGCCAGACACAAAAAAAACATAATGTAACAAGTCTGTCACAAGAAGCAAAACCAGCTCATTGAACTATTTCTGCTCAATGGAGTCGCCCCATTGTGCCTCATTTACTTAAGCACAATAAACTGGTATTGTAGGCATACTCGGGAGCTGAGATTTTACTGCTGATAGGAACTCGACTTCCAACAGGGAGGAAGCACATTCATGAGTCTGTTAAGGGCACAAATCAGATTGTCGTCCTGATGAAAGGCCCCTGGGTATTTCAATAAATTAGTTTTGTAAACAAAGGAGGGTGCTATTTTTTATGGACCAGCCCACAATTACAGTAAGATTGTTTGAGGTCAGAGTGATATATTGTAAGAAAAATTTTACTTTTTCTCTGAATATGTAGCTTTTTACTATTTGCAGTTCTGCTCATGTTTACATTCGTTTCTATACACTAGATATAAAAAGTGCAGCCTTTTTTATTACGTTAACTGGCAGGTACATTGTTATGGTTATAGTTATAGTATGACATTGAAAAAACACTGTTGAGCCCTTGAGTACTTGGTAACTCAACTGCTTTGTCCTGAATTATACTGCGGATATAAGCTGCTTTGTGAAAAAAAAAAAAAAAGAATTATATATATATAATGTAAAGTAATGTAAATATTTAAACTTTTTACACACACACACATATATGTGCGTGTAAGTAATACATAATACATAACATAATATACATAATAAGGTCTGACTTTAAGACAGTATTGAAAAGGCAGTACTGTATTCTGTATGCTGACCATGATAAATTATATTGAAGAACTTGGAAAAGCAGGTGTTACATGCCATCTAGTGGCCAATTTGCGTAGTTACACTTTCCAACATTTTTTAAATTTTGCATTGGTCACATATTCCAGCTTCTACAGTAGTTAGTAGGCTGGGGCCAGAGCACAGGGTTAGCCATTATACAGCACCCCTGGAGCAGACAGGTATGCATGCCTTGCTCAGTGATCCAACAGCAGCAACACAGCAGAGCTGGGACTCAAACTGCTGACCTTCCAATCAGGAACGCAGACCCTTAACACACCGAGCCACCACTGCCACTTAAAGTATTACTAAAACATTTAGAGTCACTGACAGGTAAATGGTTATAGTTTGTTTTTATGACATCACTGAAACACTCTTTTGTCCATAGTTTTCATTATGCTGCAGATATAAGCTGCTTTGTAAAAAATAAATAGATAAATAAATAAATAACATCTGGTGCAAAACAAGTGTAATGTAAAGATGGTATATAAAAAAACAAGATGTAAAGATGGTTTAAAAATAACATTTTTCATACGCAGGGAATTAATTAAAGAAAGGAAAGAACCTGAATACTACAGTATGTACTACAAAACAGCAATAAACAGGCGTCAGGAGAAAGTCATTTTAGCTTTTCTTTGTGGCATAAGTATGACCTAACAGCACTGTTTTCTGTGGCTCACAGCATCTCCTTACAATGTCACATGATATAGACTTCTAAGAAAGCAGTTGACACTCATGCAACAAAAACAATTTGGAACATATTTGGAAATCTAGCTATTATTTAAAAACTTTAACTACCAAAATACTTTTTCTTTAAGTGCATACTTTAAGTGGGTTGTTCTTTATGCTTAATAGTTCATCAGTTTATTTGTCACGTGTGCTTATTTTTTTTCCCTTAGAGCTCCATTATTAGCTCAAATAATATATCACACTATCATTTTAAGCATAGAAAACAAACTCAAATTGATTATATTAGGATTAGAACAAAATGGAAATTAGTATCAGATTTTATACCTGTGCGACCTTAAATAGGACACCAGTATTTGTGTTTTCTAGGCTTCTTAGTAAGTGAACTAATGTGATTTGATCCACACACTAACATTTAGTCTGACCTTAGGACCAGACAACATGACCGCAAGAACACACTGCACAGTTAAAAAAAATAATAATAAAATATCAGTGATCCTGGCACCAGGGCGCTCATACGTATTCTGGCACACTTATCTAGGCATAAGAAAAAAGTTCAGGAACCTTAACAGCTGATTTTCATTGGGACCTGGAACCTTATGAACTCCAAGTTCTTGGAACCATCTTCGCTTTTTATTATGACTCGGCATTATGAACATGCTGCCTTAATTAAGATTAAATATTAATGTCAAATCCTCAGTAGTGCAAGTGTACTATTAATTAAGCCAAGCTTAATCAAATTAGGTGAAAACTAAGAATAATTTTTTTTCTGTTCCTAAAAAAAAAAAAAAGGAAAAAGCAAGCCAAAAAACAATTCTCTGGACAGCAACAGTCATCAGCATGGTCACACTGGAAAGTGTTTCATAATCAAGTGTCAGGTACCAGCTGAATCACATGCTTGTTTATATTTACATGAATGTAGAAGACAGGAGTGTGTGCGTGCGTGTGTGTGTAAGCTGGGGGGGACCAAGGGTGAATCATAAAAAAAAATAAACAGGATTTGGTCACTCTCAGTCCTATGGAGCTACAAAATCAAAACTAGATATAGCGATACAATAACGCTCTAATAGTGGTCTAATAATGAGTAAGTTACTGCATTAAAACTGCAATGAAATAAAGCCGTTAACTTACTTAGAGCAAAGAAATAGTTTAGAAAATAAATAGAAGTTTTATAAATTATGTTCAATTTAGAGCTGTCAATATTAACACGTTAACTCATGTGATTAATCTAGAAATTGAAAGCTTTACTATTTTTTTAAAACGCAAATCAATCATATGACCAAGTTTGAGCCTAATGGCTTCCTATACTCGCAGTGCAGTTATCTGGGTGTGTGTGATAATGGCGCATTTAACGCGGATCATAAGATGACTGAGGAAACGTCACCAGGTGTGCGGAACAGCAAGTTTCCAACTTGGATGGATTATTAGATGGATGTTTGGGTAAAACCAAAGTTGTGTGCTACTGTCAAGAGGAACTATTCCTATAACAGATCAATAGATGCAAGATGTGGGAGTGGTGGCTCAGGCGGCTCAGGCAGCTAAGGCTCTAGGTTGCTGTGTTTGAATCTAAGGATCTGGGTTCGAGCCCTGCCGTGTGTGGGTTGCCACACCCCATATCACCCAGCCAGTACATGCAGTGCTGCTCCCATTACCTCAGAAACATTGGTAATGAGAGTGGACATCAGTCTGTGGCAGGGCACCTATCACATGCACACTTACACACTGATTCACAATCAGGGGTAATTTAAAATAAGATGTTCAACTACTGGCATTCTTTTTAAAATGTTGGAAAAAATGCCATATATCCACAGCATTAGTTCATTTCTGAAGAAAGTATTTTTAAAGCTGAAATAAAAAAAAAAATGTTAGACAATAATAACACACCCCTTTTAATTTCTTAACACATAAAACAGTTTTACTCAACAGACCAATAAAAATGATTAAATGAAAAAACATTTTTGATTATACATTATAATTTGCTGATTTAATTTTCTAAAAACAGACCTGGATAGTTTGTTTTTCTATGCAATATTTCCATCTTGCACAAAGGTGTGACATCCAGGAGCCTGTTCCAACCTGTACACTTGATAACCACATGGACAACACCTGTTATTTTGAAAGATTTTACAGTGAGTTCTTTCCTTTCAGAGGAAAGTTGCACAAGTGGCTTCCAGGGGCAGCGAGGTGGAAGTGCACACAGGTCCACATGTTTATTTACGAAGAAGCAGTGCCAATATTGAGCAACAGTGTTGACAATTGAAGGATATCCAGGAACATTCATTGAAACTTTGAATAAGGAAAACCAACTAAAATTACCATTAAAGGTCATTGGTGGAAGGATTAGTGGACAAGTTTGTGTGTTATATCTTCATATACATATGTTTTAGTATATAAAATCCTGATATGATGTCAAAACAAAGCTTATAAATGTGCATAAAAAGCTATAAACAAAGCTGATTTATGTATAGCCTAACCTGACATGTTGTTGAGCAACAAGCAGAGCTCTGTCTGAATACTTCATTGGTCACATGGGGCTTGTTTGGCTTGTGCTGCTTTAGTGTTCCCACAGATGGAGTGTGGATGGGGTGGGAAGGGATGGGAGGGTTGCTGCTAAGTTTGGCATGTGACTATCCAAGTGGGCTATGTCAAAAGGCAGAATGTCTTCTCCGAATCAAGCTTCACAAACAAGTGGAGGGTGGAATCTTTACACAGCCAGCCCCTGGATCAAATGACACAACTGGCTGACTAGTATATAAGAGGGTGACCTACTGGACCAGTAGATCAAAATAAACCTTGACAAGAACAGGAACACTCAGGAGAGCTTTACACAAGGACCTGACATAAAAAAAGACTGGGATACAGTACCTCTAGACATGGACATTCAGACAGGACAAGTTGTGAGGGCCGTAGGACCTATGGAGAGCCTGGAGAAACAGCTAAGCTGTCCCATCTGCCTGGACATGTTCACCAAGCCGGTGGTCATCCTGCCCTGCCAGCATAATCTATGCCGTGGCTGCGCTAATGACCTCTATGACTCTCGCAACCCCTACCACTTCTCAGGAGGAATCTTCCGCTGCCCAACCTGCCGCTTTGAGGTGGTGCTGGACCGCCATGGTGTCTATGGGCTTCAGAGGAATCTCCTTGTGGAGAATATAATTGACATCTACAAGCAACAGCTGGAGAACAGTGGAGGTGGTGGTGATGGCCTGGAGCCTCCTTTGAAGGACAAGGACACAAAAGAACCAATGTGCCAGGAGCATGCGGATGAACGCATCAACATCTATTGTATTTCCTGCCAGGTGCCTACTTGCTCCATGTGCAAGGTATTTGGCCAGCACAAGGACTGCAAAGTATCTACCCTGAAAGCTGTCTATGAAACCGAGAAGACTGAGCTCCAAAACTCAACAGAGTTGCTTGCAGCTAGCAACAGCTGTGTGCAGGCCATGCTTGTGCAAATGGAGGAGATCTGCAAGGCTGTGGAAGAGAACAGCCAACTACAGAAGCAGAGACTCGGAGAGAAGTTTGACTTACTCTATGCAGTTTTGGAAGACCGTAAGGCCCAGTTGTTGGAGCAAATCACACAAGAGCAGGATGAGAAGGTAGCAGTCGTGCAATCACTAATTCAGCAGTACAGAGAACGGTTGGAGGCTACCAGTAAGCTGATAGACCAAGCCACACAGAGTTTGGACAAGAGCAACATAGCCGAGTTTCTCATCAATGCCAAGAAGCTCATTGCTGAAGCCAAGGACACAGCAAAAACCTCCCAGTTACAAAGGCCAGAGTTTGGCTTTGAGAAGATGGACCACCTCACACTGTTTACTGATGAAGTAGAGGCCATGCTAGCAAAAATGGACTTTGGTGCAGATGATGAGGAGGAAGACGCAGAGGAAGATGAGGAGGAGGAATATGAAGAGGCAAAAGGGGCAGAAGAAGAGTAAACAATAAGAAAAACTTTGTTTGATACAAAGACTTAGATGAAGAAATATAAAAGAGCCCCGGTTAGCACAGGAACACAAAATAGCTGCTTTTGAAAACTGTGATGAGTGTGTGCAATCTTAAAAGCAGTTTTTTTTACATGACAAATTGCACCATTTCCACTTTTCACTTGACTTTTATACTTTTGTATTTATATGAATGTTCATATTTAATTATTTCCATTACGTTTAGTTTAGATAACATGGTTTACACCTGAATATTAGATTTGATAGGATTGTAAAGTAAAAACTAGATGTGGTAGCTGTAGAATACAGCTGTTACAATTTAGTTTTACTATGTCTGTCCAAATGTTTGAATACTTGAAATGATGCAGTTGATTCAAGAACTACTGTAAAAGCTGATTTTCATTGGATAATTCAATGGGAATAAAGTGTTTACCAAAAAAAAAATCAATACAAATACGTTTCCTACATCCTCTATCTACACAAAGTCACACACAAGAATAGTTGTGTGGAAATAGACACAGCAGCTACACATATCATATCCTCACTTCGGTGGTTTGGTGTATGGGATTGAAGGGGCAGACTATTTTCGCAGAGTGAGAATGAGAGAAGCCATGCAAGTCCAGGAATAGATTACAGCACGCCTCATGTTTCCATCCACGACAATTACACCTGCTGACACACATCCCTGCCAGTGCTACATGGGCAGGGGACCACACTGATTCAACCATCAGCTGGAGCTGCCAGGGTCCAGATTTAAAACAAAGGCTGTACAGTAGAGTGAGCTCATTAAACTACTATTTGCTGATGGTTGCTCTGTTACATCTGATCATTCAGATGTTCTTTCCTTTAATATAAATATAGTACCAAATGTTTCAAAGTTTGAACATATCAGTCAAAAGTTTGGATTCATTTTCTACACTATGGATTAATGCTGAATGTTTTAAAACTATTAAATATGACATTAGGTAATTAAGTAACAACAACAGTCTTTTTATTTTAAGACATGACGAGTTACCAGTCTCAAAAATCACCATTATTAGCATCTCATATTAGACCTTTTATGAAGGCTTCACGGAGCATACAGTAAGTAGCAGACAGTAATAGTATAAGTAGTATATATAGGGCAAACTGTGAGAGCTAGATGACTGGCCTGAATATATATATATATATATATATATATATATATATATATATATATATATATATATTTTTTTTTTTTTTTTTATGTTGCTTAATTAGACTGCTACAGTACTATTACGAAATTTGAAGGAGTTCAGGAGAGCAAACTGTGAGAGCTAGATGACTGGCCTGAATATATATATATATATATATATATATATATATATATATATATATATATACTGTATATATTTATGTTGCTTAATTAGACTGCTACAGTACTATTACGGAATTTCACTGCCATGAAGGAGTGCACTTGGGCTACAATGTTTAGGTAGATGGTACCTGTGATCCATGCAATCAAACTTTTGCTCAAAGCAAAAAGCTCTTGCTTTGTGTAAAAGTGATGTGAGAAATATGCACCTGCGGCACCCCATTTTCCATTCAGGATTTCTGAACTCTATTAACCTCTGAGACCACAGACATTTATGCAGTTGGCTGATTTTCAGTCAGACATAATAAGGCACTTGCCTGTACTATGATAAGGCACTGTCATGAAGTATTAGAGGAGGAGGTGATACTGATACTGTATATCCATTGGGACAAAACTGTGACTGCTGGAGTAGCGTAATGCCAAATCTTCTAAATTTTATAGGTCATTGTGCCAAACAGACATACATATTTTCATACATTTATCCTTCAATGCTTGTAATGCAGTCTCAGTTCAGTTGTTTAAACTATCAAGTCTACTGTTGGTTTGAACCCTGTGCAGAGCCACACCTAACCTTCCTGGGGCTCTAAGCTAATTTCTGCTAAGATCTCCTACCTGTTCTGCGAGCCATTTTCTACTGACACACAGTAACACCTGACACCCCAGTACTCCCTCTACAATCCTCCCTCTTTTAAAACAGCTTGCTTCATCCATCAGTGAATAAGTAGACCAATATAGAGCAGAAAGGAGTATACATCTATTGAACTAACAACAAAAACAAACAAGATGTATTAAACAAACAATACATTAATAATATTAATATGGGTATTTTTAACATAAGCATACCAGCCATACCAGACGTGTGCAGTTGAAATATGCATGTGACTTTACATCCTAATAACAGTGATTTTATTAAGCATTTACAGGTTTTTTCTATTTTGAAACTCTATGTGTCTGCATACTCTCTCAAAATGTCTGGGTAAGGCCAACAAGCTATCTAGCAAGACACAGACCAAGAAGCTAAGTTAAGAAACTAAGTTAGCAAGTGATGTGCACCTGTTATTACTGACATTAAACTGGAAAATACTGGTTTACTGAACTGCTTAGTTCACTCTCATGGAGTAAATCATACTTAACGAAAGTCACTTCGACACAAACATAGAATTGTTTCTTATTTTGGAGGTCTTATGCAATGCGCGAGGCCCTACACAACATGAGCATATAGGCCCTGGGTTTCACCTGGGCAGACTGTTTATTGTTAAAAAAGGATAAACCAGCATGATCACCAGAGAACGGTCTACTAAACAGAAAAAAATGAATTTATATTTTTATTTGATTAAAAAATAAATAATAATAATCAATCATAATCATTACAACAAGGTTTTAAAAAAGTAAGAAACCACTGGTGTAATAACAACTAGTTAAAGAACAACCTGGATGAGAGAGACTGTTCTATACAGTAGGTGATGATATTTTATGTTATTTACTCCAATTTAGTTTAAGACTATGTCTTCCAAAACTTTTCATCTAAAAATTGGGTGGCTGTGACAGTGTTTTCGGGGCTCAGACACAGTTTCCCAGTTTAAAAGTAGACTCAAGACTCTCTTTAATCTGGCATACACATAATTCATCCCATAACCTCATACTCCAGTACATTTATCCTGAATAGCAACTACGCTAATACCCATATCCATGTTTTCTTTATTTTTCCACCTACTGTATCCCGAGGCATCTGGAGATTGTGTCAGCTTCAGTAGACAAAGTTCAACCCTGCAAAGTTCCTGCTTAAATGTACCTTAAACTTGTTAATTTAAATAACTTCTGTTATATTTAACTTTCAGCTGCATAACACACATGATGTTATATCATTTCTATCTGTTATCACCCAGATGAGGACGGGTTCCCTGATTGAGTCTGGTTCCTCTCGAGGTTTCTTCCTATTGCCATCTCAGGGAGTTTTTCCTTGCCACTGTCGCCATCACCCTTGGCTTGCTCATCAGAGACATTTCGTTTATCATTCATTTACTGTATTCACACCATTATTATCTAGACACATTTTTCTCACACATACACACTTCCATAAATTTTCTTTTTTAAATTTTCTTTTCATTTTTGTGAAGCTGCTTTGAGACAATGTTTATTGTTAAAAAGGCTAAATAAAATTTTTTTTAATTGAATTGAAAATCAAATATTCATCTTTTGATCTCAAGCCCAAATTTCTTCAGTGTATAGCAAAAATGTCCAATACTTTCATAAAGGGGACTAAATAATCAAATTATCACATTTGGATCCCACATTTGAAAAGACACCCAGAAGACCCCTTAAGGCCAAAGCAACAAACCTCTTGTACTGTACCTACTGTATTGTTTACATTACTGGAAATTAATATGATTTGTAGTATTTTACTGCACAACTGCCTTGCAATAAAATCATATCTAGTTCAGCAATATCTTCATTACTGATCTATTCAAGCAAAGTATATCTCTTTCTAAGAACACTTTGGCAGCTATGTCGATGGTTAAGTTGAAGATCTCCACAGCTCTCTAAAGCCCAGATGCTTAGAATAGTATTTTAAATTCTGATGGTATATGCGTACGGCATGGCATGAACAACAGGTAGCGTATCAGGTTTCCAGCATGTTGAAGAATGTTCTGACACATGATGCCTCAGCACCAAGTACATTTGGCCCAGTCATGCAATCAGTATTAAAGTGTATTAAAGATAGTGGCACTGACAAAGTTTCAGTGTTGTCATGATGGATTTATTTGTAAATGATCCTAACTTGACCTTTATTCATGGCAGACCGCCAAAAAGAAAAAAAAAACTAATACAGTATATAAATCCTATTAATACACTTACTATACTTATAAGTATAAGATATAATTAAAATTTTATACTTATAATTATAAAAGAAATAATTTTAGTTCACACAGTTCATTGAACAGATGGCTGTTTGTCTTTGGTCTCATCCACTTCTGATGTGCCACAAGGGATGATCAATTCTTATTTTGATTAAATGTTTGTTTCAAATAACTGACAATTGAGTATGTATTTACTGTAGGCTCACTGAAAACATTGAAATGTCTGCCTATTCATTTGAGAAATTTTCCTTAGAGTTATTGTTGCACCAATTCATTGCATTTGACCAGCATACAGTATCTGGTTTGATCCAGACATGGCATCTTGCAAGAGAGGGCAAGAAGCTTAAACCTGCTTTTCTAAATAAGACCAGGACTTCCCCTCGTAGGCAAGCATGGACCAGTATATTGCATCTAATTTTAGACTTGTGAATCAGCTTGCCCTTAGCCTCTGCTGTAACTCACTAAAGGACACATCCTCTATCAACTCCCATGGCTCAACAATGACTAGGACCAGAGCCGGTTCTTCAGCTGTAGCCAGCAAGAGGGGACTGCATGTGACAAATTCACAGAAACTTTTGTTTTAAATTACCCATGGTCCAGTACCTTCTTGTGCATTGGCCTTTTCTCTTTTTATTTCATTTTATTCAATGTTAATGAGTGAAATCTGCAATTTGTAAAAGATGCTATGCCAATAAATATTTATAAGAAATACAGATGTGCAAATTCAGAGCGTAATGAAAGACATGACCTACGAAATATGGGCAGAGACTCTGCAGACTGTGCATCTAAGAGAGTTGCTGTGTAAAAATATCCACGGTTCATTTTCAGACATAGCAGCCACTGCCTGTACATGGTCGCACAGTAAATAGACTCTTTCTCTCTGTCACATTGCCATGTGTCTCGCTGGCATAAACAGTAGCCAACTTTGCTTGTCCCTTACACAAATACACTTAAAGGGAAAGAATAATAGAAAAATATATACCCTGGAATAGCCTGGCTCTAAGTAAGGACTGATCAATGACATGCTGTAATAGGAGAAGACCCCATCCAAAAATATTAAATTGTCTCTTTACAGAACAATTTGGCCAACAAAAAAATAAAACCTAGATTAGTTTAAATTATTTAATTATTCGGTTGGTGGTAGCTCAAATGGGCTCTAAGTCTCTGGGTTTCTGAACAGAAAGTTGGAAGTTCAAGCCCCAGCACTACCACACTGCCACTGTTGAGCCCTTAAACAATGTCCTTTACCCTATCTATTTCAGGGGCACTTTGACCTGGCTGACCCTGAAATCTGACCTCCAGCTTCCAAACTGGGTTATTTAAAAAAATTCACTGTGCTGTAAGGTACATGTAACAAATCTTATTTGGATCTTAATTATTAGCCCTATGTAAATAGGAAATTAGCTGTTACTATAAAAAACAACAACAAAAAACTTGGGCTTTGGGCTGTACCCAAAGTAATGCAAAAGTAGGCATGTTTTTTTTTTTATTATTATTATTAACTGACATGCTTAGTTTAAATGTAAATCCCCTGTGTTGATGTCTTCAATACTGGTCTCTGCTTCTTTAAACTTCTTTATCCATTTGTGCAAATTGCTCTTGTTAGTGGTGTCACCTCTGTAAACATTTAGTAGTGCAGTGGGAGACCATCAGCTGCGACAAAAGCCCCTTTTCCACCACAGCAGTCCTGGAGCCATCTCTAAGCCCATGCCCAATTTAGAACCAGTTCATTGTATTCTGACAACCAAAGCACCAGCCCTCAGACGGAAAATCCAATTCCCCTTTGCTCGGCTAGAACAAGCCACTTATCATTCACTTATGACGGCCAACTAAAAGTTTGTGACTGCCCCCTTTAAACCATAGACTCAATATGCAATAGGCAGCTGAAATGCTTTCTAGTAATGATAAAGCCTGGAGAACTGCTCGCAAAGCCATGTTGAAGTTTGCCATTGTTTTTGCTGATAGCCTTTTTATGCCGCTAGCATTGCTGCTAGAGCTAGCATTCTCACTATCATTGCTGCTAGCACCATGCTAACAATGCTGGGAAAGTAGAGACATACACGGACATTTACAGTGACATAATGACCTCTTAGAAGGCTTGTTTTTGACTCGGAATAGCACCAGACATGACATCTTCATTTTGATGGAATGTGGGATAAAGGAGATTTTCAAAGAGGATTTGAGATTTGGGTTTAATGATGCCACAAATGCATCACCGGTGATTAAGACTACATCGAATAGTACCTTTGTATAGAAAAAGAGTATCTCATTCTACCAACATGTGCAATCTAAACGACCTGTGTCAATTAATAAAGTCTTATGGTTAGCTTAGCTTAAATGTACCTTAAACTTGTGATTGCTATCAGCTCTGGTGGTATAGAAAATAAATTAAGCAAATAGATTAGAGAATTTAGCAGTGCTTCGATATACACTGTACTAATTATTGTCCCAAAAAATTGCTGCAGTGATTATCGCAAGCCTCCTATTTAAAATATTTTCATACCCCTCACTAATTTTATTTGTCTACTATGGTTATCAGAGTCCCACCATTCAGCACAACCTGAAGGTGCTGATTTACTCTCCATGAGAGTTTTTCCTTACCACTGTTGGCTAGATAATGATATAAATATGTATAAAAATTTTGTTAAGCTACTTTCTAAAAAAAAGTAGCAAAAGTTCTACAATAATTAAATGCAAGTTAACCCAAGTGGCACAGTCGCTTGGTGGCAAGCTCTTGCTTTTACCTCCTGGATTGGGGGTTTAAAGTGTTTTCATGGTGGGTTGTGTCCCACAGTCTGAGGACATGCACAGTAAGTTTAGTGGTTTTTCCATATTACCCACATAAATTAATGAAATAATTAAAATCCACTGCATTTGGTATTAGATTAACAGAATAATTAAACAATATGATGTGATAATTTTTTTAGATTCTTTAAAGTAATCACTCTTTACCTTGATGACAGCTGTGCACATTCTTCTTCTTCTTTGTCTTTCAGCTAATCCTTTTCAGGGGTCGCCACTGCGAATCACCTAACCCTATCCTCTGTGTCCTCTTCTCTCACCCCAACTAACTTTATGTCCTCTCTCACTGCATCCATAAATCTCCTCTTTGAATTCTAAATTTGCTTTAGACCTCCTGCCTGACAGTTCCAACCTCAGCATCCTTCTACCAGTATGCTTACAATCTCTCCTCTGAACATGTCTAAACCACCTCGATCTGGCCTTTCTGACCTTACATCTAACATGGGTTGTCCCTCTGATGGAGTCATTCTTGATCCTATCCATCCTTGTCACTCCCAAAAAGAATCTCAACATCTTCATCTCTGCTACCCTTCAACTCTGCCTCCTGTCTTTTCTTCAGTGCCACTGTCTCTAAGCCGTAGAGCATCGCTGGTCTCACCACTATCTTGAACATCTTTCCTTTCACTCTCGCTGATATTCTTTTGTCACATACAGTAACACCATCTCCATAGATTTTTCTCCACCTGTTCCACCCAATCTTGTTAAACAGACTAGTCAGAAACTCTACTGCAACGTCTCCTAAGCACTTCCAGACCTCCATAGGTATGTCATCAAGACCAACTGCCTTTCCACTCTTTATCCTCTTTAACTCCATCCCTCTTACTGATTTTTGCTACTTCCTGCTTTACAACACATCTTCTACTCTTCATTATCTTTTATTTTCCTCATTCATCATATCTTCAAGGTACTCCTTCCATCTTCCTATCACCCTTATGGCACCTGTCAGTACATTTCTATCCCTATCTTTAAACACTCCAACATGCTGCACATTCTTCCCATCTCTATCTCTTTGACACGCCAACCGATACAGATCCACCTCTCCCTCCTTATTGTCCAACCTAGCATACAAGTCCTCATATGCTCTTTGTTTGGCCTTTGCCACCTCTACCTTCACCTTTTGCTGCATCTCCCTGTACTCCTGTCTACTCTCTTCAGTCCTCTCAGTGTCCCACTTCCTCTTAGCTAGCCTCTTTCCCTGTATACACTCCTGGACTTCCTCGTTCCACCACCAAGTCTCCTTGTCCACTTTTCCCTTTTCTGATGATACACCAAGTACCCTCCTACCTTCTTCCCTAATCACCTATTCATTAGCTGTAGTTGTCCAGTCAACTGAAAGCACCTCTTGACCACCCAGAGCCTGTCTCAACTCCTCCCCAAAGAACTACACAACATTCTTCCTTTTTCATCTTTCACCACTTTCAGCACATCTGCTCTGCCTTTGTCTTTCATTCCATTCATCATGTGAATCAATTCACTAAAAATTTATTGGGATATAAATCAGCCAAGTCATTGTGTTTCACAGCCCTGGGGTAACCAAGTTAACCCTAAACTTTATTGTCTGTGTAAGTGATTGTTATCCTAATGTCTGCATGGGTTTTCCCCGGGTTCTCCAGTTTGCATCACCCATTCACATCAATAAAGATAGCAACAGGATCATTAGCACCCAGGGCTTACCCATCCCCATGGAAGCCAAAGGCCAGCCTGTCTGGTCCAGTTCCACAAAAAAGCAAATAGCACAAATTGCTGGAAAAAGTCAGTACTGGTCATGATAAAATAGAAAGGCACCAAAACACCCAGCGAACCACACCCTGCTATGTCTGGGGTACAGGAGGCAAAGAGGTCAAGGCGTCAGACCTCAGGGCCCATATTAACAGAGCTTCTAAGCCTAAAAGTTGCTCCTAATGATAAAATTTTTTGAAAATTCCAAGAATTAAAAGATTTTCTTAGAATTTCCCTTTAAATTTAGAACTAAATCGTAGTAAAGATAAAAATAATTCATGAAACATCTTAGACCTATAAACAACTCCTAAGGTAAAAATTGTTAAGAGTAGAGAGGAGGCTTAAGAGGCTTAAGAGTTTCTATAGCAGAGGACAAAATGGCAGGAAGAAGAAATATTCTAATATTCTTAACTTTAAGATATTTAGCCCATAAAAGATATTATATATTCTATTTTCACACAGAGTGTATTTTAAGACCTTTACAGATTTTTCTATCAACCAGTCACAGTCCTTCAATTGCTGCGTCATTCCTACTGTAGCAACGGGGTCAGTCACACCACCTCACTAAGATAAAAGTGTTTTACTTTTCTTAATCAGAGTTGCTCTGAGACGTTTCCTACGTCACTTTTAGTCTAATAGCCAAGATAGAAGCCAAGATAGGAGCTCTTTAAGAGAATTCTAAAAAGTTTTGTGAATACAGCCCTGGCCTCCAAACTCCAGCACCCATGGGATGTGCATCATCATGTAATGTATCCCTGGTGGTGCCACCCTGGAACCCAGGGCACAAAAAGGATCTCTTCATCCTGGTGCCAGAGACCACAACACATCCCCTAAGGGGTAGAGTACACAGGGTAAACTTTAAAATCTAGGTGGTTTTAATGTTAATTGTGTTAATGTTATAATGTGCATGAACTGATGTTCAATGCAGTGAATCACCGCCTCAAATGCAGTGTTGTTGGGATAATCTCCAGATGCAAATTAAATGATTACTGAATTAAAATGTATACACTATATTAAAATGGATTTTCTGAATATTTCACCTACATAAAATGATATACTTTTCTTTTAACTTATCTTTGTAAATGCAGCTACAGGAAATACTTCTGAAAGTCTGTATGTATCACAATGGCTGTTTGTCTGTAGATAGTAGAGGAATGAGACTTTCCTTGAGCTATTTCAAATGAAAAGCACTCCATTCACTGAAAAACACTAAGCCTGACTGTCTCTCCTCTTTTTCACTTGAAAATATAAGCATGTGATTAGCACTGGAAAAATATTTTAGCCTGCTTTAGTTTGGTTCAGTTTCAGTGGAGTCGACAGCAGCTGCTGATCGCTGTTACAAGAGGCCAAGAGAGGTAAATACACTCATATTTTAAATACTGGGATATTGACTATGTAATATATCATTAGGTGATAGTATAGTACTAGAATTTGCAGAAATGAATGTATGTTTAAATACATTACATGGTTGTCACGCTTGATTAAATCAAGCTCAGTAACTTGTAATCATTAAATCATCACCATATGCACAGGTCTACAGAGGGACATCGGATCAATGTGATATGGATTAAGAGTCAAAGCTTTAACATGTCGCTGTGACTGTAGTTTTCTAGTTATTCTTCTTCGATTTAATATATACATTATGTTAATCAATAATTAATACTGGATACACCATCACTGCAAGCCATTAATGACTAAACCATGATGCATACGTTAACTGGAAAGCTGCTTTAAATCCCAGTCCACATTGTATTGAACTGATGTTCATCTGTGAATTGTTAGAAATTCATAAAGACACATTTGACTTTAATAATTGGTATAAATATTTATCTCAATTATAAATAATATTTAGCAAACTCCCTATAAACTGATTGTTTTAATTCCAGATCTCAGCATAAAATTTTATCAGGTCTTTAGTGTACCCTGCCCTGAAGCAGATCTTATATATCAAATATAATTTTTCAGCCTCTCAATGAAAAGACAATTCATTTTAGATTTTGTTATAAATATTTAAAACGTTTATCTTACCGAAATAGAAACATGATATATTCATATGTCTTTCCTGCATTTATTTATTTTTTGTTAAATTCAAGTTCCCTTTTACCAAGTCAGAGTATGGATAAGAAATTGGACCTATCCAGACTCTCAGATGAGGAGGCCAAGCACGTGTGGGAGGTGATCCAGAGGGACCTCGAACTTAGGAAGAAAGAAGAAACGAGACTCGGGTGTGTTTGACAGATCATGCATTAGTATTCAGTATGCAAACACTATTTAATACCACCAACATTCCCTCTCTCTTTATTTTGATATCTTTGATTGAGGTATGTTGATCTAACAACAGGCTGTAGAGCATTCCATGGCACAGCAGTAAATGGAAAGTACAAGCAGGTCACTCCTTTCTGTAACATAGTGAAAATAACTCAGTGCTGAACCCATTCCCATGATGATAATCACAGCAGAGTCACAAGGTCAGATTGTTCCAGAGCTCCACCTGGGAAAACAAGGTGGTGTGAGAACTCGTCTTCTCTGTTTTCTTAACATAATATATAATAGATATATAACCAAAATTCCTAAAGTTTGCCTAATCCAAAGTTTACAAAGTCTTAGGTTTAAAAGAGACTAATTTAATTATCTGGATGTAGCTTAGGCCAGGAATTGGATTATACTGGTATTGGTTGCTGGCCAAGGTCGAGGGTTCGATTTCTACAGTACCTCAGGTCTAAGTGTGTAGGATAGCAGATTAAGCTAAGTGGCATTTCCAAATTGCCTGTAGTGTGTGTGAATGTTTGTCTGGCCCCCCATCCAGGCTGTATCCTACAGTATCTCATGCTCTGAGTCCCCTAGTTTCAGGGTAGACTCCAGGCCTCCTGCGCCCCTGAACAGCGGTATAGAGAGAGTGAGTGAGAGCGAGTGAGAGTGGTTTAACTAGAACGTCTAGAACATCATGCTTTGTGTTAAAATACAAATAC
The DNA here is from genome assembly GCF_024256425.1 of Clarias gariepinus. NCBI lineage: Eukaryota > Metazoa > Chordata > Actinopteri > Siluriformes > Clariidae > Clarias > Clarias gariepinus. The sequence continues at coordinate 30,754,927 of NC_071105.1, forward strand.
ACATGAAAATATTTGGAGCACCATTATTTCAATAAACACAAACAATACAACTAGTGACATCTCTACTTTGGGTCCTCTAGGGAGTTAAAGACTAAACTTGAGAAGGAGGGCACAAAGCGAGAGCTCCTGTGCACCCAGTCCAACTTCACTGCTTCACATTGCATACGCTGCCTGCAGCCCTTCAAGTTCCTATTAAACAGGAAGCGCCAGTGTCTGGATTGCCACCTCAACATCTGCAAGACTTGTAGCCGCTACAGTACAAAAGAGCATGGCTGGGTGTGTGATCCATGCCGAATGTCCAGGTCAGATTTATCCCTGGGAGAGTAGCTGGCATGTTAAATATTAGAACAGACTCTTAACATTAACTATGTTTTTTTTTTGCTTATACAGGGTCTTGAAAATTGGAGCCCTGGGCTGGTATCATGACAATGTACGCTCTCGCTTCAAGCGCTTCGGCAGCGCCAAGGTGATGAGGTCGCTCCACAAGAGATTACACGAAGAGGGTGAGTGCTATAAAAAGGATACAGATAGCCTGGGATGTACTGCATTATCATAGTTTTCCATGAACGTACTAGGCCACCATAATCATTTTCTGTATCAAGGGGCCTCAAGAATTGTGTTACAGTACACAATGTCAAAGTAAACTCCAGATACAGTATATACAATGTACAGTATATCATTGCCACAGAATTCATAGGACTTTGGCAAAGTCATATGAACTCCACAAGCATTACAGTACCTTTAAGATAATGGCCTGTTCCACAAGCCCGATAGCTGCGGGCATTATAAGCATTCATTGTCAGTGTGTATGAATTAGGTCAGTGACTTGCTGTTTAGTCTTAGGGCCAGAGGGTGTATCCAGAATACTGAGGCCATCACAGATCACATGTTGTTCTGGTGTCTGAGAACATTCTTTTGAGGTTATTTATGACCACACTGCACGACCAGCTGAGGAAAAAAGGGAAATGGAAACATGGTTAGAATGCATAGTAGACAGAAGGACTTCTTCGCATGACCTGAGCTAATTGTGATGGATCTGTAGTGTCTGGGCTTTTAAAGGGTTTTGATGAATATGAGTATCTATAACGTCACTGGTTAAGAGATTATTTTCTTTCTTTATTTAAAATGTTTAGTACTTTATTAACATGCCTTCTACAAATGAATTGTATAATGTGCTGATACTGAAAGTCAATACAGTATAATGAACTCCCCTTTGGGACTAAACATTTTATCTTACTGACCCCTCGGATTAATGTCCTATAGATGAGTAATATGGCCAGCTGGGTTCCATAAAAAGCCTACTCTTATTAAAAGCTAATGCTGGTATTCCAACAGTAAGCATTTTACCAAGAAGGGATTAGCAGTCACGTTATTCCCCTTTGTTTGTCCAGGTCGCCGTGACGATGATGTGCAATCCGTGCCTGACGTCCACAGTGAGTTGGTGAACTTTTGACTGGTCCTTAAACAATGCAGGCATAAGAACAGTTGCTCTTCCACAAGTGGAATAGAATTAATCTAATCAACATTTAATTTAACATGATGAATGATGTGTTGATGTATTATATTCACTGTTAGATGTGTACAATGGCCATAATGATGAGAATATGGATGCAATAGAAGCTCAGCGCTATAAGCAGGTAAACTATTTCCATTTTATTGCCCGTATTTTAAAACATGTCCTAAATCTCATGAGAGTCTAATATTTTCTTGTAAGTTACATTCCAGTGTTTACACATCTTGGGACTGATTTTATCAAAATCAGCAACACTTCACAAGCTTTTCAACAGTTCACACTAACTGGCAGTACATTCATTTTACTGACACAATCTTAAAGAAAAGCACACTCACTGTGTTGCACACAGATTTCTGATGTACAATGTACATACATAGACACTCTATTGTCCCCATGTACACTTCCCTAGTCTTTACATTATATCTCCCAATAGAAATGGTTCTGTACTGTCACCGCTGTATCTTTGTTTGTTTACTACAAGAGAAGATCTTGGTGGCTAAAATAATTTTTTTAATTTGTCCCTTTTTGACATTAAAAATGTGTCTCTGTCAACCTGTAATCAAATGGATTTGGACAGCAAGCATGCAATTCAGCAATTCATGATTCTATTCCTGGACTGACCTTTTGAATCAATAAATTGCAATAATAACTCAATTGGAGTGATCATTCCACCCCATGATTGCACAAAATCTAGAATGGTGAGCAAATCAGTGGAAACATCAGCAAATACAAGGGATGTTGAAGTCAAACAGTGACCTTTGATTATGTAGAAAACCAGAACACAGTTTAACTACATTTATTTCTCTGTATAATATACAAACCCCTGCTCCACTAGTGCTTAGATTCTCTTTAGGTAAAAGGTTTTCTCAGTATGCTGTAGCCATGATCAGGCTGCCTGCTTCACATCTGAAAAGCTGGCCTCCCAGGAACACTTTTAATGGCCCAACCATGTGGAAATGGCTTGGAGTCCTGAAAAGTCAGGACTGCATGGGGGGATGTGTTAATAACTCCCAACCAAATTCCTAAAATGTGCAAGTGGTGATTGTGAATGTTTGTGTGTACAGTTCCCACTGACACATGAGTCTCTTCTACAAGCTCTGTTTTCAAGGATCAGGCAAAAAGGTTTAAAAAGGAAATTAGTATATCAATCCTAAATGTAATTTAAAATAAATGGAGAAATATGACAGGCCTAAAGTTTACATTTTTAATACAATTAAACCTAAATCACTTTCTGTAGTGAAACCTGTTTGATCTTTCTCATATGTAGATATAATTTACACATATGTAGCTGAGTCTTTCATACTAATAAATGTGGGTCACAGTGAACCTGGATCTGGTCTTTGGTTATTTCACCACCTTCATATTTGCAATCATTTTTCATAACATTAAATTTGATTGACTTATAAAATATAGAGAATGTGAAATAATTGCACAACCTTTGAAAAAGCTAACTGCAGTAAACAAACATAATTTCATATTTATGTGCTGAAAGCAATACATGTTTTGTTCCATCTCAGCTGTTGTTATTATATAACAGTGGTTTCTGAAGGGCTTCCTGGTTTATTAAACAAATAAGTTAATCACTTCGTACCTTGTCTCATTAACCCCCACCAAGATGCGAAAGAAAAAACGTTTACTCTCTGTCCACCCTATGGACCTGGAAATAGATGAGCACGGCAGCCACTCCCGGCGACATTCTGCACAGGCAAGAGCATTCGCTCATCAATTCATATTTACTTTAAAGATGGGGATCATATCCTGATTTCCATAATTTATTTTTCCATTTTTCAGTATGTCCAAGATGAACATGGAATGCTGCGAAATGATTTGGAGTTCAGCACTGACATGTACCATCCCCATCATCACCTCATGAATCGGAGGAAGAGTCTGGATCGTTTCTCACGTCCAGGTTAATCAAAAGACACACACACACACAGTTGGTGTAGAATAATACACAAATTATTCATAGACCAGAGACCATATTGCCATCCCAAACAGCTAGCTAGCAATTACTCAATCTTTTGAAAAGGGCCTTAATGTTCATTCTGAATGAGCTGTCATTGGGATGTTACTGCATTGTTGCTAACTCACAATGACCTCTTTAGTCTTGTGCTATGACTATGATAGGTTTATTCAATGTTGTAAAAGACTGCATTAAGTTCATATTATGTTTGTTTGCTGCTTACCACTATTATGACACACATGCAGCAGTTTATCAGGACATCTAGGTTACATTCAGAGATACTGGATCCAATTCTTCAACTGTCACTTCGTGTTATTACATAGCAAGCAGATGATAAAAGCCTGATAAGAGTGTGGTGCGATCTGATAAAAAATAATAATAACACGATTTGATTGGTTGTGGTGAGCAATCTCATTGATCTCATTGGATGTGGTGAGCGCATGATCATGTTTATGAAATTTAGAGGCAACATGATAGATGCACCAAGAACCTGACAAGGACATGACTAGGCAAACTAGAAAAACTAGATGACTAAATTAGACATCTATCCAATGGGCGTATATACTGTATACAGTCTTATCCAAAAGTTTAGGCCCTCCTTGATAAATAACAGATTTTGGTGATTTTTTAATAATAAAAAATATTAACACAATCTCTCTTGGAAATGGAAAAAATGCACAATATTGTCAGCAAACACTGATGCATAGTTACTTTTTATGCCATAAATTTAAAAAAATTTTTATAATTATTATGGCACTGTGCAAAAATTTGAGCACCCTAAGAGTTCCAGAGTCAAGGTTTTAAACCTTCATCAGCTTTTTAGATCTGATGCATGGCAACAGCTGTAATTAGTAAATTCCAATTTCAAAGCTTTACAAATACTTTGACCTTTCAGACCTTGTGCACACACCTGCGGACACTCAATCATGGGCTCCTCTAAGCAGCTGTGTACAGCTGTGTAAGGCTCGAAAAATTAGTTATTGATGCCCACAAAGGCTAAAAGAAGATATTAAAGCGTTGTCAGCTTGTAGTTTCCACAGTGACAAATGTAATTAAGAGCTGGCGGTTCAGGGGTGCTGTGGAGGTCAAGGTGAGATCTGGAAGACCAAGAAAACTCCCAAAGGGAACTGATCGTATGCTGGTCAGAACGACAAATCAAAACCCCCATTTTCAATTCAATTCAATTCAATTTTATTTGTATAGCGCTTTTAGCAATTTTCATTGCCGCAAAGCAGCTTTACATAGTCAAAAGAATTATTTAGGTTTGTATGAAATGTGAATTTGTATGAATCAAAATGGTCAGTTTGTCCCTGGTGAGCAAGCCGAGGGCGACAGTGGCAAGGAAAAACTCCCTGAGATGGTAAGAGGAAGAAACCTTGAGAGGAACCAGACTCAACAGGGAACCCATCCTCATTTGGGTGAAACAAAAAGCAGTAAATGATCTGCATATATACAGTGTGTAGGGTGGGAGGCAGTTCAGCTAAAATAGCTGATGTTAATTGATGTTAATATGGAGTCCAGGTAGTTATTGAAGACCCAGGTAGACTTGTAAGAAGTTCCAGTCATGAACTATCGAACTGTCAAGTCCCCAGAGAAACAGTTGCCAACACCAGTCAAGGCCAGAACCATTTTCTAGGTAGAGAGAATCATTCCCAGACACCAGACGCATCCCAGAGAGACACACGGGGCATCCATGTGACGAGATCTTCAGCCAGAAGCGGGGCACCAGGATGGGTCAGACAGGTCCGGAGGGCAGAGGGAGTCTGGATCACTGGCAGCTCAGGAACGACATGTGTAGCTCGACAGAGAGAGAGAGAAAGAGTGAAAGGGGGGGACAGGAGGAGAGAGGAAAAAGAAAGAGGGGGGGAAAGAGAAGAAGAGGAGAGATGGCAGTTAGGTATGGTCACAGTCACACAATGTATAATGTGAATGTATATTAACTGTAGCGTGCAAGCAGAGACTCCGGCAGGACTAACTATGACAGCATAACTAAAAGGGAGAGCCAGAAGGAAACACAAACATGAGGGCTTCCTGACATGTAAAGCAAACAATCACCTCACCGTCAGCAAACCTGAGTGATCAATTAGAGTGAGGAAGACAGCATCCAAACATACCAGTTCACCATAATACTCTACGTCTATGAGTCCCCCAGGTCTGCTCCTTTACCTATGGCAAATCTATTTATAAAAATGCTCGGCTAAATAAATAGGTTTTTAGCCTGGACTTAAACACTGAGACTGTGTCTGAGTCCCGAACACTATTTGGAAGACTATTCCATAACTTTGGGGCTTTGTAAGAAAAAGCTCTGCCCCCAGCTGTATTTTTCATAATACGCGGTACTGACAAGCAGCCTGCATCCTTTGATCGAAGTAGGCGTGGCGGATCGTAAGACACTAGCAGTTCGCTCAGGTACTGCGGCGCGAGACCATTTAATGCTTTATATGTCAAAAGTAGTATTTTAAAATCAATGCGAAATTTCACAGGGAGCCAATGGAGTGAAGATAAGATAGGGGTGATGTGCTCATATCTTCTGGTTCTGGTGAGGACTCTCGCTGCTGCATTCTGGACTAGCTGAAGCTTATTTATGCATCTAGCTGAACAACCAGACAGTAAGGCATTACAATAGTCCAACCTAGAGGTGATAAAAGCATGAACTAGTTTTTCTGCGTCGTTTAGCGACAATAAATTTCTTATTCTGGCAATATTTCTGAGGTGAAAGAATGCTATCCTGGTAATATTATCTACATGTGCTTCAAATGAAAGGCTGGAATCAATAATCACACCAAGGTCTTTCACTGTTGCATTTGATGGAACAGAAAGGCCATCTAAAGTTACGGTATGATCTAAAATTTTACTCCTAGCTGTATGCGGTCTTATGACTAGAACTTCTGTCTTATCCGGATTTAGCAGAAGGAAGTTAGTTAGCATCCAATTTCTTATGTCCTGCACACATTGCTCAATTTTAGTAAGCTGTTTTTTCTCATCAGGTTTTGCTGAGACATATAACTGTGTATCATCAGCATAACAATGAAAACTAATACCATGCTTACGGATTATGTTGCCCAGAGGAAGCATGTAAAGGGAAAAAAGCAGTGGACCTAAAACTGAACCCTGCGGAACGCCAAACTCCACTAGAGAACATGCAGAATAATCACCATTTAAGTCTACATACTGATAACGATGGGTCAGATAGGATCTGAGCCAGGAGAGGGCTGTACCCTTAATTCCCACTACATTTTCTAATCTGTGAAGAAGAATAGCGTGATCAACAGTGTCAAAAGCTGCACTGAGGTCAAGTAATACAAGCATAGTTACACAACCCTGATCAGAGGCCAATAGAATGTCGTTTACTACTTTAACGAGCGCCGTCTCTGTACTGTGATGAGGCCTAAATCCTGACTGATACAGTTCATGTATGCCATTCCTATGTATATATGAGCATAGCTGCTCCGCTACTATCTTTTCCAGGATCTTAGAGATAAAGGGGAGGTTTGATATTGGTCTGTAACTGGACAGCTGACAGGGGTCGAGGTCAGGTTTCTTAATTATTGGTTTGATAACTGCTAATTTAAAAGATTTTGGAACATATCCAATGCTGAGTGAAGAATTAATTATTCTCAACAGGGGTTCTATTATTGCTGGTACTATCTGTTTAAGAAAATGTGTCGGTACAGGATCTAATATACAGGTTGATGAGTTTGAAGAAGAGATGAGTGAAATTAGTTCATTCTCTTCAAGGGGAGTAAAGTATTCTAGGTTCTGGTCTGACATGGCTAGATTAACATCTGCATCAATTACATTGTTCGGTTTCAAAACCTCAATTTTATGCCTAATATTTACAATTTTATTATTAAAAAAGTTCATGAAGTCCTCACTATTGCATGATGTTGTTGTGGAGATTTCTGCAGTGGTCTTATTTCTGGTTAATTTGGCTACAGCATTAAATAAGAATCTAGGATTATTTTTATTTTCTTCTATAAGAGTGGAGAGATATGTTGATCTAGCTACACTAAGAGCTTTTCTATAGTTCAGGATGCTCTCCTTCCATGCTATTTGAAATACTAGTAATTTAGTTTGACGCCATTTTCGTTCTAATTTCCGAGCGGTCTGTTTTAAAGTGCGCGTGCGATCGTTATACCAGGGAGCAAGTTTTTTATCTCTAATAATTTTTCTTTTGACTGGAGCTACATTATCTAGGGTATAGCGAAATGTCGACTCTAAATATTCAGTCGCCTGATCGAGTTCTGTGGGGTCAGACGGTGATCTAATCGAAGTTGGGAACTCTGGGAGATTACTGATAAAACTCTGTTTGGTAGTTGATGTGAATGTACGTTTCATACGGTAGCGCGGCGCTGTGTGTACATTATTATTGTGACACACTTGCAATGAGACAAGATAGTGATCTGAGATAACTTCAGATAGTGGTATTGTGAATAAATTTCTTATACTTAATCCAAATAATATTATTAAATCTAAAGTGTGACCTGCTTTATGAGTGGGTCCTACTACACACTGATTTACTCCTACCGAGTCCAGTATAGACATAAATGCAGTTCTCAGAGGGTCTTCTGGGTTTTCAAAATGAATATTAAAATCCCCAGCAATTAACACTTTGTCTACAGAAATGACTAGGTTTGAGAGGAAATCTGCAAATTCACTAAGAAATTCCGAGTACGGCCCTGGAGGTCTGTAAATGACAATTAGCGGGATCGACTGAGCTGACTTAATATAGTTAAATACACTTATGTTACTATAAAGAATTTCAAATGAATTAAATTTGTGTCCGTGTTTTTGTACAATAGTCAAATTATCATTGTGAATAACTGCGACGCCTCCTCCTCTACCAGTTAACCGAGGCTGGTGTATGTAGCTGTATCCAGGAGGACTAGCTTCATTTAGAGCTACATACTCGTCCTGTTTAATCCAGGTTTCTGTTAAACAGAGTATATCAAAATCCTGATCTGTGATAATTTCATTAACTATAACTGCTTTAGATGCGAGAGATCTAATATTTAACAGTCCTAGCTTCAGATCAGAGGTGCCGGCTGCGCATTCAGTCTGATCCAAGTTTGTGGTCTTTATGCTAATTAAATTACTAAAACAGACTTTCTGAGTCTTTCTAAATTTGTTTTTAGCTCGGGGAACAGACACAGTCTCAATAGAGTGAACCCTGAGTGACGACTCTATGCAGCTAGCAGACGGTTGGTTTAGCGTAAGGGATCTAATGTTGAGAAGTCCAAACTTTAGAGGTAGACTTCGATTACTTATTTGGGCTTTTTCTGGTTTAATGGTTACCAGATTGTTTCGGCTGGATTTAACGAATTTATTCTTTTTTCTCACTAATCGGGGAATAGACACAGTTTCTATAGTACAAGCTATGTGTGTGCGTCTATTAGTATGGTGGGTTGTATTGTGGCAGATATCTAAAGAATCTGAGGTATGACTTACCGCAAGTCAGATGGTTCGTAATGTCCTGGAGATGTTGTCAGAGAGGACCGCTGCTCCAGCTCTGCTAGGGTGCAGGCCATCTGTGCGGTAGAGCCTAGGACGCTCCCAGAAAACATTCCAGTTATCAACAAAGGGTAATCTCTGTTGTTGACACCAAGATTGTAACCATTCATTGAAGGCAAATAATCTACTGAACCTCTCGATTCCTCTCTGAAATGTCGGAAGTGGTCCAGATACGACGATCTTTGTCGTGGGTGATGTGCTGCGGACCTTCTCAACCAGGCTCCTGAAGTCCTTCTTTAGGATCTCCGTCTGCCTCAGCCTGATGTCGTTGGTGCCAGCATGGAGAACCACAGCTCGAATGTTCTTCCTCAGGGCCGCAGGCACCTGTGCAGCAACATCAAGAACACGTGCACCAGGTAAACAGCGCGTGTACGCCTTACCTTTAGCTGTGGTAGCACGCACGTGCCGGACAATGGAGTCTCCGATGACCAGCGCGTCGTGTGCCGTCTCACGGAGAGGAGCGAAGCGGTTTCGGGTTGAGATCTCGAAGACGGGTGGTGGCGGAGGAGGAGAGGTCCATTTGACTGCAAAAAACCTGCAGGAAGATTTAGCAGACTCTGGAGTGGTGGTGCACCGTTCCACAAGACCTTCATGGAAGAGTCAGCAGAAGAAAACCTTACCTGCGTCCTCATCATAAAATCCAACATTAGAAGTATGCAAAAGAACCACTACAGAAGCCTGATGCGTTTTGCACTGTGAAATGCTGTGGACTGATGAAGTTAAAATAGAACTCTTTGGCCACACAAAAAAAGAAGCAGCATTTCATGAAAAGAACACCTTGCCAACTATTAAGCATGGGCTTAGATCTATCATCCTTTGGGGTTGTGTTGCAGCCAGTGCCTCAGGTGGAGGGTAGAATGGATTCCACTAAATACCAGCAAATTCTGGAAGCAAACATCACACCATCTGTAAAAAAGCTGAAGCTGAAAAGAGGATGGCTTCTACAACAGGACAATGATCCCAAATATACCTCAAAATCCACTATGGAATACCTGAAGAGACGCAAGCTGAAGGTTTTGGAATGACCATCACAGTCCCCTGATTTAAACATCATTATAAATTTGTGGGTAAATCTTAAAATAGCTGTGCATGCAAGACGGCCAAAGAATATTACAGAAATAGAAGCCTTTTGCAAGGAAGAATGGAAGAAAATCCCAAATACAAGAATCAAAAGACTTTGCTCACTCATCCACTGAGGAGCTGGGTAAATTTTTATATGTCACGTGGTGCTCTCTCAAATAATTTCCAACAAACTGCTTAATCATGACTCTGCTGAACTTCCAATCATCACGATATGGGATAAGGAACTACCCACCTACAAACTCAATTGGGACTGGATTTGAGAAAGTATTTCAGTGATGTCCAAGAATCCTGCGCATCAACTTATACATTATAAACTGATCCACAAGGCTTATGCAACTCCATATGTGCTACATAGAATGAAGCGCTTACCCTCTCCTTTTTGTACATTGTGTAATTCAAATATGGTGGGGACTTACATGCATATGTTTTTTGATTGTCCAATCATCAGCTTATTTTGGGATAAAGTTTGTCGAACAATCTCTGATCTCTGTGATAGGTTTATTCCTAAATACCCCAATATTTGTTTATTGAATGATGACCACGACCTTAATTTAAACGTTTACCAACGTCGGATTTCATACTGCACTGACTGCAGCCAAGAAGGTTATTTTCTCAATGTGGCACGAACCCACATTTCCAGCGGATAAAATGTGGCTTATAGAATTAAAAAATATTGCGCTGCTAGAGCGCTCTACAGCAAGGATGAACAGAGCTAAGCCACATACAATCAAAGCATGGTCTGTGTTCATTGAAAAACTTTCTATTATAATAACTAGATAGACTAAAATGTACTGTAAGGCAAATAGTTATACATCCCAGTTGTAGGTAGGTTGTTTGTCACCCTGGAATTATTATTATTATTTATTTATTTTATTATTATTTATTTATTTTTTTTATTTATTATTTTTTTTTTTTTCCTCATTTATGGTTTCGTGTATTTTCTGTTAATGCAAACCCTGGCTTGTATATAGTTGTTGCTAGCTAGGTAAGCTGGCTTTGTTCTACAATAAATAAACAATCATAAAAAAAAAAAAAAAAAAGAATCAAAAGACTTTTAGCTGGCTATAAAAAGCATTTGCAAGCTATGATATCTGCCAGAGGAGGTGTTACTAAGTATTGATTATGTAGGGTGCCCAAACTTTTGCACAGTACCACAATAATGTTTTTATTTTTTTATCTTTGTTTAATTTATGACATAAAAAATACCTATGCATCAATGTTTGCTGAAAATATTGTGCATTTTTTTGAATGTCTTAACATCTTTTCAACTAAAAAAATCACCAAAATCTCTTATTTATCAAGGGGTGCCTAAGCTTTTGCATAAGATAGTTGTTGAGTTTAGTAAGACATTATTTTCAACTACATCTGATTTAGTGCTTGTTCAGTGCACTGACTTATAAAACCATTTAACAACAACGAGAACTACATCTAGCTTGGCGCTTTGTGATGAGCTATACAAATTAAAATCCAGCATTCAAAAGACATTGTTTTTTCCTGTGTTTAGATGATGGCTTGTACTCTGAGCACAGGATCGTACGTGCTCGCTCTCTATCAAAGATCTCTGCCTTACCACAACGCTCCTACTATCTGGACACCTCAGAGGAGGAGGATGTTCATCGATTTCCTGTCTATCAACTCCCAACACGCCGTCGCAGCCGGGCCTCCTCCCAGGAAAACATCACTCACAGCGCTCCTCCAGTATACATTTGTGCTAAATAATTACATTCACAAATTGAGTTCTGGGGATACATTTCATGAAATGAAGCCTAAAAAAGCATAGTGTAAGCTGATTCTGATGAGCAACTTGTATAAATGGCCTCACAAGGCTAACCCAGATTTTAGGAGAAATCAATATAAGAAATGCCACTTAAAGCAAATTAGTTTGGGTTTTTGTTGAATGAAGTGCTACAGCACCCCGGGAGACTGTACAAAAACAAAGAGAACGATATGATGTAGATGCTGGACTGATCAGAGACATCCATTTTAGGCTGATTGTTTAGCTTATAATTCTTAGGCAATGCTGCTGACACATAACACATTATGTGCAATAAGTAAGATGGTGATATGAAACACAGTCATCAGTTTAATAAACATAAAGAAGATGGATTATTTAGTCTATCATCATTTATCATCGTGATTCCCCCGAATCCCTGGGAGGAACTTGAAGGCAGCTGCAAACATGTAACACAAACACAAAGTACAAATGACACGAAAGGACAGAAAACAGAACTGTTTCTAATTTTTTGTTTCATTTGATTTATGGTCTTGAAACACTTAAGAATATTTGAAACTTAGAATGCAGTGGCCTATCTGCCTTTAAGGGTATGTATAACAGATGCCACATTTCATTCTTATTAAGCCATTATATGATTTATTGCTCATCCCTAGGCTAATAATTTCATTGATGAGCTATTGATTAATATTATCCATCATTGCTAAGCGGCATATAAGTTCAGAACTTGGGTTTTGTTGAGTTCAAGATCCAACAAGAGCAAGACTTGTTTCTTTGATGCTTATCTAAATTTCTCTTTCTTTCTCTCCCATTACCACCAATGAATGTTTAAATGCAGATTAATGAACTGAATAAGAGAATGTATGCCATTGAGAGTCTCTTAAGTCGACTTGAGGAGAAGATGACTGGATCTAATGATCAGGTACTGTGAACAGTCTTCCATGGTATGTGATTGTTTTGTCCACAATTGTTTTGCTTATAATGTGAAAAAACGTTACACAATACACTACATGGTCCAAGGTATCGGGACACCTGATCATCACACATACAGTATGTGCTTATCGGACATAATAAGCACATACAGTACTGTATGTGTGATGGGCCTTGAAATGGTGTTTTCCCTCCTTGGAACTATACCAGCCTCTGCTATTCAGGTAGGGCTTTGTGCTAGATTTTGGAGCATGGTTTGGGGGTTTGGGCTTATTCAGCCATGAGAGCATTAGTGAGATTAGGCACTGATGTTGGAGGTGCGGGGCTGGCATGCAGCCTGCATTTAAAATTCATCCAAAAGGTGCAGGCCACTGAAGTTCTTCTATGCTTTCTGTACTTTAACAGACCTCACTTTCTACTCAGAGGTCTGGAATACCAGACATTTCTGTGCGCGTAACTTTTTGACATCAGTTTGGCCAAGGCTCACCTAGGAGTGTTATGGTCAGGTGTTCTCATAGTATTGGCCATTTAGTTTTGAATCATTAAGTTTTGGCTAAAAGTAAAAACTCAGATTAAATCCACTTTTTTGAGCTACAACTTTATACTAGATCCTAATATTCTTGTGTGGTTCCCTCTACTGTAATTCATTTAGTTTTCAGCCTTTCTTTAACCACAATAGATGTGTTTAGAAGAAACAGATCAAGAAAATTTGACATATTTCAATAACTGTCTAAGCTTCCATCAGTTCCTTCAGCAAAAGTTATTAGTTCTACTGAACCAATGGAGGCTCTCAAACGAGTGGCAAAACATCCAGCTTAGATAAGAAGTTCACTTGCCTTAACTTACTTCTCTGCAATCCAAGTCACATGAGCAGAAAAGTGAACAGTTCCCATGTTCCTGCAGCAGGCACAAGCAACAGCAAATCAGCTGGAGGAGGAGAAGCTAAAAAAGAAGCTAGAAGAGCTGATGAGTGACAGAGCAATGTCTTCAGATGAGGATGAGGCCAAGAAAGCCACTCAGTCTAAGGGGTCAGATGTAAAAGGTTCTCAACACACTGAACAAGTATCATCAGTACAGGAAGCAGTCTATAGCTCCTCTAGTGATGAGATGCCTACTGAAACCCAAAAGGTACTAACACACATTTTACATAATCTGTAACATAACCTATAAGAGTGTTGGTGTGAACTACACTGTAAACCCGAATAAGTTGGCAAAATTAAAAAAAATAAAAATTAGGTAATCAGTTACATCAAATTTTTTCGAGTAATGATGTTTTCAATTTTAAGTGAACAGAACTATCAGTTTTTGAGTTTGTTGTACTCATTTATATGAATCATTTTTAATTTGCATTAATAAGTAGTAGGGATGTAACGGTATCAAAACTTCACGGTACGGTAGTACCTCGGTACGGTATTTATTAATTCATTTACAGGAAAAACAAAACTAATGAAGAGACTCGAAAAAAGTGCCAGAAGTGTTTATTAAACAGTATACATGAACACTGAACATATCCATGGCATACAAATTGGCCATCTATCTGTAAACCTTGAAACAGGAACAGGCAATTCATCCAGTTGTTGGGAATCAAACCAGGGCCTCTTGCATGGCAGGCAAAACACCTACCACCAAGCCACCAATGCCCTATTGCCTTCATGACGTCAGACACAAAATCACTACTGTAGGCTAAAAGATTTTAAGATGGGGGAACTTTAAGGTGACAGTTACTGTTACTTAAGTACTTACAGATACTTAAAATATCAAATTTGTTCAGCTAACCTGAAAAATGTAATTTCTACAAACTCATAAATACCAAAAAGATCTAAATATTCATCAAGTTCTATTAATTTGAACTAATTGTATTTATTTAAGTTAACAGTACTTGATATGTTTAATTACTTTGAACATTAGGGTTTACAGTGTAAGAAATATTAATTCTGAGAACATTTTCTGATTTATAAGAGATGGATTTATCGAATCAACTCCAAAACTCAAAAATCCAACCTGATTATATTGCATATGATAAGGGCTTACTTTCTTTTTATTTTTTTTCTTTTCAGTTTTGTGAAAAAAAAAATTGTGAATATCAATTTATGGGAATGTCAAATGATTAAAATTCTAAGTTGTATTTTCAACTATCAGCTGATTGTGGTGGAAATAGGATATACCCCTTCTTTCATCTCTGCCTAAAAAGAGTAATGCAGCAGTGCTTTAGTTCTTTAGTCTTTCACATGTCTCACCTCATCATCTGTGTGTACTCTTACAATTAATCAGGTTCCCAAATTTAGACTTTCATGGTAATGCTACCACAAAAGCCATCAAGCTCTCAACACATCTGCATCATATAGCTGCACTGCCTTCTGGAACTCAGAGTCCACTATTTGCTGTATTTATTATTGCTACAGTAGGTAGTAAAGGGGGAGGCCTATTAACGACAGAGGACAAAATAAATCAGTCGCATTTCATGTCATTCAAAGTAACATTTTCATTCGATGCAGTTTTTAACACCAGTAATAAAAGTTACTATTACTTATTACTTTTCTACAGAATAACAGTATTATATTACTACTAATAATTATTGTCTAAAGTAATGTGTTACTCTTTCCTTACTTTTATATAAGTATAGTTTGTCAGTTGCCATATTATTAAAATTTACAAAAAAAAGTAAATGCACATGATATCTTACAGAGCCCCCCCAGTACGGGAGTCATGCAGTAAAAAGAATAACAAACCGAACAATTTTGCGCACTGAATACTAAACGGAGCATGTGGATTACTAAACCATGAGCACGGATATGTAACACTGAGCTTTCAATTCTAAAATTGACTTTGTTTTTTGATCCCTGGAATAGAAGAGATACAACCCATTATTTTTATGCTATTTTACAAATAAATCATTTTCTTTGGTATTTTTTATAGAATATTTTAATCTCATCTTTTATAATAAAAAAAATTAACCACTACCAGTTTTATTCCAGTATGGGTTTTTTAAATGCAAAATATCTCTAATCTAATCTAATGTCTTGACTCTGTATCTGGAAAGAAAGGAAATGATTCTATTTGTAAAATAGCATAAATAAATCATGGGTTGTGTATAGAGTGATTAAAAAACAATACAACGCTATGATAATGAAAATCTCCATCTCATATATTTCATTAAAAAAACAGTAACTTTTTCTTTAAACTGTAATTTTTTTTATCCGTAGTGGTAGTGGGTTTTTTAATGCTCAGTGGTCTGCGCACAACCTTTTTACAGGGGCCGGGCTCAAAAAAAAGCATCTCTATGGGGGAACCAACTTTGACACAACACCAGTAAACTGATCATCAAGGCACCAAAATACACAGATGCTTTACACACAATTAAAGCAACAGTAATACATATTTATTTTACTAGTTGCTAACAGAAGTAAAGCATTACTATGATGTCAGTACTATATTAGGTGACAGTCATAGAGTTACTTTACGAAAAAGTCATACATTACAGTAATGCATTGTTATTCTACTGCATTAATCGGTATAAGTTATATATTTACTCTTGTGCACTGAGAATAACAGCAGTCCTTTAGGAAAGCTAATGAAGTCCCCCCATAATAATAATAATAATAATAATAATAATAAACCTATAGTATATCATCTCCTCTCAGCTAATTGCTGTTCCCTCTACATGGCTTTCAGAGATCCACTGCAGCGGCTCTATGCGACATCACAACCGAGGTTCTAAGAATCATTAATGCCACAGAAAATGCTATGAGTGAGTTGGCCCCCTCAAACCCTAACGAGAGACCTCAGTTAGCAGACACAGATGTAAAGCAAGCTGATGCTGCTTACAGGGAGCTTGAGGAAAATGTAAGCCTACAAATATTTTGCATACATACTGTACAGTCATGGAATAATATCATCCATATTCTGGGGTTTCATAGTTAATATAACTCAAAGTCCATTTATTTAGTTGGGTTTGTTTAGAATTCGTCAATCTGCTTAGTGCTAATGAAAGCAACTGGGGATAAAAGGTTAATGGAGGACAGTTGTAAGCCGAGGAGGGAACTGCGTTTTGAACCCAGGGGTGCAAAGAGTGTTAAGAAAATGATGTGTAATTATGTGAAAGTATAGATAATGTGTCAAATTGTTATTGAAATTGAAAAGACCTTCTACCACACCCAATACTATTCAGATGGGGTTGTTAATTAGCTGATTAGTTACGTCAGGTGTCCTGAGAGAACTGAAATGTGCAGGGCCGTGTGAGGGTTGCCGACTAGAGGGCACTGTTTTTAGTTTGTAGTTTTTGTTGGTAGACTCAGTTTCCCAGAAGGCACCTCGGTCAGGTGATGCGGGTGCTCACCTGAACGAGGAAGCTAACTTCTTGTTATAAATAGCTGGTAGTTCTAGAAAACTGGGTCAAGCTTTAATGTTAATTTCAGTTCTGTTAAGTGGGTTTTGTTTTGTCTGGTTAGGTTCAGTTTCAGTTTGTTTAATTATTGTTGACCTTGTGGTTTCTGGAGCTTTAAGTTTGCATTAGTCTTGATTTAGTTTATGTCTCTGTGTCTCCTAGCAGGATTAGCCGCTAGGAGAAATTTGCCTTTTGTGTTTACCCTCATGTGTGAGTAACCTCTTTTGCATGTTTAGTTCTTAGTCTGTATAAATACTAATCAGTGCACTACTAACCTGCTTAGATCTTAGTCTGTCTAGTCTCCTCGTCTGTTTAGATCATAGTCTGTTTAGGTACTAACCTGTTTAGCCACTAACCTTTAGAGTTCTTAGTCTATTTCATACCTACAGTAGTCTGCTGTGTACCTAGTCTGTCTGCCCCTTGGGTCTCTGGCTACTAGCCTGTTTAGCTGCTAGCTAGCTTAGCAGCTAATGTGCATAATGGCTAGTAGGCCTAGCCAAGCCTGTCTTGTGTGTTTATCCCCTGCATGTATAGTCCCTAGTGTTTAGTCCGCTAGTCTGTTTAGTGTGTCTTGTCTTGTCCGGTTTGTATCCCATGTCTGTATTGTATTAGATTGTGTAATCCCTAGTCTGTGTAAGTGTTTTATGAGTTTTGTTTATAGCACGGTCCAATGTACAGCCAAATTCCTTTGTTCATGTTTGTTTGGTTTGTGTATAATTAAGACTTTGTTTCACCATCATTCCCCTCTGCGTCTATGCCTTGCCACACCATGCCCACAGTCCAACACCTAACAGTTTGTGACAGGCCAGAGCTCCTGACCACTCATCTACACCCTTTTAGCCTACACATATCATTTAATCACTAAGTTTGAAAATAAAGGCACAAATGTTATACTTAAATAATAAAATACATTACAAACTTAGAAATATCGACCTATTCATGTAAAAGCTACATAATGCCAGAAGCATTTGAGTGTAATTTGAATTTAAGAAATGAATCAGTAGTAAAATGTCTTATGTTTTTGTTGACCAATATTTACAGAAACAGTATAAAAAATAATTACCTATTTGTTTTGCTGCTTAGCCAACTATGTTAGCAATCAGATCCAATTCTAGTCTAACCAAGTATTAGCATAAAAGGAAATTACTGTAGATTAAAGTTCTCCTTTAAACAGGTCTTGGCTTACTCCAGCATACTGGCCAGGGGTGTTTATCCTTAAGTTAACACAGCTAGCTATAGCACTAACTGCAGATGAAGAACTGGTATTTTTTTTCTACGTTGAGGAACTTGATTTTTAATAAAACCAAAATGCTTGAGTAAAGCTGTACATTTTATTAAGTAAAACCACTGTAATTTACACCCTGTTTATATCTTTTGTGATGGAACAGTTCAGGGCTGGTATTTCCACAACACTGTCTGCTCTCTTTCAGGTTTATCTGACGGCAGGGAAGTCATTTGACATGGAGAAGAAGTTAAGGCAAATCGAACAGCGTGCTAAGAATAATTATACCGGCTTTCTTACCGACTCTGAGCTCTCTGAACTTGAAGATCAGCTTGCAGCAACTGCTGCCAAAGTGCACAACACAGAGAGTGAGGTAAGCTGTTTTGAAATAAACCCTCCACATAGACTATATGTACATATGAAAGTTATATACAGTATATATATTTAATATCTTATTTATATATACATTATTAATGTCACTTTTAACCTTATCTCCTGTTAGTGTAATGAAATGAAGTACATTTTTCCCATCAGGTGTCAGACATTGAGAATAAAATCGCTGTTCTTAGTGCATCCGGACCATCAATAGATAAAGCCAAGAAAAAGGTAAACTGATGTTTATTTAACACAGCAGTAATATGTGAAAAGCAAATATTTTGAATTTTTTTTAATTATTTCAATTGTACTTACGGGGGGCATTCGGGTCAACCCGGGACTGTCGACTGTGCAGAATAACATTACACAGTTATAAAAAAAAACCTACCTTTATTTATCTATATAATCCCCTGCTGTACTAATGCACATATCCCAGCTTTTCACTAGTGCTTAGACAACCTGCAGACAATGTCTGCATCACATCTGAAACGCTGGCCTCCCAGGATGTCCGGAGTCAGGACTGTACAGGAGATGTGGCAATAACTCCCAGTTTGTGAAATGTGCAAGTGGTGATCTTGACTAAATGTTTGTACAGTTCCCACAGACAGAATCAACACAATACATGTTGATTTTTTTTAAATAATAATTACTTTAGCTTACTTAAAGTCTTCTATAATTCCCATCAGTCTTATGCCAGAAATTTCATCACAAATCCTGGTTTGACTTGAACACCCACCATAAATACCCAGAATTCAATTCCTCTGTCTAGAATATTTTAATGTTTTGTTTAATTGTGTGTCATCATACTATCTTCTTGTTATTTTAATCTACAGTGTATTTTTTCTGTATTTGTAGGCATCAAGTCTACAAAAAACAAGAAAGTTCCAAGACATGCCCATAAATAAAGTACATTTTTAAACATGAAGGAAGCACTTCTTAAAAAATAATTTTTTTCACACAACTGCTTTCCTTTATCCTGCAATGTATAAAAATGCATGTGCTTCTACAGGTATAATCATTATTCTAGCTCTTATTATTATCAGTTATCATTGATGTTTTCTTCTTCTTTAGAATAAAAATTAGTTTTTTGCTCTGATGCTTCAAAGTGCATGTTTTTTGTGTAAAAGCTATAAAATTATTGTGTGCCTAAAACCAACCCACCATGTGTCCTGATTTTCACTTAATTAAAGTATCTTTACAGCCCAGAAATCCAGTTGAAGATATGGTTGTTCATTTACTGATCAGGTTAGGACTTAATTGCTTGTTAGGAAGCTGGGGTTACAGCACAGTGCCTGCCGTGATACAGCACTCCTCAAGCACTGAGTGCAGGGCCAAGCTCAAAGGCCCAACAGTTGCAGCTTTGCAGTGCTGGGGCATGAAACCCCCACACTACTGATCTGTAACACGGAGCCTTAAATATTGAGACAGCATTATTCCACTATCATTTAGACATAAGTTTGTTGCTTGATGGCAGAATTATAAGTACTGTAAGTAAGTACACAATATTTAAATATGTGTTAATTACAACTAATTACAGGTATGTAAGTTTATTGGATACACTGTGATAACAGCATGTAACATTGTATACACTTCTATAGGAAATATTAGGCATAATGTTCATTATTTCAGGTTAATATATATAATATCTGATATGCATCATATGATATAACGTGTGTGTGTGTATATATATATATATATATATATATATATATATATATATATATTGCATAATTGGTCAGCTTTCAATAGAAATTAAAATAAGCTATTATTTTTTATATGATGTCCATGGGTCATAGCAATATTTGTTATAATATGCAAGATGTGGACAATCTATTATTTGAAAGTATTCATACTATTAATTATTGAATAATTATTACACAGTGCTGACCTACATTTGGACCATATTTAGGTAAATATTGAACATGAGAATTTAGACCTTACAATAGTTTCTTGTGATTACAAAGCTGTTTCAGAGACGCTGTATTAAACCGTAAAAACACAAATGTGCATTATTTGTTGTGCTTTGGAGACAAAGGCAGTACATTGTTAAACTGTTTGTTCATCTTTTGCTCTTTAAACTCATAAACATCAAAAGGATCAGGCGATGCAAAATAGTTTATAAAACGTTTAGGAAAACTTATGAAAGCTATAAATCAGCGATACGTGATACCGTAAAAATTAAGAGAGAAAAGAATTATGTTTTTGATAGGGATTAATAAATTGTTTTACGGTGTAGCACGTACGAAGCTAACATACATTAATCTACTGTATTTACACTGTTTAACACATTATATTGATATATAAGATGCTGTATGTTTCTAAATAAACGCACGAGGGCGCCAAAGCGCCATGTGTGCAAACAGGCAGCTACTGTATACTGGAGCATTACATTTTAAATAAATGTAAAAAAAAAAAAAAAAAGTGTATTGTGCAATTTCTTTTCGTTGCAGCAGCTGCAAAAGCAAATAATTAATAAGATTTAAAATATGTTGTTTTTCAAATCTGGAATTACTTGAAGTTATTTACCTTTTTACTAGATTCTTCTTCTTTCTATTATTATTATTATTATTATTATTATTATTATCAACTAAGATTTTATGGTATTTTATACCATTTTATGCTCCCCCTAAAAGAAATATAAAATATTTTACTGTTTTTACAGGGAGCTATTATTATTGCTTATTATTTTCAAAGTGAATATTAGTGGATACTGAAGATTTTCTCACCCCCATTTGGACACAAGAATGTGGTCAGGTGCTGATGTCAGATGAGAAGACCTGGTGTGCAGCCTGCGATCTAGTTCATCCTAAAAGTCATTTAGTGTGGTTGAGGTCAGGGCTCATTAGAGTTCTTCGATTTCATCCTTGGAAAATTTTCCACTTTATGGACTTTGTCTTGTCCTTAGGGACACTGTCATACTGGAATAGGCAGGGTAATTTTAGTCTATATGCTGTAAAAGTAATCAGGAGCATCAGGGAACCCCATGATTTTTAAAGAAAAAGTATAATTTAGTAGGAAAGGGTTATACTGTATATCAGACAGTCATAGGGAGCACCTTTGTTTTGTGAAAAGAATTAAAATCGCAATTTATGTTACGAAATTAGGTAAGTAAGGCCGGAAGATCACAAAGAAGCAGTGATTGTGAAGTGTTTATATGTATCCAAAACAATTGAAATATTATTTTAATTTACTTCAGTCTGTCTAATATTTTACATTTGTTTGTTTAGGTAACAGAAATGGAATATGTTAATGATTAATTGTTTTCCTAGACTTAATCTCTGTAGTGTGAATGTTGTCCGGAGGTCCCATAAATACAATGTTCATCACTGGCCTCCACGATACTAGTTGGACTACTGAGGTTTATAAAGATGGATGAAGGGACTGTTGTAGTTACTCATGGAAACATATTATTGTATTTAATTTAGTCTACACTGATTCCAAATCCTGTTATTAATATTTGATTTGGGCTACTGATACCATTAATAATTCATTAATTCATGTGCAGTATAGTCTATGTTAAGCTGTTTTTAGTTTGGTTGCTTATCAAAGTGTCTTCTTTGGTAATATCCAATATCATTGTGTGTTAATTTTCTTCATTGTTTCATATAAAAATAATATGTCTAGTGTGGCCGATGAACCTTTGGGTAAGTTAGTAAAAGTGAAGGGAAATTGTAATGCAATAGAGTACAAGGTCATCCTAGACATTTGGTTGCTTTGTGGCAGCAGTTATTGGGTGGGTTATTTTACTAAAATTATTTGCTCTTAGTATTTCTGATGCCAAAATAATTTAAATTAACATAACAGACACATTACTTGTATATGATCAGAAAATATAGTATGTCCTTTAAATCATGAAATCCTTTTTTTTTTTACCTTAATGTTTAATATTTATTTTAAAAAATAGGTCTACTTCAAGGAAGTTCAAGTCTTGTCACTAGGATCAACCATGGAAGTGGGACCATATACTTTTCATCTAAAGAATTTTTTTTTTTCATAAAATAAAGCCGATTTACAATAACATCAATATCTTATAAAAATAAGTTAAACACTATAGTCATAAAACTATTATAGATTATGATTAATAATATGAAATAAATATCAGTCACCCCAAACTATGTCATTGCTGTTACAGTTACACAAAAAGAATTTTATTTTTAAATACATTTGACAATTTGAACTTGCTCCTGACTCAGAGACCACTTGATGAAGGGCACTGGACAATTGCAAAAGGTATGAAAGATGTCTTGCTTTATTTGTTTGGAAATGCCAGAATTAACTTTGCAATTTTGTGCAAAGCTTTTAAGTTCATCATTTTCGTTACTCATTTTATAACTGTCAAATATTGGTTGTAAAAGACTGATTACACCTCATAATTAATTTATTTGACATAACTGAAAACCATGTGGCTGCACGGTGGTGTAATAGTTAGCATTGTCGCCTTGCACGTCCGGGTTCGATTCCTGACCAGGCTCGATTTCCGCCTCTGTGTGCTTGGCGTTCCCGAATTGCCTGTAGTATATGTGTGTGTGCCCTGCAATGAATTTGCACCCTGTCCAGGGTGTACCCTACCTTGTGCCCTAAATCTACTGCCTGAGGCTCCAGGCCTCCTGTGACCCTGAATACAGGATAAAGCGATCATAGTCATTTTATACATGGTTACAATTTTCCTGTAAACTGGCGTTCCCGTCATTGGTGCACCAGGAAGAGAAGTAACACCCGTTGTTAAATGTATTAAATAAATAAATAAATAAATAAATGCATTAAACTATATATTTGTTTATTCATGAAGTTATTAAGGAAACCATTGATATTAAAGAGGTGTGAAGGAAAAAATACAGTTCAGGAGATTTTTATGACCCAATTTCCACCTTTCCTGTAGAATGACCCTGGTGTAATGATCAGCTGTTCATAAGTTTTTGGGCCATGTAGAGTATGCTATATATTGTTTTACAGCGTTTAACTGCACTGTCATATTTTCCTGCAGTATACGCAATCAGGATGAAAGGCAGTGGCTGGGTTCTTTGTAGCCCCGCCCACAACCAGCAGCATTGCCTGGAATGCCATTGGTTCAGGATCATCCAGTAGCTGGAACTGAAACCTGATTGGTTCCGAATCCCGGAACGAATGGATCATCATCATCATCATCATCTGCTTGCTTGTCTGTCCTTAGGGCTTTTGGTGTGCCGTATAAAATAAATGAAAACTTTTTGTTTGTATGTATATGTTGTCCTTATTTATTTGGTTTCCAGCGGGAGGACGTTCTCAGGGGTGTGCTGATCTGTGACAGTTTGAACAATGTCACCAGCCTGCGGTTGTACAGTAAATCCACTGGATTAGCGAGTTGTCATCGTCCTGCGTGATTTCTCGGACACGACCTGTTCGTGTTTGGAGGAGCAACAAGCTCCTGTTGGAGGTGTAAACACGCTGTGCGGGTGCTATGTGGAATCAGCTAGAAAAGCCGCAACACTGCTGCGTTCTCACTCCAGGGAAATGGATCCAGTGGAACCTTCACACTTCTGTTTAAAGAGCTAGAGGAGATTACAGCGCGTGCTGGATAATCAGCCTTTTAATCTGTAACGTACATGTGTAATATTAGCTGGATATAACAATAATAATAATAATAATAATCATTTTTAAAAAATCATAGCTTAGGTTAGAAATGGGAACTCAGGTGACGGGGAGGAAGAGAATCCCGAATCGGGAGAAAGTGTCGGCGGAGGATGATGCTCTGAGCCAGATAGCTCGGGAGGTAAGTGGAATGAAATGACACGTAAGCTTGATGATGTGATGATAAACAGGGTAATACTGCGCAAAATATCCGAATTCAGTACATGCATCTCTAACAAATCCACTCCTGATGAAGATTGCGGCTTTTCCTTTATTTTTCCACAGCGTTTTTTGTTCTCCCTAAGCCTTCATATCTCATATAAACCCGAGACAGGGAGCAATGCGCTGACCCTGAGTCGTTTTTGTCTTGTGTTTTCTTTTTTAATGCATATGATATGAAAGTACGAAGAGCTTTATGTTGATGGATTGGACAAAAACACGCTGTTCTTCGCAGTATCGCATCAAAGGGCGCTGTTGTTGGCGTGACCCACATGACGTGCGCGCGCTTAAGGGTGATTTCCCTATTAAATGTAATGAAACGGTTCAATTGTTGATCTCTTGAGGTGGAAGGCATTCTGCGTATAATGAAAAGGGCCTAAAAGGATCGCCGGAAACGCATTGAATGCGTATTGAAAAGAATGAAACCACATTTAAAAAGAGGCTGCGAGACTGCTGACGTCAGACGCCGCCTGCGTCACACCCGGCCCGTGACGTGCTGTTCGCTACGTTTATACAGGCTAAATGATATCATATCAGCGTGCTAGCCTAAAGTGTACAATTTCTGCTTGTGCCTGATGTTACACAGATAAAGACAGAACTCAGAAAGATTGCTATGTATTTTGCTAAAAAAGCCTACTTTTCCCCACAGAATTATTGTGTTATACAGTTTAATTTCTTATGAGTATTATATAGATGACACTATCATAATTTTTTGCACCAAGTGATTAGCACCGCCGCCTCACAGTTTTAGGGTCTCCTGCTTTGGTCCTGAGTAAATAACTTTTTCCACACCATGACCAGCGAGAACACAATTGTTCCACGCTTGGGAACTGTGCCCGTGTCTGCTTGGACAGGTGGTCTCGGGCACAGTGCGGAGTACTCGGGCACTGATCGAATCAGATATGAAAGCAACTGTACCTGAGAATGCAAGTAAATCTCAGTGTGTGCGCCAATCACATCTAACCTTCTTCATTGTTGTTTAATGGTGTTTGGAATCCAGTAGGTTGGTTACATTACCACCAATTGTAGGTCTCATTCCTTAAAACGTCTAATGCATCATTTCCTGATCTTGTCTTATTCTGTTTCTCGAGTTCTATGTCTGCTTTATCTGGTACTTCCACACACTTTTTTTCTTGAAACGTTTCCTTCTAATAGGGCGGCATGGTGGTGTAGTGGTTAGCACTGTCGCCTTCCACCTCCAGGATTCGGGTTCGATTTCCGGCCAGGCTCGATTCGCATCTCTGAGTTTTCATGTTTTCCCCATGCTTGTTTTTTTTTATCGGTTTACTCCGGTTTCCTCCCACAGTCTAAAGACATGCAGGTTAGGCTAATTGGCGTTCCCAAATTGCCCGTAGTGTGTTTCTGGGTGTATGTGTTCGTGCCCTGCGATGGATTGGCACCCTGTCCAGGGTGTACCCTGTCTTGTCCCCTAAGCCTCCTGGGATAGGCTCCAGGTCCCCGCGACCCTGAATACAGGATAAAGCGTTCTGTTCTATCCAGCCATAGTTGAGAAAATAGGAAAGCACGTGAGAGTGTTGCTCTTGACATTTTTCAGAAATACCAATAACATTAGGCATAGCACAAATGTTAACTTCTTTTTTATCTTCTTTTCTTGTGTTCAGTTGTGGCTCGCAAACCAAGTAGGGGCATAGAGTGGAAATACACAAGTGAACCCCAGTACAGAGAGGAAAAACAAGCTGAATGCTGGACAGTGGGAAAGTGGAAAGGAGGGAGCAATTGTTTCTGGGCACAATACTGTATGAATCAATCATGTCTAATGTTCTCCTTGGACTACCATACAACTTTCCAGTTTTAGTGTGCATGTGCCCAGTGTATCCTCAGATTTCTGCTCTTGGCTGATATGAATGAAATCTTATGTGGTCTGCTGTTGTTGTAGCCAGTCTAACTCGAGGTTTTGACATGCTGTGAATTCTAAGCCTTTTTTTTTTTGTTCACCATGGTTGTAAATAGTAGTCATTTGAGTTGCCATAGTCTTGCTTTCAGGTTAAACCACTGTAAGCATCCTTCTCAAAGCTTTTCCATGAACAAACCATTTGTGAGACAAATCAGATTTGTGGCAGATGCGAGTATATGGTATATTCTTCATGTTTTTGTATTTGTAAGTTTACCTAATGATTAAAAATGTGTGAGTTGTTTCTGAATCGGAAACTGAGGCAACTATTCATTTAATGTAATCAACTAACCAACCAAAGGATTCAATTTAATTGCATAATAAACTAATGGACCATTTTGGGTAGATGTGAAAATCCCAAGAGATCAGCAGTTTGGAAAACACTCAAATAAACTCATCTGACATACCATGATCATCGGAGATGATTTTTTTTTTACCTATTCTAAAAATATATATGAATTGGAAATAAATCCCTGACCAGTATCTACATGGCATTATGCACTGCTGCCTCATAATTGGTTGACTGGATAGTTGTTCCTAATATAGTATCTGGTGGTGAATGTAAATAAAGAGACTAGTGATTATAGAATGCCAAAGCTCTTACTTCCCTTACTTTTTTTTGGTAGAAAATACTTTAATTCAAGTTAATGATATGAAAGTTGTTTTTTTCTATTTGGCTTCTTTCATGTATGGTATCTCACATCATCAAGCTTGCTCTTACATGGGAACATGCTGATGTTGCTCATGATTCTGCTGACATGCTGTGACCTTTAAAGTTAATGGTCTACATCTGGAACGCATTTCCTCAGTGACAAATCCACACAGGGATTTTTCGCCTTAGAAAACACTGTAACATTGTGCTATAGTTGGTCTATAGTTGACATTTACCTGGCTTTAGAAGGCTATATAGAAGAAAACCAGTGTAGAAGAATATACAAGAACACTATAAAAAGAATTACCAGTGGCTTCAAGGCCTCTGGTGTTGTGTGTCCTCATAAAACTCTAGAGCTCTCTAGTCTCCTAGAGCTTTTAGAGCTCTGCTCCTCGTGACCATTCCCAGAGGAAAAGTTAAAACAAAGAATGCTTTAAGGTATTCAGTGCAAAAATCTGTTACTTCGTCATTCGCCTTAGTTTCAGGACAGAAGGCAGGACAAAAGTGCTGTGTTGTACTGCAGGTTCCAATATGTACTTTTTGAAAATTCAAGACATGACCAATCAGCATGTAGTTTTTTAATGTTGCTTTTGTTATCATTTGTTTGTTGGTGTGCTTGTTGTTTGTGTGAAACATGACATGAGTGCTAGTAACTGGTATAACCAGTAACACGATGCCTATGGCAATTACATTACTTCAATTACTTTATATAGATAATATCACAACTAATTGTGCTTGTCCTTACTTTGGGGATTCCCACATTTTACACACCCTTATTTGAATTACCCTTCATTACTTTAAATTCCTACAATTCCTTTCAAATACATTATCTGCTGTACTGTATCTTATAGCTCAATTAGGGTTGGTACCTGTTGTTGATGGGAAAAGAGTTTGTGGAAATAGTTAAATAGTTAAAGCTACAGTAAAACTAAGCTAATCAGATTTAATGTAATCCAAGATATTATTATTTCAGGTTGAAGCCCACATACTGTACATGTCTGCCTGTCTTTTTAATACTTATTAATACAGTACAAAGAAATGAAATCTTGTAATGTTGAGTATCTCACGCCTTGTTTACGCTAAGTTGTATAGTTTGTATAGTATAGTTATTTATATACGAATATATTTCATATATTCGGTAATCAGAGAGTCAATCACAGAAGGGAAATCGAAAAGTTTTGTCTTAAAACGTCTCACTTATACCACTTTGGGGTTGTTATTTTAGAGGTGAAAATAATAAGTAAACACAGTAAAAATATTCAGTTTAGCTTTACTGTTAAATATCTATTGGTGCAGGTGTTTGTTTATGTTGAACAAGTAGCTTATTAATAGCTTATTTTAAAGTAACTCCTTATAACATCACTTTGCTCAACATTTTGCTTTCACTTATGGTGTAGGTTAAACTTCAGGGAGATATCTAAGTACAGAAAAAGTTTCATTTAAAACTGTACAGGCAGTAATGCTGTGACGTAACCCGGCACAAAACTGCTCATAACTTCACTTTTACTCAACATTTTGAGTTTATTTATGGCACAGGTTTAACTTCTGGCAAAAACCTGGACAGACATACATACATATAGACATACACACAGGTTTTTTCAGAGACTTTTTTTGGTTTGGGGTCCGCCAATGTACGGTATGAAAAAAAAGATATCATTAAAAGAGAGAGGTTTGACAAAACCTTTTTGAAAAAAATTATGTAGATTACATTCTGGAACGTTGAGCTTTTGAACGTCACTGGTGTCCTTGTTTGCTTGTTTTCTATGAGTTAAGAGCCAACCAATACCCTGAACGTTACAGCTTATCGTTGAGATCATCATTGTAACTGTTCTCGCACGGCAGTGTGCCAGTCCAAGTTGTGATGTTAGCACAAACAAAACTCATTGACTTCTCTTGGGAATGAGGAAAATACAGCACCAGCCCACACTTTCACACCAGAACGGCTAAGCATGTCTTTTTAACATGAGCATATTTAATGTGTTTAGGGTGGACTTTTTCTTTAATGGATGACAAGTAAGCTAGCCTATAGCCAAAAACAAACTATGATTTCAGACTTCAAACCAGAATCACTTCAGTACTTTTGAAGTCTTCCCAACCTTTTAAAGATTTATGATGCAACTGTATTAGATAATGACTGTAGCTGTTAAACAGTTTTATATTAGGCTACAGTACATGTATAATATGTATTATGTACTGTACATGACATGCATTTTCACTCAATCATTTATAGAAAAAAAGTTTTGATCAAGTGGTCATTGCTTGTTAGCTACAGTATCCTTGTACTGTAGATCAAAATGAAAGAAAAAAAAGCCTAACATCAAACATGACTATGATAAAGTAATGTAACAGCTGCTTACCCATCAAGATTTATTGAATCTTTGCTTGCAATTGTGGTAAAATGACCAATTCTGCAACACCATTAAGGGAGCTTTCACACTACAGACCCAAGCCCAAAGTTGATCCCCAAAGTTTGGTATGTTTTTTTAATGTAAACACTACAGTATGTATCATGCCTGGGCACGGATTAGTGTACCGTGCTTCAGTCCACTTGAAAAGGTAGTGTTAGTCACAGTACGGCATACAGCAGTAAATAAGATGTATATGGCAGCCATACTGTACCTGAACACTGCTGACTTGAAGTGGACTACTGATTAGAAACCATCATCATCCTCATTATCCTTCTCCTCCAAAATCTCTGTGTGAATCTCATCTTCTGTTTATTGGCAAACCAATTAGGTGTGTAGGGAAGTGGGGTCAGGGGAGCAATTGTAGGCATTATGAATCAATCGTGCCTAAAAGTAAATAAGATAAATAGTATTGCATTGGCAAAGTGGGTGGTTTTAGGAAAATAATCAACAATGGGGATGTCACATGGCCTGACAGGAAGCAAATAGCAACCATCTCAAATGAAAAAATCTATTCATGGTTTGATGAAAGCCGAGGAACTGAAGTTGGTTTGTTTGGCTTAAGCATGGAAAATACTCCAGCCAATTTATTTTAACTTCAATTTAAAAGATTCCCAGATGTTTATGCTAGGAATATGCCTTGGTTAGGATCATGCACCCACTAGAGTTGTGCATGTGGTGCTTGCAACAATGCTTACAATACAAACTCATTTTATTTCTCGCTTTAACTCCGAGCTAAAGTCACAGCTTTTTGAATGCAGTCTGGTCATTCAGAAACGGTCTGAAGTCCAAACAGAGAGACTTTCACTCTACTGTGTTTATACTGGACTTGGCTCTCTAGCTTATGCAGCAGATTCAAAACATGGCTGGAGGTAGCTGGAACTTTTCAGTAGTTTATAACCCCCTTCAGTCATGTTTACTGCATTGCAGACAGATGAGACCAGCTGCAGGATTTCTTCCAAATGTTTGTGTTTAGTTTGAAGAGGAGACGGATGCATATGGAAACAGTTTGCAAGTGACCAAATATTTTTTTTTCCATGGTTACAGAGCTATAGTTATTGATTTATAACCTGGAGAACATCAGAGTACACTGCAGCATATCACTGAAAAGTACACAAAAATAGCAGTATTCTTTTATCCGTTGCCAAACTTAGTCTATTGACATAAAAATCTGGAATATATGTTAATTTCGCAGGTGTTCTTAACTCTGAGATATTAACTGACATCCTGAAAGTCCTACCTCCTTCGCCTCATCTAACATTAGAAAGCTCTCGTCTCTCAGTTTTCCTTACTGAAATGTACATTAAAATGGCCCTCATGACATTTACTGTCAAGATTTTTTTTACGTGAAATTAAATATATAATTGGTTACTTTATGTTACCTAGTATGTTATTACCATTAGTTAATTATATGTACTGGGGATGCCCAATTCTGTAGTCCGATGGATCTCCATTAATGGCCCAAATATGTGGAAATGTTTAACTGTGGCTGAGTCTCATCACCGTACTGTGCTGTGAAGTCTTGTCTTCTGTTTTACGCCCTCTTTTACGAGAAATTTTATCACAAGTCCCGGTTTGCCTTGAACGCTCCTTGTGATAATTGTAAAAGACAGCTGAAATAACACTGTTTAATACTGATGTTCTCTTGGCATGTCAAATAAGATACTGAAAGCTAGTTTATGTCTAGAATAGTATGAATGATTTGAACAGTCTAGATGAGTTAGCTAGATCTTTCTACCTTGATTATATCCAAGCACTAGTGAAATGCGTTAATGTAGCATAAGGGATCACATAGAGCAGACATCACTAAATGGCATACTGTGGTCCTGATCCGGACAGTTCTTTTCTGGTAAATAAGAATAATAAATATACCAGTAATGTAGCATGGCTATACACGTCACTCATCAGAGCCAATCGACATGTTTAGCGTGTATGGAGTTTATAGAAGAAACAGAAATGAAAGTGCGACAAAGCATGACTTACTCCAAAAAAAGGAACATAGACTATGAACTGATATATAAACTTATCCTTGAAAAATGTATGAACAGATCAATGTATGTTTATTCTTCCTGCATGAAGTTTAAAACCAGTTTGTCTCTTATGTTCTGAAACCATGGCGATAATAAAAGCAGTAATGTGAAGCTCTATATAGTGAAGCACTATAAGACAAAACAGGGGTTGTTTAAGAAAACGTATCCACAGCAGTCCAGGGCCAGGGCATGTAAAATACCTAACGTGAGAGTCCTTTCACATTCATCTACAGTTCAACAACCTGAAAATTAAGATGCACTAAAGATTCATTTAAAATTGTTTGTACTTCTTAAAAATACAAGGAAAAATACAAGGCACGTCAAAGTTGCTTATTTTTATGGACTTACAGAGAGAGAAAGAGAGCGAGAGAGAGAGAGAGAGAAGTCTAAGACAAACATGAAATTCGGATCTCGACTCAAAGAAAATATATTTAAAAAAGTGGTTTGACTTGAACGCCCCTTGTACTTGCAGGAAAGTACAAATCTCCCAAAATAGTACTGTAACACTGTAATGAAGGTAACTTAGTCAACTATGTTTTCATCCCCACTAAAAAAGAAAGGAAAAAAAAAACATTAGATTATGTTAACTACAGTACAACTGAGTGTAACCACCATGTGACACTGACTGAGTAACTGAGTCAGTGTTACTGTTCACCAGTGTGTGTGAGAATGTACATTTTGAAACACCCAGGCTCATGTAAATTACAGCTTTGCAGTTGTGGGACCATGGCGTGGCTGTGCAGAAAGAGAAATAGTAGTGTGTCATTTTCTAAATTTAACATTAGTCTTAGTCACACATGTTGAGCTCAGTGGAACATTTGACCAAATTTACATCCACTGCTTGTTCCTCCTCCCTTATTGCCTTAGTTGAGAATGTGTGGCAGTAAAAACGTAGCCAAAAGTGATAGAGCAGGGCTTTATGTTAAATATGTTCTTTAAACAGGTCAAGACTGATTAAGCAATACGAGTGTTGGCAAATGGGAAGACGGCAGGGAAGAAGTTTGCCAAGTCTCTACCCACTGACCTGGATCATTAAGCCTTTAGACAGTGTTAACTTCCTGTTCTGACTGTCAGTCAAGTAAACACTTTAATGTCCACTCCACAGCTGGCAGGTCGGCCTTTTATCTGACATGTTATAGGCTTTTAAAGTATTTCTCCATTAGGTTGTTACAGCCAGAACAGTGGCTTTTAAAGAAATATTTTTAACAGTGTTTTCTTTCTCGTATAATATATGTTCATATATTCATTTCCTTTCTCACATTAAGTAATTTCGTGGTGTGTTACGTGTATGTGATTGGGGGTTGGTAGGATAAGCTTTAAGCTGCTGCTTAGTACTTGGTAAATGGAGATGGAAAGAAGGAAGTGATGCATCATGGGATCTTACAGCATTTTAAGAGTGGATTAAGTTTTTGCATGTGGGTGGGGTCGCGCGCGTGTGTGTGTGTGTGAGAGAGAGAGAGAGAGAGAGAGAGAGAGAGATCTCTGAGTCCTCTCCTAGCCAAGCAAAACCTTCAGCAGCCTTACTTTGTGCTAAATTTCTTCTGACCTAATCATTATACACACTCAGTTTCAACTAGGTAATACCTACATTCCTTGACAAACTTATTTTATATACTTACCTTTTAGGTCACTCTGTAGATACGGACTTCCTGATGGTAGCCCGAAATTGTCGATACTGTAACGCAGACATTGTACAGTAATAAGGGGTTAAGTGAAGTGAAATCCATATGTAGACTCTCTGAGTCCCTCTAGTGGCGAGCTGTAATACAATTTTAAAACCAGCCCATTTCCAAGTTAGCGAATGGAAACTTTCACTCATTTTATTTCACAAATTTACCTTTTAGGCAAAAGTAATATACAGTATTATATTTGTGAGTTTCGTTAACCTTTATATCACCCCAGTAGTTTTAGTTCATGATAGCTACATTTCCTTTTATATGATTATATTTAAAAGGATGTAGCTTTTATTCTTATCAACTCTAATCTACAAATAAACAAAATAACCTCAGATGACAACAAAAAACACAACAGATTTCACACTGTGGTCATTTGTCCTTAAGAGGTTAATCATTATTCAGCGAGCAGGTGGGAAAAAAATAATACATGCACTCTTCCTACATACGCAATCGTTAATACAGTAATTATCAGCCAGATTAGTTCATGATTAAGACACATGACAACCTCCAGAAGCGCAGAAGAATAAGAAAGGACATCAGCCATGACTGCAGTGGAGCAATTGTTGCTGCTCGTGAATCTGGGACGGGTTATGAGGCCATGTCCAAACACTTTCACATTTACCATTTTTGTACAGTGAGAAAGTTTACAAATGAAGAGGTTTCTAGTCATCTCCGAAGTTGGCATCTCAGCTCATTCCAGCTCAAACTTTAGATAGTTTAATGGTCAGAGTCATAAAGAAAATCCTAAGAGCTACAGCATATCACAACAAAGCAAATTGCTTTAATGGAAGAGTTGTGAGGAGTGGCTTCTGTCCCAAAAAACAAAACAAAAACATGAACAAATCACCAAAGTTCCCGAACAATATCCTCCTGGAGGTGTTAGGTCATCACGTTTAGTGAAAATCAACCATAAACACACCATGGCAGCTGTCAAGTATGTCGGCAGAGGGGTGATGAACTGGACTTGTTTTGCAGCTGCAGCGCCTGGGACATAAAGACAAAGCTAAACTCTACTTGTACCATAATGTTCCCACTTGAAATACTGCAGTGGTATCTTAAGAAAGCTGTGCACAAAAAGTTAACCACATTGTTATTGCATTGTTGCTACAATACAGGTGGTTGTACATGTTTTTCCCACGAGTGTTGGTTTATTTTATAATTTCTTATTTTTTTGTTTATTACTTTTGTGAGGACCATGGTTCAAAAGTTGTTTTGAACCAGAGTCCATACTTACTGTACATTGCAAACACGATTTATTAAGTAATGTTAACGAGGTAGCAAATGTTAGCTCATAGACTATATCTACTGTACAGTACTCAGACTTCGGCTCCAAAATGGTTTAAAACTGAACAATGGAAAAATAAATTAGGTCATATTGTCCACTGATATACAATATACAGTCACTGATTGTTGTGTACTCAGTGATGACAACTCTGCCTTTTCCTTCCTCTATTAATGGAAAGAGAGGAACATAGTACAAACACTGGATAGATATTATTTGGAAGTTGGATCATTTGCAGCCAGAAATGACACTGACATGCTGTAGCTGGGGGTGTTGCATCTAGCCAGGTTATCTTTTAGATGTGTAAGTAGATGCATTAGCTTTTAATGTATAATTTGCTATTCAGCCTCCATTCGTTGGCAGTGGATCTCTTGCGTGGTTTCAGCTGCATCAGGAGTGTTTTCTGTCACATCCCATGGGTGCTTGATCAGTTTCGGATCTGGGGTTTGGTCTTTGCGTGCTCTCCCAGTGCTTGCTGGGTTTCCTTCGGGTGGTCCAGTATCCGCCCACCCTCCAAAGACATGCAGATTAGGCTAATTGGCGTTCCCAAATCCTGAAGGACTTTTCTGACTTTTCTGGACAAGTGTTTGGCTCTCATTTTTAGTCTGGTCCCTTTTTCTGACCAGTTTTAGAGAAATGTTTTTTGTTTGTTTAGCCACACAGTGATCTATGAATCATTCAAGCATTAAAAAGGCATTTTACTGGTGAGAAACAGGTGGAGATGATGACAGATGATCAGGCTGGTGATTAGTATACAGCTGATGCTGGATGCTGAGTGGTTGGAACAGACGAGAGAGGAAATGAGGTTGCTGTTGAGGTTGGTAGATATACTGTACAACCAATTCTTTTTAAAATCTTTATGCACTTTGCAGCCTGTTACTGTAAAGTATTTGTTCCCATTTCTTCTATTTAATCTGCATCATTTAGTGTACTGTAATATGATGAAGTGTGGGGTGGCTCAAGACTTTTTCACAGTACTCTATTTCGAGGAAACCGACTAAACCACATACCACCACTAATATATTGCTTGTGGGCAAAAATAAAAATATTAACTGTGGGAGCTGGTGAAATTGGTAAGACTAACAGGTTTGGCAGGATTTGGCCAGAATTCCTTTAGGATTAAAAAAAGAAAGTAAGAAGGAAAGCAGTGCCAAACCCAAACTCCTAGCACGCTCTCTGGAAAGTTAAACTGGATCGCAGTTTATTGAATGTTCTGCTGTGTTCCATTATATGAGTCCCTAAAAAAATCCCAATTGTATTTGAGTATATGCGAGAGATTATCACGGTTAAATGGTTTTTATTTCCAGCACTGTGCTTATGTCAACAGTCCTCACTATCTCTGAGATAATTTACTGCAGTCAGGAAAGAATGAAAAATGATCAAGTTTGCCAAAATAAATGTTAAACGCAAGGTTTCAGTGCTATAAATTGTGTTCTGGAAGCTCTTTCTGGATAAACATTACCTCACCAACACAAGCATGGTGAAGTGTTAGCTGTATGTGAAGCAGAATCACAAGGTGACTGAGCTCATTATTTATATGGGTGATAATTATACTAATGCTCTAGTGAGATGGCTTTGAGCTAGACAACGTGTTTCCATAAGCCATGATATTCCACCTATAATGGGAATAACAGCCCAACTGGAAATAAAAATGCATCATGCCAGCACCTTTATTCTAACAGTCAAACCTGATCTGGCTCGATTGGAGTGAATTTTTATTTTTGAATAATCTATTTAGAAAGGTAAATTTCTCTAGATTGTTTCTCTGTTTTTGTTCTTTATTTCCATCATTGTGGGACTTAGTATCAGGTAAATACAACCTCAGACAAACAACATATAGCTTTTTTTACTGTGCCGTTATTTATTTAACAAAAATAAAGCCAAGAAGGAAAAAACATGTAATACTAAAGTACAGTACCATCATGATTCAACAGCTTACAAATCCACCTTTAGCAGCAATAACTAATCATTTTCTGAAGGACTTTATCAGCCTCTCACATCAGAAATTAGGAATTTTGGCCCAATCCCTTTTACAACATTGCCTCAGTTCATTGAGGCATTCGTTTATGCACAGCCCTCTTAAGGTCGCACCACAGCCTTTCAATTGGGTTGAGGTCTGGACTTTACAAAACCTTGATTCCTTTATTTCCAGATATTCTGATGTAGATTTACTGGTGTGCTTCAGATCATTGTTGTATGACCCATTTTCGACCAAGCTTTAGCTCTCGGACAGATACTATACCTACTATATACAGTACTCTGGTCGACTCAATGACTGTAAGGTGGCCAGGTCCACCATGCTTCACAGTGAGTTTGTGGTTTTTCTGCTAAAAATCAGTTTGATTTTCCCCAAACAAAGCACTGAGTATTAAGACCAAATAACTCTACTTTGGCCTCATTTGTCCATAGAACATTGTTCCAGAATGCAGTTTTGTGAACCTCAGTCGTGCGTCTATTTACTGGTTAGACAGCTGTCAGCCTCCATCCCTTCTTTTGGCAGTCGTTCCAAACAAACCGCACTTGTTCAGTCTTCTTCTAATCGTGCTTTCATGCACATGAACATTTAACATGCTCAGTTTTGTGTTGTTGTTGTTTTTATTTATTTTATTTCTTTGAGCATTGCACAGTCTGAAACCCCAGTCCCAGTTTGTCTTGAAAGTCCCAGTTGAACTTGAACGCACCTTGTATCTCTACCCAATAACACACTGTTCATTTATTTAACTTAAATATTTTGGTGAACAGTGCAGTCTGTGTGAAAATCTTCCCCAACGCAGAGCTACTGTAATAGATATGTAGGGAAGACATGGGTCTATTAATGTCTGTTAGGTGTTTGTGTACTCCCTATTTTAACAAGAAGAAAGATTAATGCTCACTGTAGAACAGGCTTTTAACACATCATTCTGAGGTCTAATCAGGCATAACTTCACTGGGAGTGAGAGGAGTGTGGGCGTTTTGCACAAGAAAAAAAAAGCATCTTGACATACAGTATATTGGAAAGTGCACTGTGTTTATTCTGCCTGTATGCAGGATTTCTTTATAGTGGTCGGTTGATTGTGTAGTTAGAATTGCTTAGACCCCATAGGGTTACAATGGTAGGGTGGCAGGGTACTGTACATCATGGATAGGGGGAAAACTTATTTTAGGGCATAAGCACACACACATTGGGACATTAATCAGACAAAGTGAGAAATTTGTAAATGCCAGTTAGACTGGGAAAAATCCTGGTGGGCCAAGGCGTTAGAGGGCCTGTTGGCCATCAAAAAACAAGACAGAACAGAGCAAAAAATGTCTAAACAAAACAAACAAAAAAACATTTTTACCGGCCCTGTCTGTCTCTGTAGCAGCTTGCCTGTTCGGGTCATTCAGGGTTAGGATCAATGTATGTTTCGGTTGCATTCATCTCTGAAATGTGTTGTTTATAACTCTAACTAGCTAGCTGTCACATCCTTCTTCAGCTAACAGATTAGCTGTTTACCGGCATGAAATAGCAGATCCTGCTAATGTTGACGTGATTTTAGAATCATCTTTTGCTCATACATAAAAGAATTGAAAATTGATAAAAAAGGATTTGAATTCAGAAGCCAGCTTTTAGTTTGTTACAGTGAAACTCATTAGCTTTGTTTATTACTAGCATTAGCTTTTAAATCCGTCTGAGTGGATGTTAGACTGTGGATATGATGCTGTGCTTTATTTTGCTTTCGAAACTAGTGATAGAGATCGTGGCTTTATTGTTTTGCACCGAAAAGCATTTTTGTCCGGTTATCCATCATCGCAGTTCTGCTACACTAGCATTTAAGAGAGGATGTTCCCAGCTGCACTGTGAGTGTTTGCTTAGCTAATCTGACTGTTATTCCAACCTGCCAGGGCGAAAAAAAACATACAATTAGCTTACAATGCATGGTTAAAAATAAGGTACAGTATTGGGTTACTTACTGTACCATGCTCCCTCATTGGCCTTTCAGAGATATACTTTTTTAGGTAAGTTGAATAAAACAAGCAAACTGATTTCAGCTCCAACTACATACTTGTTTCCTTTGGAATGTTTCAAAGTGCTGAGAGTTTCCAGAGCCACGGAGAGGAACTACAACATGCACTTGCTGAGCTCAGTCGACATTTTACCTTCATTCATCCCTGTGGAACAAGAAGCATGGGGCTTATTAAGAATTTCCGTAGCGGAAAAAAAGAAAAACTCCGTTACTGAGATGATATCAAAGCTATTTGAAGGTAGAAACATGGCCTCGTTACTAAATTTCCTAATTAGGAGGAGTGTATTTTAAGCTGTGCTAAAGGCTTTAGAAGGACAGATGGAAGAAAAGGAATTAATATGCTGCCCTGAGAGTGTGTGGTGTTTCAGAATTTGCTGAGCTTTGGATTAGTCTAACTACCTCAACCAGTTAGACTACTGCTAATGTTGGAAACACTTTTATACATGCACAGGATTATCATTACCATACACTAATCCCTACAAGGCAGGGGATTAAATTTGTATAATGTATTGTTGCCTATTTCCCATGTTAACATTTACGGTACATACAGGATTTCAATATAATAATAATACAGTCTTTCTGAATGGGACATGTTCTTTTATTTTACATTCATACTGTCTTGTCTATCACTTTAACCTGTTTTATACTAATGTGCTATTATGCAGACATGGTTTCATGAAGACATCTGTATTTACCATCTATATACAGACTGTATGGTGTGTATATATATACTACCGGGTTCGACCCACGGGCGGACACGAGGTTAGGTCTTCCAGGAAAGGGGTAATTTTATTAGGAGAGGGTTGAAAGCATGAAGGAAGGGAAAGTTATACATGTGCAGGTCTGGAAGCAGTGCCCCACTGGCACAGGCTGCTGAGCGTTGGAGGTGGGCAGAGAGGGCTTGCGTGGGCAGTCTCCTGCAAGATTCCTCGACCAACTCCTATCGCTTATCGGCCGAACCGGCCCCTCCCATCCCTCAATGGCACAGCTTATATATATAAATATTCATTTAAATTTATTTGTTTCTAGCTTTACAGAATCAAAAGAAAATTTGGAATTGTGTATGAAATGTGAGAAGATGTGTTTGAATTTAAATGATCAGATTTTCTACATTTTCTGATGAGCAAGCCGAGGGCAACGGTGGGAAGGAAACACCTGAGAGGGCAACAGGAAGAAACCCTGAGAGAAACCAGACTCAACAGGGAACCCATCCTCATTTGGGTGTTAACAGAAAGCAGGAACTGTTGTGCAGTCATTCTGTGTGTGTTAGGCAGCTGAAAGTTAAATATAACATAACTATATATCTTATGGTAAATAAGTTAATATTGAGTCCAGTTCCCAATGTAGGAAATTCCAGACCAGAACTATTGAGCAACCACAGTCACAATTCCTCAGAGAACAGATGTATGCATCAACTGAGGCCAGTACCGCCTTTAAGGTCACCACGTGCATCCCAAGCTAACCACACAGGTCTCCATATGTTGGTTTCTCTTCTGTCTTTAAGCATGATATGATTAATGTAATGAGTCTTTGTAAATCATACACAAAACAACTTGCACAATACACCAACCAGCCATAACATTAAGACCCAAAACATGAAGCCGAGTGTTGCTTGTTCCCCTTTTGCCACTGGAGTGGCTCTGGCCCCTGGGGGAATGGCTTCACAGGACCTTCAGTCTGTGCTCTGTTGTCTGGCACCAGGACATTTGGGTGCTATGGGTTGTAGGGTCAGGTTTCAGTGAGTCTTGTTTGTCCAGCAGATTCCATGGGAGTTTAATTGGATTGGGAACTGGTTTTGATGCACTGGGTGTTGGGATGTCTTTCTCTTGTGGCGAACTCGTGGTTTGTTTGTTGGATCAGCCTGGACAGATCATCAGTCAATACATTCTGTATATATTGACTACAAAGCATGCAGCTGCAGTAGTACAATAAATGTTCCTGTCAACTCTGTAAATGAACTCGCAATGCTGACATTTTCTACCTGTAGCACTAGTACTTACCTGTAGTCCTAGAACTGGATACCAATACCAAAAGTTCTTTCAGGCTAAAAAGTGAAGTTGCTTATTTTGGGTACAAAATTCACTGATCCCCATATTTAATGAATCACGTTACACCTTTCCGATGCTCTAACGATCCCTAGTCTCTGTGACAGAAATGAGTGCCAGCTTGTATTTAGAGCAGTTACTTTAGGAAGCAAGGAAAGCCAAAATATAACTCATGTAGCTACACAGTGAAAAGGAACAACTGCAGATGTTTCCCCTTTTCCTACTTGCAGCACATAAATGATGAGCTGTAGTTCTGAACAGGGAAATGATCCATGGCAGCTTAAAGGATTTGTGAGATCTTTATCCTGCTACAAGCCTGAACATAACAATATGTCGGGATAAGTTGTGGCAGTTCTTTTGTGGTACTGATACTGTGAGTGTACTGGGATGGCACTAAACAGTGAATATAAAAGCAGACATACTGTATGGTTACTTATGATGTTTAAAATGCTTGAAATGTAATGTCTCTATCCATAGTAACTAATGTTGCACTTATTGCCTTAAGAATGACACATTGTGTTATTGTGCTCATCCCATAACAGGTTTCACTACATGAACACTGAGACAATTATCACATATCTTCCAAACTTGTGACTATGCTCTGACCTTATTTACCCTTTCGGTTCCTTTATTTGGAATATCTTATTAGGTATTTTAAGGTTTTAATCACTTCTGTGTGAGCATGCTCAGTTTCCGAAGTCATTTCAGGTCTATGCTTTAAACAGTGGGCTCATTTGAGCCAACAGGCGTGCAAAGGCCTCTGTGGAAAAAATAAGCAGTTAAACCATAAATAGGTCATTCTGGCATGCACATGCTTTTGTCTTATGATTTATAGTCTGCTTGTGCTTGTTTTTCTGCCTTAGAAATGCACAAAGTTCTTCCTGCATGAGGGCCTGCCATGCTACAGTACCTACTGAAAAAAGGCAGACCTACCTTGACATGTTGTTGGCAGGATGGTCAGGAGATTGGACTGAAAGAAGATTGTAGTAGTGTTTTTATTTCCCACTTATCACTTATCACATCTTTCTTTCCGTTTCCCTTTTACAGAATCTCCATCACCACCGTAGGCATTTTACAATGCAGTATTTTCAGAATTACAGTTAATTAGCTTCTATTTATACAGTATAAGACAATGCATACGGTTTCACTGTAAATACCTGAAGGCTGCTTACTGTATGTAATCGTGGTTCTGGGACCGAGTGGAAGCTTTTAAAATAGTGTTATAATAAAAAAGTACTAATAGACAAGTCTTTACTTCATGACTGTGACCTCACATGTGCAGCCTATAAAAGAACCCCTGCTATAATCAAACCCAAATGACCCAGGTGGCTTTGGCAGTCTTCCACCCAGTGGTAAAACTTCCTCTTGTTCCGGATCACCAGGGCGATTTCCGTCTATTTTCTTTCTGGACCTTCGTGTATCAAAGGTCAGAAGGGTTTGTAACACGTCCTGATGCTGCACCTCGTCAGACAATAACATTCAGCACTCATAAACAAATACCATCATTTACTAAAAGGTTCAGTCTATAAAATCTGACCGTGAACTCTGTGAATTATTTTGAATTTAAAAAGGCATCTCTTGACTAGTTTGCAAAGTACACAACCTTTTTGTCAGTGAATGTGTTCAAGAGCCCTTTTTTATGGCGGACTGGAGCACATTCTGACCTGCAAGAGCTGATAGATTTATAGGTTTTATTGGCATACTGCAACATCAGCATCTTCGACTGCTGGATTTAGCTGTAGTGTGACATTTTGAAATCTCCACACAGATGCAGACAAAGTGAAAGCTACTTTATTTACCATGCTTTATTTTTAATTTTTTGTTGCAAAAAGCGTGAGAGAGCTTGCACACTATTATACAGTAGGGGATCTACACTGCTCACAATAAGTTAGGGATATTGTTATTTACAAGAGTGCTTTTCCTATTTGCTCTGAATTCGAATGAAATAAGTAAAAGTTCCCTTTGAGATTTGAATGAGATGAAACACTATTTTCATTAGTTTAATATTTATTACCCCAAAAATGTAGACAATAACAGGGATAGCCCCAAATAACAAAAATTGGCAATGTCAGTAGCGTGTGTTTCCACCATTTACCGCAATGACGGTTTGACAGCGACGTCTCATGCTCCTCACTAGCCTCATGATGCTGTTCTAAGGCAATTCGTTCCACTCTTCCACAAGTGCTACACGCAGTTCTGCCAGGTCACGTGGGGGTGGGGTACGATCATCCAGTCTCTGCCTCAACTGATCCCAGACGTGCTCTATGGGGTTCAGGTCAGGGGACATTGATGGCCATACCATATGAGGCACCCCAACTTCCTGAAGTCGAGCTGTGACGATTCAGCCATGATGTGGTGGAGCATTATCATCCATGAACAGAAAGTTGGGGGTGTGCTGGCGGAATTGGGGGATGTTTACGGATGTTGGTGTCAGTGGAGTCACCTGCAACAGTCGTCTGGCATTCAAGCCAAAGCGGTGGAGTCGGTTGCGAATGGTTTGTCTGGAAACCCTAGTACCCCTCGCATCTCGTAAACAGGCCTGCAGCTGTGTGGCAGTTGCATAATGATGTTCGAGTGCATAGGTCCTCAGGTACTGGTCATCGTTGCGGTCTGTCACTTGTGGGGCTCCACTCCTGGGTCTGTCATGAACTCTGCCAGTAGTTCTGTGTCTTGATGCAAGTCTGCTGATGACATTTTGAGACCCGAAGGCGCGCCATGGCCAGGTGGCGCTGCTCGTCCGTTAAGTGACGTCGTGTGTTCATGGCTGTTTGAATAATAAACTTGGAATGACTTACTGACAATACCAGCTTTTTATACCCACAGAATGTTGAAATTGATGCCACACTAAAAAAGGTTGTCTTTTGGGACTGGCCCCAATATGAGGCACACCTGTACACAATGAGACCATTACATGGAAAACACAAAATGAGGTGTGTCTTCATTTACATTTAGCAGATGCTCTTATTCAGAGCGACTTACATTTATATCTCATTACAGATATGAGCAGCTGAGGGTTAAGGGCCTTGCTCAAGGGCCCAAAAGTGGCAACGTGATGGTTGTGGGGTTTGAACCTGGGATCTTCTGAACCGTAGTTCACTGCCTTAACCTCTGAGCTACCCCTGGCCCTGGTGTCTATTGCCATTATTATTAATTGTCATTATTGGCTTTCTGTATTTCCACAAAGACAGAAATTTAGGAGGTGAAACGGTGGTGTAGTGGTTAGCACTGTGACTTCGTTGAGGGTTCGATTCATGCCTCGGGTCTGTGTGTGTGGAGTTTGCACGTTCCCCCCATGCTTGAAGGGGTTTTCTAGGTAGT
Organism: Clarias gariepinus; assembly: GCF_024256425.1. Classification (NCBI taxonomy): domain Eukaryota; kingdom Metazoa; phylum Chordata; class Actinopteri; order Siluriformes; family Clariidae; genus Clarias; species Clarias gariepinus. The sequence goes on from NC_071105.1 coordinate 30,798,772, forward strand.
CCGGTTTACCACAGTCCAAAGACAGTCCAGATTAGGCTAATTTAGTAGGGGGACTTGTCTGGTCTGATGGCAGCAGGTTTGTAGGGCATCAACAACAGGTCTGTTCTGACAGAACCAGGCTGTCAGAAACACAGGTGGCATAGAGTGTCCTCTATACCAGTGACAACATTGCGAATGCATGTAATCATGCACCACTGATCTGTCTCTGCTCAGTGCACGAACTCTCATGCAGCCTCTGTTGGCGCACAGGACAATATCAGTTTTTACCATACATGTTGAAACTGAACAGAACCAGCTTTTTTCCAGACCGCAATCTTGCTGTGAACTGGTTCTCTCATTCCCCTCCATCCCTCAAAACCTGCTGGTATGTGAATTGTCTAGTCTTTATTGCCCTCGGGTGTCAGGGTTTGTGTGTGTTCTTCATCGTTTTTCACAAACCTGACCAGGACAAAATATTCATTGAAGGATGAATAAGAAACCTTTGTGGAAAAGATTGGTGATCGTTCATCTGGACAGAAAGTGCTGTAGAAAATGTGCTTGGGGAAAATCAAAGTAGCGCTCATCTAAAACAGAATCACTGCTGAGATCACATACTGTAAGCACGGGGTTGTTTGCTCTCAGTGGAATGTGTGCATGTTTAAGACAACACAAATCTCTAATATGTACAAAATGTAATCTAAGATCAAACTGTATTTTATATAATGGTGTGTGTATTTTAGTGATGTCAGTTCCAAACGAGTTGGCTGTTTGTGCTGATTTGTTTCGAATGGTTCATTCTGAGAAGTGTTTAAATGTCAATACTGAATAATGCCCATAGTGATCACTGATCTGTTCCTGCTCAAAATTACTTAAGTCAGTAATGTAATATACTTAATAAGGTCATTTTATGTCAGGGATAAAAGAGGAGGACTATTGCTGGACACTGTCCTCCTGGACTGGGGCTCTTTTTTCAGCCCCAACAGAGTAGCACACATGTGGGTGCAAGTGGTAATTGCTTCCATGATTAACAAAATGGCATTTTTCCAAAAATGCCCTTTATGTTGTGCTTACAGTTAACAAATGTGATAACGTTCCCTTGCAGCTGCCCTTCGAAGTAAAAAAAAAAAATGTAATGGGCTTGTCCTATCATTTTGAGATTGCAAGTTTAAATACCAAAGATGCCACAGCCGGTTGTGGCTGGGAGACCAAGGGAACAAATGTGGCCGTGCCCTCGGTGAGAGGGCGAGGGGTGGCATATTTTCTCTCAAGTCTCAATCACAGCAATATTATTCGCCAATTATCATTGGCATTTACAGTATGAGCTCATGCAGGTGGAAGTGGGCGGATAGCAAATTGGGAGAGTGTGTTACTCGTCCAATATGTGATATCATAAAATACAATGAAATAAAATAAAATACTAAACTTTAAATATCATGAATATCTGTGCCTCGGCGCATGTAAGAAGTGACATTTTAATAAACATGTACACAAATTATCAACAAAAGAACAGTTGGTAGATTGATCATGTCTGACACAACACTGTTTATTACTTTAATGGAAAAAGTTTAGCTTGTTGTTTAAATCTTTTAGAAATGCTCATTTTTTTGAGTGACAGCTTTGAAAATAGATACTATTGTTCTGTTCTTCCTTTGGAAATTTGTGAATAAAAAAGTCATAAAAACAAAATTGTCACTCATATTGTACTGTACTAATTAATTTAAAGATTTTAATAAATTATTTATATTCTAAATGCTGTTTTTTTAGCACATTTTATTTACAGGAACATGCAAAATATATGTAATTAATAATTTAGTTTAAAAGACCAAGAAGAAATGCTGAAATAACATACACCAATGTGACCTGGTCATTTCTTATTATACTGGACTCTTGGTTTCTGATTATTCTAGATACTGATCAGAATAAACGTCTTCCAAGAAACAATCCAATTCCAAATGTTCTCCAAACCTTCAGGATTTCAGGAAACCTGCCAGCGTCTATAGTTGTAAACGTGATAAATGAGCGGCGTTTAAGCTGAACCGAAATTTCGGTTTAAAACTGATCGACATTAACAAAAGATTTCTAGCACAGTACGACTGTTCTAGAGACTCTTAGAACGAGTAAAACATTTGAAATGTTTTAAACAAGGCTGACGATAAATGACAATCCTAGCCAAGGTGGCTCAGAACCCAGTCCTGATGCTCCCGAGAACATTCAGCGGAGGGAACGCAGGATAATTGAAAATCATTTTGCTAAGGAGACTAATGTGTCTGTGGGAAGTGTAGACACAATCATAAATGAACATATTCTGACTTTAATCTTAGCTATTTCAAATTAATCATTGTTTCAAGCCTTTATGACTTTAAGTATTAGTGTGATAGAACCATTGTGGAAATAAGTTACTAAGAGTGCTACATCATTACTTTTCTGATAACAAATAATGTATACACATGCATTTAAAGAATTGCCTTCACTTATTAATTTATTCATCTTCAAAAACACTTTATCCTTATCAGGGTTGCAGCGTTTCAGAGTCTATCCTGGATAACAATGGATGTGAGGCAGAAGAACACCCTGTATGGGATGGAAATCAGATTACATTGCTGTTATAACCGTATTCATTAAAACAATCCATTATCTGTAATAATAATAATAATAATAATAATAATATTAATAGATTGCATTACTGTTACCCAGTATTGGTTTCACTCTGATTTCTGTATGTAATTAAGTGTATAATGGGTTTTATCAGTTTGTTTCATCTATTAGATGCATTTATGCAGTACAATGAGCACCATGACGAGATTAAGAAAATCAGTTTTAGTTTAATCAGAAACCCTGTGAATGGTCTGAGCACTGGATTGGATTAGAGTATAAAAAAGAATCTTCTCGAGGCACGCTCAGGAGTTAGATGTTACGAATCAGACCTGCTTTTAGGCTAGCTGGATATTTGCTTGCTGCCTCCATTCCCAGTGACAATGGTAAATATCTGCTTGGTGTTTTCAGCTTTTGCTGCTATGAAGTATTGGTATGCAGGAAATGGTACTGTATGCAGTTCTAAGAGGCGTGATTGGACACAGAGAAGCATTTCTTTGGAGTCTTACTTCTTTTCTACATGTTCTGATCATTTATTTCAGTTTTCTTTTTTTCGTCTCTACTTAATACATTGTCGATAGTCTGGTAATGTAAACTTCTGAAGCAAATTTTTCAAAAGTAAATCGTTCTTGGGCAATAAAAATTAGATTCTAGTTCTATATGTTTGGTAAGATTCTGTTTTAGTTGTTCATTAGCTAAGGGTTTATTTTTTAGGTTGGATTTTTCAACTAGTCCTGATATATGATCTTTTTTTGCCAGGCGGAGGCGAGACTGGCAGCCAAGCGGGCGGCCCGGGCAGAAGCTCGAGAGATCCGCTTAAAGGAACTGGAGAGGCAGCAGAAAGAGGTGAGGACGTTATCAACTACACTAAAATAAAAAACACTATTTCTTCTTTTACTACTACCACCACTACTACTAAAAGGCAAGTGAAGTGTTACAAGCAGAAGTAACGAATAATACAGCACAACAAGGACAACTAGGAAACAAACCGATGTTTTTTTTTAAAAAATGAAGAATTTGTGTCCATGTTAGCATCATTCCTGCTGAGCACTTAGACAAAGCATCTCCAAGGGTTCCTGGCCTCCAATTATTTAAAACCTTGGACACCTATGACACTTATTTGTAGGATTCCACATATATGGAGCTTTTAAACATTTCCCTACTGACACAAACTAAAGATATGTATTATTTTTTTTTTACCTTTATATGTTAGAACATTTACCTACTGTATATCTAGACATTTCCAACCAGAACGTCATTCTGTATTCCTGCACACACAGCTACAGGTTTTTTGGAACATTCTCCAAACTGAAGCTTGTACCAAGTACAGTCACGCCTGGTTTAAAGCCCATTAAAAGGTCCTAAAGTAGATTAGTAGGTCGTGGTGCTTGGGAGAGCGAGCATGAACTTTCCCCGGTTAGTATTACAGACTTGTGAATAAAGAGCTCTGTGTATGCAGAGTTGTTTTTCAGGGTTTAAAGTTGTTGACAACAGGTAGATTTTGTCAGTGGGATCGGTATATGCGTAGCGGCTGGTCTGATTTGTCTAAGGTAAGTCAAAGAATCACAACTCTGTACTTTATCTCTTGGTTTATTTCAAGGAAAATGTAATTTCTAGTTTTTAACATGTCATTTGTGCTAAATTTAAAGGAAAACCTAAGTTGGAAATTGTTGGCACAGATAAACATACAGCTGGTGCAGATACCTGATGACAGGCTACTATCTGATCCCTAATAACAGCACGATGATGAAACTATTAATGTTGAGTGATGCATTACAGTATATCGCAATCAATGCTCTGATCAATGGCATAATAAGGACGATGCTTGTTTTGAGTTTGTAATACTCTTCTTGTTTTATGCCATGTGCCATGCCTTAGTAAATAACTGATTAGTTCGAACCATTTCATTAAAAACAAAGCATTAACCTAACTATAATTTGGACTTTAGTTTCATCACCTCATTACACTTTGTTTGTCTGTGACTCTCTTTCACCTTGCTCTATCACTGCTCACGGCATGTTACACATACACCGATCAGCCATACCATTAACACCACATCACATTAACACATTAATCACATTAACAGTGATTATAATGTACCAGTAAACTGGTGACAGAATCATGTCACCCATGCCTGCGGGGACCAAGGGCCAGCCCGTCCAGTCCCGTCCCACAGAAAAGCTAATGCAGCACAAATCGCTGGAAAAAGTCATTGCTGTCTACACTGGAAATGCACCAGAACACCCAGTGCACCACAGCCAGTTGCATCCCGTACTCAACAGAGAAATTGCTAAACTAAAATAACTAAAATAATTTTGCTTTTGTTAACCACAAATCTGATGCAGATCAAATGATATCTTATGCTGATGCCACTTTATTTTTAAAAGCCCGGCTACAGTGACTTATTTATACCATACATGCATATACCCTGCATACTGTACATACTGTAGGATGCACATACACTGCATACTTTAGTTGCTTGTTTCAGCTGAGTGGCTTCCTTTTCAAGTTTTAAAACAGACGACAAAATCTATTAGGTTTACAGCAGGAGTAAAAACCTTGCGATGGCACATTCTTAAGGGCTGAAGATACATAGTACAGTACATGACTGTTATTTTCTCACTGGCTCTGTGTTGCCTTTGGCCATTCACTAATATACACATGACCTTCTTTTTCTCTCTGCATGATTGTTTCTTCTTCCGCATCTTGGCCTTCCTTTTAGATTTATCAAGCTCAAAGGGTAAGTTCTGTTCTCTAACTCAAAAATGACCCACAATATTTAAGGCTTTATACTTCAGATATTGTGGGTTGGAAAGATGTTTTTGAGGATGCCATAAGAAACTGTTTTAGAAATGAAAGATTTAGCATATGCATTATTTCATACAAGTAAAGAGAATTAAATATTATGAGTCAGTTTCAAAAGCTGAATGTTTGTAATTTAATTCCGCACACCTGATGCTCCATCTTTCATCGTCTTCCATATTCTTTTTCGCTTTCTCTTTTCTTTCTGTGTGCAAACAGAAATATTATGGGCTGGACAGCAAATGGGGCCATATTGAGCAGTGGATGGTATGGCATGTAAAAAAAAAAAAAAGGGGCATGCAACATTGACATTAGTGTTAGCAGAAAAATTAGATATTAAGCACAGCTTTGTCTTGTAAATGTAATTATTTAAACAACACTGCATGATTAGAATATAATCAGATTTACAGTATAATTCTGCATGCAATATGGTTAATAATGTCTTTAATATCCTAATCCAATGAGGATTTTTTTTGGGGGGTGGAGGGGTATCACATCATTAACAAGAAGAAGTCACATGACTCACGTTATAGCTGTTATAGCTTCTAACCTTCAACCTTGTGCATGACAGATTAAGAGATTAAGGCATGCCCATATGGTCACTGTGTCCTGTAATTAATTTTTTCATATGAAAATTTCTTCACTTTGGCTCTTTGACCTGCAACTTTGCTGTTGCCTTTCTTTCTTTTCCCGCTGCACTTGTCAGGAGGACAGCGAGCGGTACTCACGCCACTCACGGAGACACACGTCGGTGTGTACAATTTCCACTCTGCATTGCTTTCATCTGCCATCCATAAGCAAAAATGCAGTGACATCTGGTTTATCTTTTGAGAAAATGGGCATGTTCTGATTTATTTAATAAAAGTGTATAAAAATTTACTTAAATCAACTTTTACAGACATTAGGTGAGCATAAAACATGATAGGGCATGCATTTCTGCTATTACTTAAATTCTAGCAAACAATTTAGCATAATTGCATAATAAAATAACTAGTTGTATATGTACAGTACAGTAGACTGTAAGTACTATAATAAATAGTAAGTACTCTTGTTTGTAAGGTCTTTTTTTATGAGTGACGGGAAGTTTAAGTCAAACCATGATGGACATGAAGGCATAAAACTGATAATCATTTACAGAAGATTTCAAGCCTAGTACGGTGATGAGACTCTTTGCTGCAATTAAACATTTAATTGGTGCAAACATTTTAAAGCAGGCCTTACGTTCATGAATAACGATTGCGCCCGAGGTGGCTCTGAGCCCTCCACAGTCGCTCCTGTGAAAATTCAGCAAGTAAAACATCCACTGATCCTTGAAGATCGATGGATAACTCAGTTGGACCATTAAAGGAGGTGCTGGGTGACCAGCAGCAGTCGGTCTGATCATGGCAGCAGTGTACTGAGAAAACTTTCTACCTTGATAATCTCCAAGCACTAGTGAAACACTGGGATAAATGCGATAGTGAAGTTTTTTACATAATTGTGTTTGGTCATCCTACACAATCAAAAGTCCCGATTTGACTTGAATCTCATACTGTATGCACAGGGTGGGTGAAAATTAACTAGACAATACTTAATGCCTACTGTATAGAACATTGGCGACCTTATTTACATGCAGGATGGTGCACCACCCCATTTTGCTTGTACTGTGCGTGTGTGGTTAGACCAGCATTTTCCAGGACGTTGGCTTGGATGACGCAGATCTCATGAATGTCCTCCAAGAAGTCCAGATCTCAGTCCAAGTGATTTTTTCCTGTGGGGCTACACAAAGGAGGAGGTGTACAGGACAAAGCCTCGCACACTGGAGGACTTGGAGGCATGTATTCAGGAGGATCTCAGCAATATCCCAAACGACTTCCGTCAGAAGACTGTGCATTCCATCCCCGGCCGTTTGAGGAAACTGGTTGACGCCACCAGTGTCATCGTTGAAATTTAAATATTTGCTTTCATTTTCCTATGTAATAAAGTACATGTACAATTAAAAAAAAAAAGAAATGAAAATTTTATTACCAATTTTAATACCTAGTTACTTTGAATCCATCCTGTATAATTCTGGACTGTTTCCTCCAAGTCTAAAAAACGGCAACATGGCAGACTAGACTTTTCTTCATCACTCGTTTTCTTAAACAACCTCAAAACAACAGTTGTGTATCAGAGGAAACAGTATTCCCCCCCACACTTCAGTCTCAACTCCTGTGTTATAATCCCAAGGACATGAAGCTGTTTTAGCGCTGCTTGTTCTATATTTACAAAGCATTTTAAATGTGTATTTTTCTCTCCTTTGCTTAGATCTCAGATGATGAGGAGCGGTTGTCTGTTGGAAGTCGGGGGAGTTTGAGGGTTAGTATCACTAAAGCTTCTACTACTTTTTGATATGACAGATTTCACATTATGATACAGTAATTAGTTTCACAGCTCCAGATAAGCATGCTTTAGCTCCTAAACTCAAAATACTTAGAAGCCAATTCTATCAAATTCTATCATACAAATCATGTTGTGACCGGGGAAGCCCACTTACTTAGCTGTGTTTTGCTTGCATTATCTGATAATAATAACTGAATACTAGAGTCTGGCTTACATTACATGAGATCTTTCACTGGTCACCTCAGTGGACAAGCTTCAAAATTTAGTTATAGAGCTTAAAAAAAAAAAAAAATTTCATTAATGTAAAATTCAATTAATCAAAAGGTACTACCTACAGTAGTTAAGTGTTAAATCAGTCTCTTCTGTTGTTTTGCAGTTGACTTTACCAACAGCTTGCCAGCATGTGCATCCAAATACATTGATTAATTCTTGGCAGAGCGTGAAAGCACAAGAGTGCACGTGGTAATACAGAAAGACTGCGTTCAATAATAAGAACACTTGCTAAATGTTCATGAGGGTATAACAGTTCAACAGCGTGATGAAATGTCTAATGTTCCCAAACACTCTCGTTATTAAACGCAGCCCTACTGTATCATCATACCAGCTGCTGTGTATATTATAGGATTAAAGTGATATATTATAGGATACTATAGGATTAAAAGCCGCTGCTTTTGTGTGTGTGGGGCTTTTCATTGGGGGTTGGGGGGATCGCTACTGGCGCCATGAGTGGTGTAATGGTTAATCCATGCTCTGTACTGATTACTTCCCATGGTTAGACAAACCACGACTTAATTAAGGGTTATCCATCATAGTGCAAAATACAGTTTGGACAGTGGTGCAAAGTGAAAAAAGCATTTGAAGAGATTGCATTTGATCTCTCACGCATAAACTGTGTTAGCTTAATTATGGTTGCCAGATCACACCAACAAACCCGTAATACAGTGCCTTAATACCCTGTCCTTAATACTCCAAAAAATAACTAGTTTTCTACACACAGAGTTTTAGAAGAGGCCATCGCTTTTTTTACTAATTATTTCATTTTTACATGTGCATATATATTTCTGCCATAAATGTTTGCTCATTTTTATCATGAATGTTTTTACATAAAGCTCTTAGTTTATGTTATTCAGCTAATCTGCTTCTGTTGGTCATAATAATTACTTGCATTCATCTTCCTTTCTGAAGAAAAAGCACTATTACAGAAGGATTACATTCAGATGGATCTGCAGTGTGCCCAAAAAAATGAGGAAAAAAATGCTGCTTTTTGACCCTTTTCCACTTTTCTATTGGCTGGGGCTTAAACAAGCAAATCAGTCTAATGTGACCTCATTTACGAAAGATAATCTCTTTCAGCTTTGCTCAGCTTTGAACCTCTGACAGGGTGTGTTTGGAGTAGTTCATTTACATAAACACTGAACTAGTTAGAGTTGGAAAAGTAGTAAAGTAGAGGCTGTTTAAGTTATAAAAAAGATGCATTATCTAAGAGGTATTTAGGGAAGTCCTACGACACATGTAGGGAGAAAGAAAAGCAGAAATATGTGGCCTTTTAAGTGTTAGCTAGCATAATAAAAGTGCCATAGGGTTAAACTTGTTGCACAATAATAGGTAACTGGTGGGAAGAAATGGTGGGTAGGACTTTATTTTTAACTGGTATAATGGTGTAGGTTGTAAATACTATATGGTACTAACGAGATTATACTGACTATAGTGACATGGCTTATATTAAAAGGTGTATAAATTTAGATAATTAGAGATTATGATATAGTTTTTAAAGTAAATGAAAAATCATAATTAAAATAAAAACCTCATATAGATACTTCAAATAAATAGTTTGAGTGCTTTAAGCTCGTTTCATAAATGTATAGCTATGCAAAAGATTTTTTTTTTTCTCTTTTACTTTATCTTCTGCATTCATCTCTCTCATTTACATATCTTGTCCCACTTGCTTGACCTAGGGAACTTACTCTGACCTCTACGGCAGCACCGGCAGCCTGCCTTCATCTCGAATTCAAAATGGCCGGGTCTGTGTCAGTCATTGCCTATTTTTTTTTTCTTCCACATGCATGTCTGTCTTACAGATTCTGTTCCTTGCCAATTCCTGTTCGTTTATGAGTACAGCATGTATTTTCTTGCTCTATTTATATTTTGCTTCCTTTGCCCTCTTTAATTCATTTTTTACCTTAGGCCAGTGTCTACAAGTCTACAAGCAAATAATAATGCATATGTCTTTTGTCATGTCCTTATATTTGCTTCCATAGAGCCAGACTCTCTTGTATTTTTAATGTAGTCTTGAGGAATAGTTCTCTGGGCTTCCTGAACAACATTTTCGGTTCTTTTTGCTAAATTTAGGCTCTCAGTTTTAGTTTCCCTATCCCTGAGCAGTTTCAGAGGATTTTTTTGTCTGTTAAGCCACACAGTGGTCTGTTGTTTTTTTCAAACATCGATAATAAATTGGAAGTATTGTTTATGTGTTATAGTTGAACCTCTGCACTATTAGCCCTGACACACCATTTGCCTGCCCTGCTGTGATTTGTTCACCCCTGCATATTTATCCACGTCTCTTTTGGTTAATCTGTCTGTATCCTCTTTACTCCAAGTCACATGATTTATTTAACACTCTGACCCATATCCTAGTCAGCTCATTACAGCAGACAGTCTGATCTTGACTTTGGATTAGTGTGATACCTCACTGCAAAGACTGGCCACTTAACGTTTATTTCATAATACTTTGCTTTTTAAGCTTTTCTGAGAGTTATATGGTTGTTATTATACGAGTGAATTGAGAGATGATCTTAGCATAAATTGTACCAGAGATCCTTGGATGCTGATGTTATTTCTTCCAGATGCATCATGAAATCCGCCTACATTGCATTAGTCCATTAAAATCTAGTGTAATGGAAAGCAGTTACATGTGCACATGTGGTTATGGTTTTTGGGGGATAATTTTTCTTTACAACTTTATATAAATTATTTTGCTGTAAATCTCCAGTTATTTATTCTTGGGAATGTTCTCATTTCAACCCATCTCTCTTCATAGCATGTTCTTGCCTTGCGATACACTGAGTTAACCTTTTTATCAGTCATACCTACCTTGTGCCATATTAAAATGTATGGCAGGCAGTATCAGCTTAACCATATACTGTACAGCATATGGCCTGTTCAAAAATGTTCTTTTGACAGATACAAGCCTTTCCAGATGTTCCACAAGTGGGGATCAGTTCTATTTCCATTGTAAGATATATGCACAGATTGGAAGAGGGAAAGGGCAGTAATGCGTTGAATAATGGTGACCTTGTCTGCCATGCAAAGACTGAGCCAGGTTTTTTAGATGTAGTTGGAATGGATGTTACAGTATGTGGACACCTGCCAACTTTGGTCATTAGCTCTTCCTATGCCCAACTTGATGCGACACAAAGGCATGTCTCAAACCATTTTAAATGAGCATAAAGATTATATGATGGTCTACTTTCATCTGCCTATTTTATGGTTACTCTAATAATTCACTAGTACTAGATACTATGCTGTAGCATAAGTCATGTATGACAGACTTTCAGCTAAATTTAGTTTGAGGCGGTGTCATTATTAATGTCTTTATACCCCAAAATCATGTCATGGGCTGCTGCTGTTGAGAACTATGAGTCTAAACAGAAGGTGGTTGGATCTAATAAACTGGCTACCCAGTGTATCTCTGTTATGTTATACACATTGTGTATAATTCTGTGCTCCACTTCAGTAATCTCAGTTCTGACTTCCTTTCTCGTAGCACCTTTTGTTACCTTCTGGTGACATCTGCCTTTCTTTCCCTCTCCTGTATCTGCTTTCTCTTTTCTGGCCATCCAGCCTACAGACTATGGGGGATTTTTGGGCTCTGGTTCCAGAGCCTCGTCCCGAGCAAGTTCAGCTCGCGCCAGCCCAGTGGTGAGCTTCCATCTTCAATTAACGTTTCTTGAAGTTGAAGTCTCCCCACCTGTAGACTAATATTCTTCATATATACAGTACCAGTCATAGGTTTGGACACAAGTTTGGATACATATTTATTAAATTCTAGAACGATACTGGCATTGATTGCAAGGTTGCAGGTTCAAACTCCAGCACCAATAAGTTGCCCCTAAATTCAACTGCTCATATGTATAACAGCATAAACTTATATATGCATATTTTGACACATTTATGCAGTGTATAAAAAAATTAAAATGAGGAAATACCCCAGAATTAGAAGATGCATCCCAACTTTTGGTAGTGTGTGTACTGTATGCATGTACAGTATGTAAACAGTATATGGGGAATGGCATAACAAATACTGTTCCCAAAATATCTGGTTTGGCAGTGCATTGGGACCTTCCACAACTTCAGAAACCAATAAGAAACAGTCCTACAGGTATATGGAGCTAAAACTGGTTTTTAGTCTTAAAAGCTAATTATCTTCCATTGCCTGTCTTCTTAGGTGGAAGAGAGAACAGACTTCCTGGAAAAGGTTAGTTGTTTTTATACGCTACTTTCATGCAGTATAACAGACGACACACATTGTGATCAACGTTTTCCTTTTTTTGGTCTCATTATATTTGATCTTTTTTTATGTTTTGCAGGGATCAAGGACAGCATCTACTCTTTCTGCTGCCACTTTGGCCTCACTAGGTGGTGGCTTTTCTCGGAGAGGCAGCTGTGATACCTCCGTATCGGTTGATACAGAGGCCTCCATAAGAGAAATAAAGGTGATTTTAAAAGTTACTCTTCAAAAAAACAAAAAAAAAAACACCATTATGTGTTGTGTATTTGTGTTTGTAGTTGTGCATTTGTGCATATGGGAACATTTTGTTTACCCTGTCCCCAGGATTTTGAGGCTTTTTATTTCACTGATGGCTTAGATCCCAAAAGTCTCTAGACGCTGTTCAAAGACTTTTTGTTTGTTACTTTAATGTGCCGAAAGATTTGAATCTATTTGCATGGCTGTTGGATATATTTGTACCGTATGCCTACTTGTCTACTTTGTCTACTATGTCTACTTTTATACAAAAGTACCTGAATGTGTGCCCAAAAGTAATCCTGTTTTTATGGTGAACTTACAGGACTCTCTGGTTGAGGCTGAGGAGAAGTATCGGAAGGCCATGGTGTCTAACGCGCAGCTGGATAATGAGAAGTCCAACCTGATGTACCAGGTGGACACACTGCGAGACACACTGATGGAGCTGGAGGAGCTGCTTTATGAGACACGCAGGGAGTGTGAAGACAAAACTAAAGTATGTTATACTAAGCCATATTTTACAATATACCTGTATAATAAACGAAATGGGGACTTCTTATGTATTTTTTGCATAATGAGGGTATGATTCCTAGCATGAGTTCTGAGAGGCAGGAAAATAATCAAATTCATATACCACGAGGGAAGTAACAGTGCCCATGTGTTGCCCAGTCCCATGTTTTTGTTGCTCGGAATCCTGACTCACTAGGCCAGAAAAAGGCAGCCAACATAAAAAGTACAAAGAGCTAGTCAGTTGAATGCCTTAATACAGACAAAAACAAGTTTATAAATTATAAATAGCATAGGGGCAGTGTTTTGGCTATGAGCTCTTTTGTTCTATGCTCACGTTGCATGTAAAAGAAATAATTATTTGTGCATGGTTTGAACTTTTCCATGCGACTCTGGGATGTGACTTAGGCTAGCACAGCACATGTGTTAGTACATCAGTACTGTATGTATGATATGTTAAACATACTGTAGCTGTCAGTGGTTCCATTCCTGATTCTAAAAAGATTACAAATATCTTGGTAAAGCAAAAAAAAGCATGATCTCAAGTAAAATAACTTTAATAAAATAAATGTTTTTATCCATGGGGCCCAGGCTATTGGTTTGTCCTTTTTTCAAACTGAGGTCAGATTTGAACCTGCTACATTCGGACTTGAACTTCTCTTTTCTGTTAGGAGTGTGATCGAGAGCGGCATGCTCACAATGTCCTGAAGTTCCAGTTTGATGAGATGAAGGAGACGTTAAAACAGAGTGAGGAATTGCTAAAGGTAACCATTTTTCTTACATAAAGCGAACAATAATAGTGTAAATTGTATGCGTGTGTGTGCGTGCGCACTTTTAGCAGCAACACCTGCTGCAACCAATCACTTATAACTAACAATCATTTTTTTCACTAAAGGAAATACTGTAAGAGACAGCATATCAACAAGTGCCCTATAAAGGGATATGGTTTCTCTGCCGCTTTTACCAAAGCATGTGTGTGTGTGTGTGTGTGTGTGTGTATAAAAATGCAGATAAAATTAAAGCCATATTTATTTCTTATGAGTTATTAATTCAGTGACACTGAGACACTTGGAGGCCTTTTTGTGCCTGTTTAAGGTCTGGCCACAGCATCTCAATGGGGTCCAAGTCAAGACATTGACCTCCACTCTAAAAAAGAAAGAGGTTTTCTTGCAAATAAGCAAGAACATGACATGAGACTTTATGTTTCTTTTAGTCTGTAGTGGTTTTCACCTTGCAATTCCCCTAACTGTTATTGCTAGATTATTTTATTATGGTTGAACAGCTAATGTTTTTGAGGTAAGCACGTCTTCGGGTTATGGGTTATTTTGTGGTCTCCTGCATGAGTCTTTGATGCACTCTTTGATGGTAAGATTCACCACTGTTCCAAGTTTTATTTCATTTAAAAAAAAACTATTTTACTGTGTTACCAAAAATCGGACAAATCCTTTATAGTAGGGTAGAGCAACCTTTGATCTTAATTCGAGACATGCCATACCCAGGGTCACTTTTGTTTCTAACTGAACTGTTTTAATCGCAATGTTTGTAGCTCTTGCCTACATTTTATTATTTTTCTTTTTCTGTAGTCGTTGTTTTGCCTTTTTTCCTCTTTTGTCTCACCTTTCTTCTTTTTACCTTCTTTTTTTTCTGGCTGCTGTTCAGGATGCACAACAGTTGCGCTCGAAGCAAGAGAGCTATGTTAGCGAAATCTCTGATCTACAGGAAACTCTGGAATGGAAGGAGAAAAAAATTGGGGTACTTTTAACTTACAGACATTTCTGATTATGTTCTCTCGACAATCAAGGTGTCCAGTGGAGATTTATTGAAGTCATTGGTGAGCATAGACTTGTTTTAGTAAGCCGCGCTGAAGAAAAGCACTTTCTCACCCAAGCAGTTTGACTTCTTCCTTCACATCCCTATTTGGCCAACTATACAGCATGTTCACTACTGAAAACTGAATCTCATGATGTTATGGGGCCTGACACGAAGCAGAGTTCTTGTAACCATACCGTAGTTCTTTTTTTTTCCTGTGGTTTGGTGTCATGTGACATAGTGTATAATTTTGTATTATTTATGTATTAAAAAGGTAATTTTATACTCCTAAGTCAGTTCATGCTATGAAACATACCTTATAACAGCTATAAATATTTGATCACACTCGAGGCTTTTCCTATCCAAATGCCTAAATATATCTCTTTCTTCAAAGTAATAAGATAAAAAATGTTTTTTAGCCGTAACTAAGAAATAGCAAAACCCTGTGTTCTATTGACTTTGGAAAATAATGTTACAGCTTTTACCCCGACTACTTTAAAGCGCTGTAAAAACTGCAAAATGTATCCAAACTATACATATACATAAATACAAAAATTGTATAATGTATATTATATTAATATACTATTATCATATTATTATCATAATATTATTATATATGGTGGCACGGTGGCTTAGTGGTTAGCACTGTCACCTTGTACCTCCAGCTTCTGGATCCGATTCCCATGTCAGGTCTGTGCGTATGAAGTTTGCATGTTCTCCTCATGCTTGGTGGGTTTCCTCCGGGTTCTTCCTCCCACAGTCCAGAAACATGCGGATTAGGCTAAATGCCGCTACCAAATTGCCCAAAGTGTGTGAATGTTGGAACAATGTTCACCACTGGCCTCCATGGGCCCTAGTCGGCCTACAGAGGTTCCAAGATGGATGGTGATTAATTATATATATATATATATATATATATATATATATATATATATATATATATATATATATCAGTATTAAAATATTTATAATATTATATTTAAATATTTACATTTTTCGTGAAGAGTGTATACATTTTTTTGGATATATATATATATATATATATATATATATATATATATATATATATATATAGTTTAAATAGGACATTCATACCCATGAAAATTGCAACTGAAACTATTGACTGAACCCTAAACCATACTGTTGATCAGCACTTTCTGACCAAAAATTCTGTCTTTTTCTCATTTATAAGCTCTAATATAACTTACTTTAGCTTCATTGTAAATTCTGTGCCCTGAGTATTCCTTATTCCTACTTCACCTTGCTTTCTTTTCTTTTTCTGCTCACTTCTTGCGGCTGGCCTTTTATAGGCCTTAGAGAGACAAAAGGAATATTCAGACATAATCCAAGATGAACGTGATGCACTGAGGCATGAGGTTTTCCGGCTCAGGGATGCTCTAAAGGTAGAGCGATTTTGAATATGGGAACAGCTGTCAGGCCCGTGTCTGCGTATTTAATCTGGAAAAATGAGAAAATCTTTTTACTTCCTCAGAAACATGGCATATCTCTTGGATCTGAGGCGACAACAAATGGCGAGACAGGAAGCAACATGACTAATGGACCTGAACGCATAGAATCAGCTCAAGACACACCGACTATGAGTGCTGACAGTATTTTAGGTGAGGCCATGTTATTTCAGACAATAGCTTCTGCAATATTAATAAATAAAACTAACCGCTTTGCAATAAACAAATCATTCCAATGGTTAAAAATTCGGATTTATTGTCACTTAACTCCTTTTTAGAAATTAGAGTGTATTTGCAGAATAAAATGTGATTTAGTGTCCTTTAACCATCCAATTTTTTGTCTGCAGAGTATGAATCCTGTGCTGAGTTAACCAGTTGCTTTTTGTTTGTTTAGTTGTTTTGATTAACTAATAAATAAGTGTCTCTTTCAGCCTTTTTAATTGTACAGTATTCTATCTGAAAAGCAAAAGAAAGCTATCATCTCTCCTTTTCCTTCTTCATTGACCCACCCCAGTGATTGGCTTCCCTGTTTACCTACACAAATCAGAAAAAAATGTTTTCATGCACACCTTCATATTTTGCTAATGATGTTCCAGAGAGACCTTCTAAGGATCACGTGGCTGAAATGGACATCATATGCATGAAAGAAAAAATCATGATAGTGACTCATGCAAAAGTAAGAAGAGCTGAAGATATGGATTCTAGTGCAAGAGCATCGTGCAGTGATGTACAGATTCAAGAGGACAGCAGAGCTCCCGAAACAAATGAATTTAAAAGCAGTATGTCAGTTAGTACTGAACATGTTCCAGATGAAACACTTCAAGAAAGTGTGGCTGCTCAAAACGAAGGCATCATAAATGTGGTAAAATATGTGAACAAACAAAACCAGAAGGCGGAAAAACCTTGCACAAATGCAACTGAAGTCCCAGAAAAACCTTTGACTCGAGAAGTAAATGAAGCACTTGCACCATTCCAATTTATGAGTCATGCAAACCAAGCTGATGAACAAACCTTTGAGAAAATGGAGCTACCTGGAACCACTAAAAGCTATCAAGATTCCAGAAAACCCACTCCCACCGCAGATGTAGAGCTCATCAGCACCAGAAGCCAGGATCTTTCTGTAAGCAGTGAGCAGGAGTCTGGAACAGAGCTGGAACTTAAATCAGGGGATGTTCAAAATTGCTTGATTATCAGCCCTGTGGAGGAGAAAGGCATTGCATCATTTTTAGACAGTTGCCAAGAAGCTTTGGCACTGGACGTTGGTGTCATAGATACAGCCAGAGTTGAGGGTCAGGGTGAGATGAGCCCTGCTGGAGCTGACACAAAACACAACATTATGAGGCTTAGGAACAAAGGAGGACAGGAATGTTCTGTATCCTAATTTTACTTTCATGCAGCCAAATAATAGAGAGTGTTTAAAATGGAAATATACTCCACCATGGAGTTTAATATTATGAATAGAGCATTCCTGATACTCGACATCATTTCTGGTAGCAAATGAGTTCGCTCTATTATAAAACTCGATCTCTAGATTCTCAGACTTTCTCAGACTAGACTTTTAATGATTATTAACAATATGACAGTTCAAGTATTAATTTGCGTAATCAAAAGCACATTAATGACTGTATATCTGCCATGCATACTGTCTAAACTGGCCCATCTTGAAGTATAAGAACAGCAAGGACAATTCTTTTGGTTTTGCCGTGCACTGAAGACATTTGGGTTTGAAATGTAAACATTTATATAAGAGTAAAATGTTAGGTTTCATTTCTTCATACAGTAATTTCATATTGATGTATTTGATTAAATAGTTAATATCTCTGAAAGGCTATTCTTGGTGAATATGCCTGTGAATGCTGTATTTTTGTCTAAAATGATAAACTAGAAAGCTTTCTATGGGGTGAAAATCATTTTGAAGATAAGAAAATAGGGTAAACTGATCAGAGAATGCATAAGTATTGGGCTTAGCCAATCACAACGATGACAAAGCAAGAAACCATTGGTTTACTAATAACCTGACCTGATTGGCCAAGGAAAACAACAGCATATGATGTCAGTCACTGACATAAACAATAACCTCCATAGGGCAGGGGTGAAGATATCACAGTGCACAATTAAAAAAATTGAATATTCGAAACATAAAGGCCATACCACAAGATGCAAACCATCATCATGAGTAAGAATCAGAAGGCCAGTTTAGAATTTGGAATGGTATACAGAAACGAGCCAGAAAACCTCTGGAACCAGGATTAACTTCTGCCAAACTGATGGAAAGCCAAAGTGTAGTGAAAGAAAGGATCTGCTCAAGTTCCAAAACATTTTCAGCTCATTGGTCACAAACAATCGAGGTAATGTCACGGCTCATCAAAAAATGGGTGGTCTACCACCAAAGGTTCCATGTTTTGATTTATTCAACACAACTATAGGAAATTAAAATTCTGATGTATCGCCTCATCTTCATCCTTTAATCTCAAACCCAAATACTTTCACGGTACAATAAAAAAATATATATATAGGCCTTGCTGTTCTAAGACTTTTGGAAGGGGCTGTAAATATATCTTATAGTAAAATATTTTTTGTTCTTTTATACCGCACCTTTTTTTCTTATACTGCAACTTTGATTTTCTAATTATAGAGCAATTTAAAATTAGCCCATTTTCAAATTAATTCAATGAAAATGGTACAGTATGTTTTCTTTAGAAACTTGCCTGGCAGTTCATTTCATCTTTAGGAAAGATATGTAATAGTTTGTGACATGGAATTTGAATCATTCTACTATACTGTAGCGACTGAACAAAAACAGCAACTCTGAAAAGGATTGTAAAAAAATATTATTAAATATTATTAAAATAAAAAATATTTAATAATAATAAAATTTTAATGGCAAAATAATAAAAAAGTAATAAAATAGTAAAATTTGTATTTCTTTTTTTATTGTTTAATGTAATGCAGGAACACCCTTTAAAACCTTCAAAGGTTAAGTATACAGGAAATTTTCACTGGTTTAGAAGGAAATCATTCTAGCCCTCTGAAACAAAAGGGTGTAACCAGTATCTAAATCAGAATTTCAGTATTATTTTATGCTTTGAAATTTGCTAATAAATACAATTAAATTACTTCTTTTACCTTACATTTCAAAGCTTAATACTTACTGTACTTATTTGTTTATTTATATGAATGATTACCTCATTAATGCATCCACTGAGTCAAATGTATGCTTTTGTTTTTCAATGAACACACATTTTAAGGGAAATCACAGGATTATTAATAGTAAGAACATGCATGTTGATCTTCTTCACTGTGATCTTCTACACTACAGTACACAATTTAACATGTTAAATTAAATCATTAACATTATTATACTAGTTTATTAAAAAATGTTACATGAATGAACACCATTCATAATAGCAGTAATTAGAATTAGAGCATAGTGATTACATCCTAAAAAACATTTTATTCAATAATTTTTTTTTAAATCAATGCAAGTACAGTGTGTCTAAAAAAAAATTGATCATATATACCTGTTTTGATCATTGCGACTTGAAATGCAGCAAATCACAAAATCCAATTTGGATCCCAAGCCTGGATAAAATTGGGGGTTTGCATCTGGAATCTAGAAAATCGGGAAAATGGGAGGATTGCGTTCCGAAGGACATTGCTGTAAATGGGTCAAATCATATTCATGAAAAGGAAAAGTTTGGTAGGAAAAGTTGCACAAGTAACAGGGATGACCGCAGCCTTAAGAAGAATGTCAAACAAAGTTAATTCAAGACTTTGAGAGAGCGTCACAAGCAGTGGAGTGAAGATGGAGACAGAAGTGCATCAGAAGCCACAATGCACATTGTGACGTCTTCAGGAAACAGGCTACAACTGTTGCATTCCTTTTTAGATAAAAGTAAACTGTACATTTTATCTTAAAAAGTGGAGTGGCACAGAATACATGTTGCTTGAAGACCTGTGATTTTATGTATTGCACTGTTGCCACATGATTGAATAAATGCATGTATGTATAAGCATTGTTAATAAAGTGGACAGTGAGTGGATTGTGTTTTTTCTTTTTTAACTTGGTAACATTGATTAAAAAATTTCTTTCTACCTAAAACTTTCTTCTTTTACAGTATATTTTTAAAGGAGAATATGTAATAAATTGACTGATATTTCAGTCAATTTATCATGCTTTTAATGCATGTAAAATATGAAATAAAATACTAAACATGTTAATGGTGGCATGGTGGTGTATTGGTCCAGGTTCGATTCCTGCCATGGGGTCTGTGTGCATGGAGTTTGCATCCTCCGACTACTCTGGTTTCCTCCCACAGTCCAAAGACAACATGCAGATTAGGCTAATTGGCATTCCCAAATTGACCATAGTGTGTAAATGAGTGTGTGGTGGATGCATATGTGGCCTGCGATGCATTGGCACCCTGTCCAGGGTGTACCTCACCTTGTGCCCTAAGCCTTCTGGGATGCGACTCTTTATATGGGACAAAGCGGTATAGAAGATAAGGAAAAGACAAACATGTAAAAGACACAGTTAAATGGTCCATTATATAATTGCATTTAAAGTGTATCATGGTTCTCATTGTTATTTGAACGTTTAATTTTTCAGAGATCAGACTGAGGAAGCTGGTGGATGAAAGGGAGAGTTTGCTTGAACAGGTAAGTTACATCTTTTTTTACACAAATGCTGGTACATTTTGTGCTCATCTAGCTAATCCCTGGTGTGTGTGGGTGTATGTGGGTGTGCAGGTTCAAAAGCTGAAAGCAGTTGTGGAACAAAAGCAGAGGAATGGCACGAATGAAGCAGTAAGTCCACATGAAGATGACCTCCAGAACAGCATAGACTCACATATCATCGACTTGCAGCGTAAGATATGTTAATTATTCTGTGAGATATTTTTATTATTATATATTTATAACAAATAAAACATCTTTTTTAAATTGAATTGGAGAATACATGCATATTTTTCTGTCCAGTCATTCTGTTGGGTGTGTTTGTGTGGAGTTTGCATGTTCCCCTTTGTGCTTGGTGGGTTTCCTCAGAGTAGTCTAGTTTTCTCCCACATTTCAAAGACATGCAGATTAGGTTAATCAGCATTCCCAAATTGTCCATAGTGTGTGTTTGCCCTGCGATGGATTGGCACCATGTCCAGGTGTGGCACAAGGGAGTTCTGCACAATATACTGTAGGCAGGTGGTTTTAATGTTATGGCTGATGGTGTACTATATATACTGTACAGTATAAACGTCTCCGCATTTGTTTTTCTTTTAACATTTTGCTACAGTGATGTTTGAATGCTTGGTCTGAGCTGCTTTATTAGGTCTGGGATTAGTCTACTGTCTACCAGTTAATGACCCAGGCTGTACCATACAGGAAAAGTGTTCCACCTATTCTTTCATTTCTAAAAATATACTTGAAAGATAGGGACCCAGTTTAATCATTTATTTATTTATTTATTTATTTATTTTATACACAAAATATGGCAAGTTGTAAATGGTTGTACATCCATAATTACATATACAGTACATATACAGTATACAAGGACATCCATGTACCTTGAAGGACCTTTTTATCACCAGCTTTAATCATGAAAGCCATTTTTACGCACACTCAAAAGTACCATTGGTACTTTTAATGACATCAGTGTTGGAGGAAGAGCTCTTGGTGGAAGTACCAGGGGTACCAGGGGTAGCTCAGTGGTTAAAAAGCATTGGACTACGGTTCGAAAGATCCCAGGTTTAAACCCCACAACCACCAAGTTGCCATTGTTAGGCCCTTGAGCAACCCTCAACTGCTCAGATGCATAATGAGATGAAAAATGTACGAGCGTCTGCCAAATGCCCAAATGTAGTACATTTATTTCACAGGAGAATCATGTCAAAATGAGTTACTACAGAAGTACAGATTTGTCACTTAAATGTGTTTCCTAGTGGTCTCAAATGGACTGTATGGAATAAATCAGACATTTTATAACCCAGTTTGCAGATGCCACTGGACTGCTTTTGTACCCTCACTTCTGTTTTGTCAAAATTCCATGCTTTTATCCAAAGTGATTTACAAATGAGATAAAAGAGCCGGTAATAATGGTGTCTCAGTACTAAAATGCAAAATAACTATAAGACTAGACCAAGAGCTTTTACTTTGCTGTACTGAATATTAAGTTATGCTGCTTTGTTGTTTTTGTGTCATGTTACAGTTATTATTATCGTACTTCTTATATACAGGAGATGCAAATAGGCAAATCAGCGACTTGAAGTTTAAGCTGGTGAAGTCCGAGCAGGAGGTTGCAGCTCTTGAACAAAATGTGGGTCGCAGAAATGAGTAAAACAAAAACCTTGAATTAAACACAGTAATTATTAATTGTAGAATTTTAGATTCATTTCATAATTTCTTTTTTCTTTTTTTTTAATCCTCAGATTGTTCGACTAGAGGGGCAGGTGGCACGCTACAAAACAGCATCTGAAGCAGCTGAGAAAGTGGAGGACGAGCTGAAAGTGGAAAAACGTAAACTGCAAAGAGAGGTACTGTGTGAACAGGAGCACACTGATAATCAATAAACTCATTACTGATTGGTCAGCATAGCACTTTAGTCATAGGAGTCATGCATTGACTCTTCAACCTAATTTGTAAAGCTAAGGAGTTCAGTCAGTCATCTGTCGAGAACAGAAGACTTCTTTTTCCACCGGGAATTCTGTAAACTCAATATTATATATCAAAGCAGGCATGGTCATTAGCATAAAAGCTAGTAGAGATTGCTTAGTCAGTAATGTTAGACATGTGAGTTACAGAATCTAACAAGTTTAAGCTGTTTTAGGCTTTTCACATTCATGCTTTTGGTCAGAGAATGAGTTTAAACCCGAACCAGAGAACCACAGCCACTTGTGTCCAAGCAGTCCAAGAGAGCAGCATTAATCAGTCATTTGCTTGGCTCTCGGCTGGCACAATGGAAAAGTATTCATCCTATTGTCCGGAGATCACGAATTCAAATAATACCACAGCCATCTGTGGTCAGGAGTCCAGGACAGGCAAATTGTCTGTGCTCTTAGGGAGGGAGGGCTGGCATCCTCAGTCTCTGCTATCAATCAGAGCAGAGATGCGGTAGTGAACAGATTGTGCTTTCCTCAGTGTACACTGTCTCCTGGTGTTGCATCTGCCATGGTTTTTAAAGAAACCTGTTAGCCTTCCTGGTTTGCTAGCTGTCATTGTTTAATTGATGCACACAAGACACATTACACCTCATAACTGACACTGTTGTTTTTACTACGAGCTGCACTTTACTGTGCGAACTTTAGAGTACTTGGATTTTAAATTAGGTATAAGGATTTGTTCTTTATGACTATAATAAGATGTTTCTTTTGCCTTTGCTTATTGTTTTACTAAATGTAAATTTTGAGACTGAGACGTTCCATATGTGGCTGAGAATTACAATTCAGTTACTTTTGCTGAAAAATAAGGCATTATAGCATTTCAGGTCCATTAATAAATCATGGTAACTGAACTTCTTATTGTTTTTTTGTCTGAGTGTGATTTATTCATCCAGCTGACAGAGGAACATTGTTGAAGCCCATTCGATCAGCCACAACATTATTGCCACAGACATGTGATGTGAATAATACTGTTTAAAAACTATATACCAGCTAGCTGCTGACAGGATCATGGGCACCTAAGGCTCACTCACGCCCACGGTGACCAAAGGCCAGCACACCATTCAGTCTGATTCCTCAAAAAAAGCCAACATGGCACAAATGACCAAAAAGGTCAATTCTGGCCATAATAGGAAGGTATCACCACAGCCTGCTGCTTATGGGTTTTAGCAGGCAGAGTTCAGGGCTGCCAACTCAGCCTCCAAAATCCTTAGATCTTAATCTATTTGCGTAATAGCAATCTTCTCCATCCTGTTTCATGGAGGCCGCACCTTGCAACCTAGAGCACCCAAACGATTCACTTTTGCATCCTGGTGCCAGACTCCACAGCACACTTTTAGAGGTCATGTGAAGTCATGCTCTGAGGAGCCGGAGTGCCCAGGTTGCACAAGGTGAACACACACACAGTATTGGGCTTAATGTTTAACATTGTAATGTTATGCTAGATTTTTAGAGTTAATATGTTCCTGACTTAACTTCCTGACATTAGATTTATTTGTTCTTGCATTTTCTTCCCATTTCTAGCTGAGATCAGCTCTGGACCGTATTGATGAATTAGAGGCCAGCAACTGCCACCTGTCCAAAAGAGTGGAGAAAATGAAGGCCAACCGGAACGCGATGCTTGCCCAGCAGTGATGTCTGCTCAGTCTTCATGGACAATCAGAAAAACCGCTTTCATTGGCGTCAGTAGCGTCTGCATCCGCTATTCTCTTTTCAATTTACAGATCAACATGAATTTATCCACACTTACATGCCATGCGATGCTCAAGTACCGAGTCCAGGAGCCATACAAAATCATTTTAAAAAGGGAAACTGAAGGCCCACATTTCGACTTCGGTATATGGATATAAATGTGGGAAAGGATTGAAATAGATCCTGACATTCTAATGAACAGAAAACAATTTTTCAAGCCGAATCTTGATGTGCTTTGGACATTTTTTTTTTTTTTTACCTTACTGGAGTGTGAATTTTGGCTGTTGTAGTGTCCCTAGTGTTCTACAGAGTGATCATTTATAGGCATAGATCATAATAGATTTGGGCGCCATCTAGTGGATCATGCACTTTATCACAAATGCTGCCATCTGGTGGTGTGGAAAATCATTCATTCTGCTGCAAGGAGAATTGAAACGGGTCCAAAGATATTTGGGGTCTCAATGTAGGCAATTACAGTTATCTGGCTTAATCCATATGTTCTGTTTTACTATACACTTAAATTATGGTGGTGCATGGAGATTTTTGGATTGTTTTTGGATTGGTTAAATGTTCTAACTATCTAAAGATACCGTCCATTTTCTGAAAGGGAAACTGCCAGTTATAGAGGTATACATAGAACTTTAAAGGAGAAACCATCTTTTACCAATTAACTTTCTGTTTTAGGGAAAAATATTTCCTGATGTACACTTACTGATCATTTTATAATGAACACCTATTATGCTATAATCAAATCAGTCAATCTGGATATTGTCATTCGATCTTTCTTATCAGCAAGGTGCTTTTAGTGCTTCCAGCCACTGTTCCAATGCTGTAGTTCATTGGATTTTTTTTTTATTACTTATTTTTATCAATTTGCCAGTTTCTCTGTAAATTATAGAAGGCGTAAAAGTGTGAAATACCCAGGAAATCAGCAGTATCAAAAAATATTTAAAAAGGAACTTATGATGCATAATTCACTTTTTATTACGGCCATTTAGAGACACTCATATGGGTCTCAAATGTCCCAATTTTGTGTTGACTGTGGATTAAATGAGCCAATTTGCTTTCCCCCTATTGTGACCTCATACTGTATGTGAACCCCAGACTTGCTGTTCACGGATGGGACATGGCTTAGCATTAGCTTATTTACATAGACACCACAGTCGCACATTTAGAAGAGGAGTGAAATAAAGGGAATTTGAGACATAAAAATAAATCAGGGATATTTTAGCTGGAGCATTACTAGACAATCTCTTAGATCTGGGTTAAAGAAATAGTGAAATATGGAATCTTTAAACCAACTCATCTGGTACCAACAGCCATGCTATAATCAGAGTCTCTAAGATCACATTTTTCTCCATTTAGATGTGAACATGAACTGGCGCGTTTGACTTGTGTATGCATTATTTTATTTGTTGCACTGATGCCCCATGATTGACTGATTGGATGAATGCATGCGTGTGTAGGTGTTCCTAATAAAGTGACAGAGTACGTTTATAGTACTATTTTTAAATATTTGCGTAAATAAACACATAAAAGCCCATTGAATGTGATCATGTTAGAAAAGATGAAAGAATTAAAACAAAGTCATTTTACAAATCTAATTCACTTTCATAGAACAACATTTTAGTTTTCAAAGAATAAGTGTTATATTAACAGAACATTGGGGTTAATCACAGTTTTTTTTTCCTCTTATAGCTTGTTGCTGGATTCAGAGACTTTGCGCTTCCTCTAAATGAGGAGGAAACACTGAGCACTAAACTGAACATCACCAGCATCTCCTCTCAGGAGGTGCAGGAACTTACAGCATAAGACATTCAGTTTGTGTTTGAATGTTGAAGTCAGATCAAATGTGTATATGTGTGTATTGGTCAATGTGGCTTTAAGGCCTGTTTTTTTATATATATATATATATATATAGTGCACAATTGGATTTTGTTTGTTTGTTTGTTTTTTCAGCACAGTACACATTATCTATGATGCATTTACTGGTGGCAAAAGATAAACAAGGTCTAGTTGTAAAAGGCTGAGTCCACTAAGTTTATTATTATTATTATTATTATTATTATTTTAATTACAAGGAATGTTCAAGTCAAATCAGGACTTTTGATTGTGCAGAATATCAGAACACGTTTATAAGAATCAAAAACAACTTTTATCTCTCTATGTTATCCCCTGCTACTGTACACTAATGCACTTATCCCAGTGTTTCACTAGTGCTTGGACACTATTAAGACAGAAAGGTTCCTCAGTATGCTGGAGCCATGTTTGGGCTGCCTGTTTCATGTCTGAAGGAACAGGAAAAGTCCCAGGAACTCCTTTAATAACCAAAACATGTGGAAATGGATTGGAGCATCATTTGCGTACAGCGTTCTTTAAAACCATTTCAAATGTTTTACTGCAGCTAAGAGTCTCATCACCGTACTGTGCTTGAAGACATTTTTGGAAATTGATTGGTTTTATGCCTTCGTTCACAAGAAAGTCCCGGTTTGACTTAAACAGCCCTTGTACAATTATAAAGCAATATTTTTTAAAAAACCATAGGGAAACAGCAATAGACCCACATCCCACATCAACAATGTGAACAAAACTAATAAATTGCTCTTCAGTCAATTATCTTCAATAGCTAGTTTGATTGGTTATGGTGGATAAGACCAGATTAAAATTTAGCTTGCAGTATGTTGAGTATTACATTACGTCAATACCGTGATTTATCCACACAATTTAAAGCAATGAGTGCTGATTTGCTGTACATCTAATAGGTCTCTCTATGCTTTGAAATTTCCAAGTTTATATTATCACTGCAATAATAATTAACACATTGTATAATCTTTACTTCTCTTTATCATTGTGCGTTGTTTTAAATCGAAAACAAAAAGGATGTTTAGACATATTACACATTTATGCTCACATTTCTGTTTGTTATTTTTGGACCCTTTATGGTTAAAACCGTTCTTCCTAGTGGACTCAGGCTTTTAATCTACATGCAGTTAAACAGTTTTAGCTATACTGTTATTTAATTCCGTAAAAGTATTTCGAGACACTTTACTTTCTGCCTTCGGCATTTGCCTTTGTGCTCCTACATGTACTTCATGACATTCCATGATCACAGAAGACCAGATATGAAGAACTAGAGAGGCTGATAAGACAGCAAGCCAGACACTAAAGTAAAGTTAGGATAGAGGTGGCTCAGTTCAAGCTCCAGCACTAGTACGTAACTGGCTAATGCGCTTAAGCATCAAGTGTTCAGTGTGACTTTTGAAATAATAACCCTAAACATAAACCTGAAATCCATTCCAGTAAAGCAAGACATCACATGTTTGACCAAATTCTTATGCACACTTTTATAAACATGAAGGTTTATATGTAAAACACAGCAATGTTTGGCAACTAAGGGAGCATATTCTTTCTGTTTATGTATGTTTTCTTTAATATTGCTAAGTGTGATCTGTTCAGTAGTAAGAAGGTCTGCCTCAACAAGGCACAGAACTTTCACATGGATATCACCAGCTTTTAACATCAGTAGAGTTCGGAATGTATTCAAAAAATAAATACAGTGAGTGATTAAAATTGCAATAATGCTTAGAATTTCTGAATTAAAATTCTTCTTGTCCTAAGTAACATCATCTGTGAAGCCTGTATTCCTAAAGCTAAGATTGTGCCCGTAATTTTTTTGAATTTGGTGGGAGGAAAGGAATAAGGAAATCTACAGGTGGTCAAAGGTATTAAGACAACATGTGGCATGCGTTATACAGTTTTTCTCCTTGTGCACAAAACAGGTGATGTTAGTAATTAGTTCTAGCAAACTAGCAAAAAAAGACTATGTGAGAATAGAATTTAGCTTCTGGGGCAATTGCCTGGGTCACTTCCTGACCTAAACCCATTGGAAAACTGTTGGACAATGGTGAAGACAGTGGTGAAGAAGGCAGTCGCAGTCAAAGAAACCATCTTCTGTAAAAGATCTACAGAAGCAATCAAGCAGGCATGGATTGAGCGAGTGACACCAGAGTACTGTAGATGTCTTTTAGACTCTATGCCCAGCCGGATTCAGCAGGTTTTAGACTTCATACTAAATAGTGATTGTTGTATTCTACATGATTCTTATTATCTTGATTTTCATTATTTAAAAATAATAATAATAATAATGTCATTAAATCATAAAATTTTACTTTTGTCTTAATATTTTTGGCCAGCCAATCAAACTCCTCCTTCAGAGTACCCAGAAAAGTATTTGATTTCATCTGGGTATTCCGGTTTCCCCCCACAGTACAAAGACATGCATGGTATGGTAGGTACCGTATGCATGAAGTGACACTTCTAACTTTTAACCGATAGTGTGTAATTGGGTGTGCCATGGATAGGTACCATGTCTCATGTCCCGAGTCCACTTGGAATAGGTTCCAGGCTTCAATCAACACTGAGCATAATAAGTATTATGGAGAGTACACATATTTTGCATTTTCTTAGCTGCTGTGTTAAGGATTTGCTAAATTTGCTCAACATATTCTCATTGGTTCCTATTCAGATGTAGTAAATCGCAAATGTACTTGTGTAATTAGCATTTTCAATTTCAGTAATTAATCAGTTTATTAAATATAATTTTTTTAATATATAAACCAGATAGATTTAGAGCCACAGTAATCAAGCATTATGTATACAGGCTTTCCAGAAAATGTGTCTGGTTCCTTGGCTATGCTGCAACTGTCACTTTATAGACGGACATTGTCTTCATCAGAAAACTGAACATATGCTTAACTTACAAATCTCTGTACAGGAACTCGGTGCTTTTAACTTGAGTTACATAATGGCTGCTCAAAATGATAAAGTGTAATTAAACACATTTAGCCAACAATTTATGTCATGATGTCTTATTACTAATTATTTTCTGTTACAAAACGTATATTAAAAGCATTCTTGAAGCTGCAAAAATTGTTAAAGCTATATGTAAAAAGTTATTTTTCATTTTTGACAACACCATTCAGGGTTTTATGCAGTTAAGATCCAAACACTACAAACCTTTACCTACAGAAACATTTACAATAGACAAGTTTACTTCCTATTTTAGAAACTTAAGAGTTTTAAATAAATGTCAATGTACTTTTAGTAATGAGCCACTTGATAAAAAAGTCATTTGAAAAACTGTGACACGTTAAATGACTCTGTGCCCAAAAAGGCCTATAAAAGGCCTATACTGTACTGTTAAAGTACATTTTTCCCATTTTTTATTTTTTTCCCAAGCTCATCAAATGCTTTCAATACCTAGACAATACATTCTGATACAAAAATATCCATATATACTGTTATGCAATGTTTTTTTTTTTTATTGTATAATGCACTTGTTTAGGAGGCTACAGTGTCTTGCTATTTTCAATTATAATTTACTGTGTCAATTTCTATTTACTATGAAGGCTGTAGCAAGAGGCCATTTAGGTCATTTAACAGAGGTCATTTATCGGTAGTCAAGGCTGTTGCTGGCTGTTAGTTGCTGGATCAAAGAACGAGAGCCAAAAAAACAGACCAGGGCTTGTGTTTGAAAATCCTAGATCAACACTTTATAAAATATTTAAACCAATCTTTAAACCAATCAACAACCATGTCATGGTCAATAAGTAATAATAAGTAATAATCCTTTACCTAAGACTTAACCCTATGCCCATACATACAGTTGAATTCAAAAGCTTACATAGGCTACATTTAGGTTGAAATCATTAAAAAAAAATTAAGTACTCCAGGCAACGATAGTTTTTTACAGATATATTTATTTTTTATATCTAATTATATATATATATATGAGGTATATATTACCTCGTTGACTGTGCCTTTAAAAAGCTTGGAAAATTTGTGAAAATTATGTCATGGCTTTAGAACCTTTTGATACAATAACTGACATAATTTGAGTTAATTGGGTTGTATCTCTGGATGTATTTTAAGGCCTACTTTCAAACTCAGTTCTTCTTTATTTGACATAGGAAAATCAAAAGAAATTAACCAAGACCCTAGAGAAAATGGTATACAGTATATAAACTGGTTTCAACTGTAATACCTAGCCAGAGATGGAGTGACAGTCTCAAGCCTGGAATAAAATGTATGGGTGACAACCCGCATTGAACCTGTGCCAAATCATGGTGGATCAAATGATCCAATGAAAATAAAACACTCTGATGCTAATAAAAACCTGTCCAACGTGTCTGGGTGTGTTTTTTCAAAATGTGAAGAAGTCAACCTATTACTTTTGTTTTTCATCTTACTGTAGGTGCAAACACTTTTCAATCCCTTAGTTGCCACATACAGCAGTCCTGCTGAAACCATAATGTTCTATTAACAGTTTCATCTTTCTGGAATGCACACCATGTCTGGGTACTCATGAAAAGACCTATTGTTCACAAGTCATGATAATATTTTGATCTGGGCCTGGTTTCCTAAAAGCTTCTTATCGCTAAGTAGTCTTTAAGTTGTACCTTTACCTCTTTCTTAAAGTCATGGCGCGATTCCCGTATATTGCCCCATAACATTATGTATATATTATAGGTAAGTCACACTTTCATAACGTTGGTGTGGACGAACCTTAACTCACTCTTAGCGTTGTTTCAGCTCAAGATGCTAGTCGCCGCCACTGTGCAGCAGTCTTTATAAATCAGCATGTTATGAAAGTCAAATTAATTATGGAATATACTGTTGGCCTGTTTAAGAATTTTATTTTTATTTAATATCAGAACTAATAGAGTGACTTTTAATTAGCCTATTTTATAACTGACTAATGTTTTAAAATTGTCAATCACTTTTAATATTGAACAGGTTGCAAACAATTTGGCTCTAAGTGGCTAAGATCGTATAATTGGGTAATCATGGTGGGGTCCAGAAAGCAACAGATATGGCAGTGATAAACTGAAGACGTGTGTGGTTCATGTAATTTGTTTTTACCTCTTTTCATATTTTTTCCAATTTATTCTGAGGTGGCTATTTTAAAAAAGTTTTGCCTTCCAAGGCGCTTGCCAGGCCAACATGCCATACTTATGCTCTACATTCTGATGTCCAGCTGCTTGCAGCGCTAAGATTTTATGCTACTGGGAGGTTCATAAAGGTTGAGGGAGAAGGCTAATGCCTCAGCAAAACCTCAGTGTGGAGGTGCGTCCTCGCTGTCACCAACGTCCTTCCATGGCCATTTCGCGGATTGGATCCGACTGCCAGCAACCCACCAGGAGGTCCAGGAGATGCACCAGGGCTGCCATGCCATTGCTGCCATTCCTAAAGGCAAGGCAGCAGTTGATTGAAAATGTTTTTGTTTAAAATATGTTTCATTGATCATTAGCCATCATCCATGACTGGATGAACTTTTCTTTTGACACGTTTCATTTTATGATGAAATTTGATTTAGTTAAATGAAAAAATAAACTTGGGAATTTCAAACTCCGCATCCATTCATTTTTTGAGTGATTGTAATGCTTAAAACCTCTACTCTGACATCTCATCATATTCATTCCTTAAGTGGGCTATACAAGTTGTATAGGCCTACACAATAGAATATCTCTGTCAAAAGTTAACTGGCTGTCCAAGCTAAAATGTCATATTGCTGATTAATCTTGATTTATCTAATGGGTATATATTATCTAATGTGTAGTGAATTCGCACGATCGCAAGATTGGAAGACAGCTTCTCTCGCCGCTACTCTGCCTCAAGCACAGCAAACCTTTTGCAAAGGTCTCATGATCTCCTTCTTAGACTAATGTTGGTACTCTGCTACAGTACTACAAACGAGTCTTTAAAAAATAAACGTGCACCTAGATTAACATTCTTTAAATTGCTTGTAGATAGATAGATAGATAGAAAGATACTTGAGACTAAGGAGTTTGGATCATCCTCGACACTTTACTTGCAGCAATATATAGAACAAACAAACTTAGAAATAGGTGCATACACTACAAATGACATACATACATACACACACACGGTACCTGGTGTGATTGTTGCCCATCATCTGTAAAGAAACAAAAACAGACCATCAGATTAGCAACTGTAAGAAAAAACAAAACAAAATATGAACCACAAAAAAACTGGCACACCTTCAGATGGCCACCATTGTAGGCCTGTAGAACTGTGTGTGTCTTCTTAGCGCCCTTATTGTTTATGTTATCAGGATAATCAGGCTCTGAACATTACCACTAGCAAGCAGGCGTACTTTTTGTACTTTTTGGGCTTTCTTCTAGCAACTCGACCATGCATGTGGGTATTATTTCCCCATTGTTTTACCCAAGTGTGGGATTTTCCTGTGGAATCCAAAGAATTGTTAGTGTAACAAGCCATCGCTAGAAAACACATTTACTAGACAGATATCAAAAAAAATTGGCGTGACAAGTCAACTATTCGGTACATGCTTAGGATAACGATTTTTAGGGGGGAAAAATAAATTAAACAACATAATTGAATATAGTTAAAAAAAGACAGAAGTAGCTCCCTAAGCAAACAAGGGATTGTGATTGGTCATGGGAAGATCTGGTGTGTACATGTCAAGCTCACTCATGTATCTGCAAGTGGCAGTGCTGCCGGCTAAACATGCTATTCCTTTGTCGCACTGATTACCCAGAGTAGAGGCAGGGTTGGGCATTTTTAAATCTATATCGTAATACTGTACCCTGCTAGTATTGGTGATTCTCATTTAGAGAAAGTATTTAAACCCTGTAAAAAAACAGACCCAGACCCAGACCCAGGCAGACCCAGTCATTAGATTGTTCACAAGTTGCTTATTAAGGAGTCTCAGAGTCAGGGCAGCAGTGTTGAGCTGCTTGTTGCTTTCGTGGCTGCTTGATGTTTGCTCTTTGCAGTCATACAAATTTCAGACTTCCCAAGTTTGCTCACCTTATTTTATTCATGTGTCAATGGCTATGACATTTAACAAAAGCAACTCCACTCTACTGCCAGTTATTTACACAGTGTTGCACAATTTCCTGGTTTAGTCATTTTGTTTGGCTTTTGGATTGTTGATGATAATCTGAGTAAATAAAGGTTAAAAGCACATTACAAAAATTTGTTCTTGGTATATATATATATATATATAAACCAAATTTACACCATTAATTATCTATAGTTATATATATAATTGTATTTAATATATATACAGTTAAACCAAATTTACACCATTAATTATCTATAATTATATATAGATAATTGTATTTAATTACTGGAGCTGGAGGCTGAGCTGGATGTGTCTTTAAGCTCATATCTAAACTCGGATGTTTCTGTAGTCAGAAAAAAATATAGGACTGACCAAAATGGGAACAAAGCGGTTTGACTCGTAAGATAAGAATGATCAGAAAAAATTTCTCTCCATGTAATAATGCAACTTCAACTTACATGTGCAGTCTATAAAGGTCCCTGTGATCGAATCTACAGTAGTTGACAGACAGCCGGCAAGTCCCGCCCTCTCCCGCGTTAAAAATCTCGAGCACAAACCTAGAAAGCGGAGAAAGAAAGCAAACTCTTGCAAGAGCGCCAAAAGTGATAACAGAACGACATCTAATTAGATATACTGTATATTCTTGAAGTTACGCTACTCAAATCACGACGCCGTTAATAACTATGCTACAGAGGAGTAACAGGTGAGTGTGACTGTTCCTTCATACAGCTGAAATGTTATTCTATTAAATTCATAGTTTATTTAGTATTCATTTTCTTAAAAGCAACTTTTTTTAAAAGTACGTTTATCCTACCATGCTTTACCATCTGCTGTGTGCGTGAAGACTTTTTTGACAGGTTTATGAGCACGCGGGCGCATGACTCGAGCTTACCTCAAACCGCCCCAAACACAGTCGTTGCGTTACCATGGTAACATCATTATTGGTAAATAAACTCGCAGAAAGACATGTGATGCGTTCCGAAGCTTATAGAGCCTTTCTAAATAGTTTTGGCCAAATAAATCACCAAAAACTTGTGATTTTAATTTTTATTATTTTTTTGCCGTAATATTAATGACTGAGGCTGCCTTCAAAACCACGTAGAGCTGTGCTAATTCTCACCTAGTTCTTAAACACTACTCTTCCGTTTTTCAGTAGTCCTGATCTTGCTCATTTGGACTTTCGCCTGTTTGCTCCCCTACGAGCACGAAGATTCACTTCTGATATAAAAGTGAAGACAGCTTAGATTGTTGTGCAGCTGTGCATTCGTAACTCGCAGTTCAGCCTAGGACATTTTTAATAAGGAAATTAAAAAAAGCTTGTTAGCAGATGGACAAAGTTATTGAAAAGCAAGAAGATTAGGTCAAGATATTATGTTTTTATATCTATTTTAAGTTAATAGAAATAGATTTTACAGCCAGATTATGAATAGTTTTTGACTTATCCTTGTACGTATTTTGGTGTCTAAATAGATGACACTATTTTGAAAGATAGTCTGAAGATAGTCTCGTCTAAAGTCAAAAATTGAGGAACGATAAGGAAAGTGCAACACATTTTGCAGAATTGTTTTGCTGAGTTGCCTCAATGGTTCTACTTGATTTGTCCCAGTTGGTGATGATCTGTGGACAATCTTCATCTTCTTGTGGTTGGTGTAAAGTCTGTGTTTCCTGTTTATATGGTTAAACGCAGTTAGGATCTGCTGCAGGTGGTTTTCTAAAAGATTTTTGGCACGCTGCTGTCATTTGCCTGTTGCAACTCAGTGAGCGAGCTCATAGATGTGTTGTTTGTCTTTACTTCAAATAAGCAAGATTCTGTTCTGTGGACAATTTTGGTTTCTGCATTGAGTCTTTCTTAATGATATGGATGATTGTCACAATGAAGATGATAAACCATGTTACAGTGATCATATACTTCTCCTTTTCTTTCTCCTGATCTAATGAAAAATGCCTCATAGTTGGCATTGCTCACCGTGCCTGTGGTAAGCATTTACATCTTTTATATTCTTTATAAGCTGTACAAAAAAACCCATTCTGTTGTTTGTAATTTGTTTCATTAGAATTTAATTTTGGAGAGGACAGAATTTAGATCAAACATATTATAATGATAATTTAATAAAGAAATAGAAAGAAAAAAATTTCAAAAATATGAGAAATATTAGTTATTTAATATACTTCCAGTGCATTGTATTCTGTGCCAGGCCACTTTTGGGGTTCATATTAAGCTTGCAGAGTATTAAAGTTGCTCAGATGAGTTTAAAATAGAGTCGGAGCACTCCTTACCACAAATTGAAAAAATATTTAATAAAAAAATTAGTTAATTAATTAATAGCGGGGTTCATGTATTAAAATACTAAATAAACCAACAAACAAACACATAAATTGAATCAGTATTGGCACCCCTGACCAAGTTAATAAATAAAAATTTTTTGAGTACACTTTGACCAATATTTGAGGAACTTAAAAATAGTGTGAGAGGAATGAAAAAACGGATGTTGTTTGCATAAAGTGTGGGAGTAGTTTAAAAGCTATCACACAAAACTTGTTTTCTGTAGCATGTACACATACACAGACACACACACACACACATACACCAATGCTATGGCAGAAAAGAAAGTAATGAATTACTGTACAGGTATGCATCTCTTAATGTCCATGATATGTACTGTGAAATACGAATTGGAAGTTGTGCAAACACCATATTATACCGTTAACAGAGCTATGTGGAATACTGTAACGAAAGCACTGTGGT